>NC_062214.1:126813409-127126644 GCF_902686445.1 Sciurus carolinensis | reverse complement strand
TCATTAGGACTTGCAGAAGGTGATATTCTATCATTCCTTTTCTATTTATTAACTGCCATACTTCCATAAAGAAAAATTTCCCTTCGGCAAGTACTTAGTTACCATGAGGTAGGCTGAATTCATAGGAGAAAAGCAAGATAAATGTCCGATTCTTCCTTTTATTTTCCATTTATCATAATAATGAATTAATCTTCTAGCATCCTTCAAAATAATAAATGAGGGAGCTGCTCAGCAAGAAGTAAAGAACAAAAGCACAAAGGGATATACAGCAGCCAGTGGGGAATGCATGAAAAAAGGGTAACAAATGGGTACATCTTCCTGAAAGGAGAAAAATGAGAATCATATGGACTACTTTGCTAAATTCTGGGCAAATAAATGTTAAAACTTGGATGAGATGGTTTATTCTCTAAGAAAATAAAACTTACCCAGAAGATCAGAAAAAGCATTCCCCAAATGGCAACAGTCCCAAATAGCTTCACAGGAGAATTCTACTCAGTCCTTGAAAACAAATCAAACAAACAAACAAACAAAAAAAGATAATCTTAATACTATTACAATTACTCCAGAACATCAGAACAAAAGAGAAAACTTTCTAAGTATGTTTATGATTTGAATATAATCTTGATATCCATACCTGACAATGGTCAGGGGAAAAAAGTATGGTTTCACTTATGAATATCAATTGCCAGATTCCCAAAACAATATTTGTAAACAGATCTAGTGCACAATTAAAAGAAGAACACATTATTTTCTAGTCAAGGTTCTTCAGAGAAACAGAGCCAATAGGATGCCCTTGGCATACCCAAGACACAGCAGTGTGCATGGTATATATCCTCATGTTATCATTGGGTCAAACTGGAATAAAATTAAAAATATATATTGGTGCTAGATTGAAAAAATATATGCTGTGTAGATAAATGAGCAACAAATAATAGTGGATCAGGTGGTCGCATGGTTCTGAGCTGAGGAAGAGGAACTAGAGACATTTTACACATGTGCACATGTGCTCACACATATAAACATATATATATGTAATTTTTAAATCATATACTGTATTATCATATTAGTCAGAGTTCAACAGAGAAGTAGAACAATAATATTCTGAAGAATTGACTCAATTATGGAGGCTGCAAGTTGGAGATCCAGCAAAGCTGGTGGTGTAGTTCCAGTTCAAGTTGGAAGACCTGACAAACAGAAAAGTCAATGGTCTAAGACCAGGTTGGAATCTGAAGGCCCCAGAAACAGAAGCATTGATGCCCAAGGGGACAGGAGAAGAGGGATGTCCCAGTTCAAGAGACAGAGCAAATTCAACCTTCCTTTCTCTTTTTGTTCTATTCAGGCCCTCAACAGGTTGGACAAGGTCCACTCTCGTCACTCAGTCCACCCATTCGAATGCTGAGCTTTTCCCCAAACACCCCAATGGTCACACCCAGAGATAATATTTTGCCATGGGCATCCCTTATCCTGATCAAGTTGATGCACAAAATTAACCATAATTTTCTATTAAAATAATAGTGAAAAGGAAAATAGGACAGATATGGGGAACCCCTGTCTTAGTTTTGTTTGCATCACTGTGACAAAAATACTCAGCAAGAACAACTTAGAGGAGAGGAATTTATTTGGGGATCATGGTTCAGAAATTTAGTCCACGGTCAGTTGACACCATTGCTCTGGGCCCAAGGTGAGATAGCACATCATGGCAGAGGGCATAGCAGAGGGAAGCTGCTAGGGACATGGCAACCTGGAAGCAGAGAGAGAAAGGGAAGAGAAAGAGAAGAATCCTTCTAGGGCACACACCCAGTGACCCATCTCCTCTAGACATACTCCACCTGCCTACAGTTTCTAGTCACTCAGTCAATTCAAACTAGGATGGACTGATTAGGTTATAGCTCTCACAGTTCAACCATATGAGGTAAACTTCAAACATTCCCGCATCAACACTGGAGCTTTGGGGGGACACCTCATACCCAAACCACAACACCCACCAATAACATGTTTGAGGGAATGCTCGCTAATTTTCTTAGTGATTTTATGAATTTGCCATTTTATCATATCTTACAAAAGGAAGAAATAAAATTCATGAACTCTAACATCTGCTCTTAAGGATCATCTGTAAGTATTTCTTTGGATAAAATCACATGTGCTGTAGTTGAATTTTATCACTAAATATTCTGATGATTCTGAATAGAGCATCTATTTGCCTCATTTGTCTCAGTTCCAGTCAGACTACATGCTGCATAATGCATCGAAGTTACATTTATTTATAGCCTATTAGTCACACAAGCTCTTTGCAGAGATGCTAGAAGAACTTTTTAGAAAATTGGGAAATAAATTTTAGGTCCAATTTTCATCCCCCATATATGCCTGTAACAGTGGGATATTCTAAGATCATTTTCAACTGTTGTCTCTGTAATCAGAATCATTAATGTACCAGTTCTAAAAGCAGAGGACAAATGATTATATTTTACATACAGGTCAAATGATTTTATTTTACATAAGAATCTATGGGTAAAGAGGATTTGAGCAACCCCCAACTAAAGACCAGAAGTCTTCCCAAAGGTCCTATTATTAAGTCTATCATATATATTCTAGAGGAGAAATAGTTGAGAACTTTGAAGTAGCCCCTTAATGACCTTGGAAATTGCTGTTATTAAATATCAAGAAAAAGCATTAAACAAGTTATGCAAATGCATTAAACAGGTTATACAAATGATCACTTGAGTAACTTCTCTTCCTCTTCCCTCCCCACTGTAGCATGGGGAGTATTCCTAAATGTTCTAGAACAAAAGGTGATAACACAGAACACTATAGACAGTGGGATTTATGGCAGCCCAAAATTCTCTTGTCTTGATGTCCTGCATTTCAAGGAGAGAATCATGCCTGAGCCAGTTGGGTATAGAGCAGACAACAGAAACTGGTGGGAAAGGAAGTAACTTTGCTAAGGTTCTAGGGAGTCAGGGCCAGAAAAATACCTGTGGTAATCCCATCCATGGATTTTTTTTAATTTGGGATATTCTATTTTCATCTCCTAGAGTTTTCATTTGACTCTTTTATACCTTATACATTTTCCCCATTATATTCAGGTTTTCCTCCAAACTCTATAGGATATATGATAAGCAAATCTATGGTCTTTGTGTATTCAATCATCTCGCTATTTCTGGGTCTCTGATTTTTCTCACCAACAGCCTGACCATGATGGCAACCTGATTTGGGGCTTCTTTACCTTCAGAACTTATGAAAAACAAGTTGTTTTAGCCACCCAGTCTATGGAAACCTGTTACAGCAGCCCACACTGACTAATACTCAGGATGTTGTGTCCATGACCCTGGAGAGGTCACCCCCAGGCACCTGAGTTCTTCCAGAGTTGTGGGGGATGAGGAGGTTGGTTCTGCAGAGTTGAGAAAATTTTTAACTCTCAAGTTTTTCATCTTTATAAGAGGGAAAGACCAAAATTAAATAATATTGCATATTTCTCATGCTTAAAGTCTATAATCCTTCCCTGAAAATCATATATTCAGCAAGAAAATTCCAATTCAATGACTCTTTCTTATCATTTTAAATAAAAAATTTATCATAATACTTTCTACCCAAAACCAAGATAAATATTCACTTCCCTAAAACATGATTGAAACTTCCATATTGTAAGTAACAAACCCCCAGGTTAGAATGGGAAATACTTAAAACAGCACTCCCAGAAATCAGTAGGATAGGTAATTATATCTCCAATCCATCAACAAGGTGGTTAACTTTGGTGTTTTGTGTAACAGTGACTTGTCCTCTCAGTGCCCACAAAGGCCTTATGGATATGGGTGAGTTCTCTAAGCATCTGCACATGGGATCCCAGTGTCCTACCAAGGATGTTCAAAGCATTAACTCAACACTTCTCCTTCATGTCTTAAACATGGTGCATTTTATTAAAGTCTCTGTATTTAAAAAAATGTGTTTGTGAATTATGATTATACTTAAATGGTGGAATTTGTTATTTGATTTAAATATTTAACATGTAAACATCAGTTAAAAAACTATTAATAAATATGTGGTTTTCAAAGTTTGGATAGTAAATTCAAGAGAGAAATTTCTACAGGGAAATTGGTAACTGAGATATTCAGAATAGGCCTATATGCATGCTAGCTCTATAAAATGAAAGCGCATACCAAAACAATTTTTACCAGGTATCTAAAGAACATCACCTAAGGCATTTAAGAGAAGGAAAATCAGGTAAAGCAACCAAGCTGAAGAATATTAATAGAATAGCAACAGCAGTAGTTTCTGATATCTGATTAGTGATTTTCAATTTACAAAGCACTTCCCAGCACATTATCTTCTGACTGCCATGAAATTCCTATGAGGCAGGAGAGATGTTTTTCTTATTTCTTCTTTGTTTCTGAGGAAGCTAAGGTTTAGCTAAGGTAAACTACCAGCCTAAAGTCACACGAACAGCCTCAGAGGCAGATGTGTGACCCTAAGGTGGTTCACATTTATCCTTAAATTACAATTTGGACTACAGTCACCTGCAGAGTCCCTCTCTTCTCCTACTGCAGCCAGCAGTGAATACCCCATTGACTCTGAGAGCCAGGAACCTGCATCTTCCTCCATCTCTAGTGACTACCTTTGGCAATGGTGTCTGGTTGAGTATGGTCCATTGGTCTCAAGTTCAGAAAGAGATCTCTTTACCAAGGAGGAGAATATGTGACAGTTATAAGCACAGAGGTCTGATCCCCAACAAAACCATAGGTTGACCTTCCTCTCCACTGTGTTCCCCCAAGATCTTCATATGCCATTACCTTCCCAGAACTCTCATGCCAAGGATCCGTCTACCTTTCCCAGACCATGAGTGCCCCTCAATCCCTTATTACTGCTTATGAAGGCACCAAATGATAGGTGTGGATGGAAACATACTAGTAGTATCAGTCAAGATGGGCTACATTATCCTTTGGAAATAAACCCCAAATCTCAGTGGCTAAACACAACCATACTTATCTTTTACTCACACACAGGTCTGATGCAGCTCAGCAGAGGGGTCTCCCAGAGTCACTTTGGACCTCAGACTGACAGAAGCATCACTTCAACCCTGCTCCACAATGACTAGAGCACTGGTAATCTGCTCAGAAGTGACACACATCACTTCCACACATGTTCCTTTGGCCAAAACCAAATATCTGATGGAACTTAACTTTAAATAGGTGGGAGGTATGCTCCCTACTGTGTGCCTGGCAGAAGTAGAATATTGGCAACCAACCTGATGACAACCATGGAGTCCAGTTTCCATCTGATGCTTGAGTCTCTCCAAAGACAGTCCCAAAAATTCTCCAAACTTTTCCCACTCCATAAACAGCTGATTTAATTTGAAGGGAGCTCTCTTTGTTAGAAATAAAAATCTTTAAAAATAAACAAAGTTGACTTACCTGTAACTTCAGCTGTTTAGAATTCATTCATTCCTCAGCATCTCAGGATAAGTCATTAATTTGTTGAATAAGTAAAATATCTTCAAACATTTGAAGAAAGGTATAATGTTAATTTATTTACCCATTTAGCTATGTTAGATTCCTGCCCCAAACAGATCTTGGATATAAGATGCAGTACCTTGTGGTGTGGAGTATGGAATAGGTATTCCCGTAATGTCACTGTGGGAAAAATCCAGTCTCCACATCGAGAAGGTTGGGTTGAAGGAAGATGGTAGGGAAGGCTTTCTAGAGACAGACAGTTGATGTTAGTTAGCACAAGAAGGGAGGGCTTACCCAGAAAATGAGAATATACAAGGAAAAGGAAGTAACTTGTATTAGACAATCTAGGTATGATACTGCATGGTATATTTATGGTACTTTAAGAAGATCAGGCTATCTGGAATATTGGATATCTTTCGGAAAGGGACTTGAGACAAGGTTAGCATCAAATCATGGAGTGCTCTGGGGCTAAGCTGAAGGGTCTGGATCCTGAAATTTTAAGCATAAAATTGACAAGAGCCTATGTACATTTTAGTACCAACCTTCTGGCGGTGGGGGCACAAGAGAACATGAAACACCATCCTGAGTCTTAAAGACCTATTGCAGTGATTCTGAATGGGGCCATGAAGCCAGAGCTAAGGTGGTGATCTTGCAAAGAAGGGACAGACTTGAGAGAAGGAGATGGAATGGATGCACGGTACTTAATTCTAAAATGTGAGGCAGGATGTGGGGATGGGCAAAGACACCTCCCAGTCTTCTGACATGGACAACAACAGGTGGATGATGTAGGGACATTCAAGTAGATTGGTGTGAGAAAATTCTTGTTGAATTTAAGTTGTTCATGTTACCTAATGATATTGCACTAAGCAGTTTGCTGTTTCTATCAAGAGAGGGCTGGCCAAGCTGGACCTGGTGGTGCATGCTTATAATCCCAGAAAATCGGAAGCTGAGACAGGAGGATAGCAAGTTCAAGGTCAGCCTCAGCAACTTAGTGAGACCCTGTTTCAAAATTCAAAATAAAAAAAGCTGGGGATGTGACTCAGTGGTAAAGAACCCCCAGATTAAATCTCCAGTACCAATAAATAAATGAGGGGTTGTGGGGAGAGTGTACTGGTCAGAGATAACAGATTAAGGAACCAACAGTCTGTAAGTAGTTATGAAAGGAACCACGTGTGTGCCTGACACATCAACTATAAATTTTCTACATATGAGAGTGAAAATACACTAACTTAGCAATTTGACATTCCTTTCCAATGGCCAGACTTACTTCCTCTACTGCCCATGGTGCTTTCTTAGAATTAAGGAACCCCAAAAGTTGAAAAACTGAGCAAGTATCTCAGTGAGCCAAGAATTCAGCCACAGGGAAACAGAGAACCAGGAGAAAGAGTTCATTCAAAAATGCAAAGATCTGATGAGTCAACCTCACTCCACAGTGGAGACCAACTCCAGGATAATTCACCTCCTACACCCAAGCTTTCCTCTCTCGCTTGTCTGCAATGAGCAAACTGCCATACACCTACTTTTATTCTATCCTCCAGGATGACCAAATCCTTTATATTAAAGCAGGGTTTACATTTTTCAATCTGGATACATAAATCGATGAGGTTACAGCTTCAGACTGGTACATATTGACATATTCCAGAGACTAAACCTAGGTTAACAATTTTAGAGCTCAAATATTCTTGAAAACTACCCATCATACATTCCCAGATTATTCCCCTAAAGTCTAGAGAGCCAATCTGACTTTTGTAATCAGGATCTAATCTAATCTGTTGTCCTAATTTCATTCTCAGAAAGAAAAACTGAACTTCAGAATTGCAAGCTACCTTGCTATCTCCCTGTTGTATAGTAATAATAGTAATAAAAAGTTTGGTCTTTGTCCTTGGTACCTGGTACAGAGTTTCTAAAAGTCTTTGAATTTCCTGGATATCTTTCGTTTTTCTTAATGAACCGCTTTTAATCATATCTAATTTTTTGCTAATGAGGTAGCTCAGAGTGGAGGGGCTCCGGATAGCTTTAGGATGAAGACTGCTCACCAGAAATGTCAAATGTGTGATTAGAGGATAGGGATTTTCAGCCCCACCCCACCCAAACCTCTGGAGAGGAAGAGGGTTAGAGGTTGGGTTATGAAACTCTGTGACAATGACACCCAGAGAATTTCTGGGTTGGTGGACACATGGATGTGCTTGGAAGGTGGCATGTCCAGAGAAGGCATGGAAGCTGGTCACCACCAACATTCTTCCCCCATACCTTGACATGTCCATCTCTTTCATTTAGCTGTTCTTGAGCTGAATCTTTCATAATAAGCCATTAAGTAAAGTGTTTTCCTGAGTTCTGTGAGTCATTCTAGCAAATTACCAAAAATGGGGTTATGGGAAACCATTTGGGCAGAAATGTGGATAATCTGAGCACCTCATTTGTAGATATCTGAAGTGATGGGGACAGTTTATGTAACTGAGCCCTTAATAATGTGAGGTCTGCACCAACTCCTGGTAGCGTCAGAACGGAATTTAATTATTGGACCCAAATTGATGTCAGAGAATTGGAGAACTGGTATGAAAAAAATCCCATGAGTTTGGTTTGAAATGTGGTATCAGAAAAACCACCATACTTACACCTTTAAGAAAAGTCATAAAATCTTTACTGAGCTCAACAAATATCTCACTATAAAAGCAAACTTTATATGGTGTACCACCATTAAGGAATTATTGGTCATGGCTTGAGAAGATGCTGTCAGCTGGAGGTAAGAAAGGCTGATCAACTGATGTGGACAGAGTGGTAGAAAGAGGCAGGGAGAGCTCTTTCCTCCTGCCAGGGCACTGCAACAGGACCATCCTAGTGCCTCAGGGAGACAGCCCTCTGCTCCACATCTGCCTCTCAGTTGGCTTCTGTTTCTGGGCCCAGTTACTTTAGATTCAGGTGCTATATTTGAATTATCATTTGACCTTGTGTCCTGAGGCTGCTGCCTCTTGGCTCACTCATGACTGCCAGGCTTGCAAGCAACCCCATGACCCTTCCAGATTCACCTTCATGCTACACAAAGCTCCAGGAATCCCCAAGAATCTAGGCATCTGCTTCTCTGAGAAAGGCACTGACAAATAGAGAATTTTGATCATAATAATGAAGGAAACTCATGCTTTATTAGACATTCTTGGAGATATTCAATCTTTGGGGAAAAGAAAGTAGAGGAGAAACGATATGGCTTTCAAAATTTAGAAGGACAGATGAGAGGAAGATGAGAACATGAATCTACTGTTGGACAATTTAAAGAAGCAGATCTATCGAACATCAAAATTGGTCAGAAATTCTGCCCCTTAGAGCAACTTTTCCACATCATTAGAAGGACTTAAGTGTGAGGGAAAGAATTGGACTCTTAGTAATACTGTAAAAGGGGACTGGGTTATCTCCAAAGGCTTTACTCACTCTGGAGTTCTCCTACATGGACTCCAAACACAGGGTTACAATTCTAGACACATAAGTATTTACTCAAAATCATAGAGAATAAAAACATATCTTCAAAATTTCAAATAAATAAAATGAATTTTTAAGTCATGTATCCAGCTTGAGCAAACAAGTTTGAAAACGATAGGAACATTTGAGATGTGAAGAAATTATGAGTACAAGAATTCTTATTATTAAGAATTCTAAGTGCCTAATGAAACTTGATGTGAATCTGTCAAAACTGTAATCAGTTGAATGTGTACTTATAAAAAGCAGTAAGACAAGATGACCCACGTTCAGTTTCTCTAGAAACAGATATGGAAGAGTCATATGGAAGAATGAAATGACAAGAGTCCGGGCTGTCCTGACCATGTCCAATCCTTGAGGCAGAGCCTCCCTCCAGGCTGGCAGGGCAGCTTTCACCTTTCTTATATGTGTTAGGCAAGAAGAAAGGGGAGATTTGTAACCCTCACCAAAAGAACCTCCTTACTAATGCCCGAAATAGTTCTTCCAGGGTCAGCCTTGTGGGAGGAACAGCAAGGAGATGAGGAGGAAGAGAAGGAACCAAGCCCACGAATGCAAGATGACTTCACCATTGTAACAGACTCAGACCTGTTTCCTTTGGTGAAAATGACCTTTTAGCAAGGCAGAGGAGGTTCATCCACTCCGCTCTGCCCTGAATGAATACACACTGTCTGTACATAGTTGTGGGCAATTACAGACTATAATAAAAACAGTGCTCTCATTAAAAAAAAAAAAAATCTATCCTTACTCCTTAAAAGCTCTTGTATGCACTGGACTCACTATCCCAACGTGGTCAGCCTTCAATCTATAGGAGACTCTACCTCTTTTATCATCTTCGCTTCTGTCTTGTGCCCTTGAGATGATGACTCCAGGGAATAATTTAGTTCCAGCGCCCTCTGCTGTTTCTGTAGAAGGCTCCTGAAATTACATTGTGTGCTTACCAAACTTTTTGCTACCAGGAAGTCATTTTATTATTTCATTAGCCCCAGGGACCTCACATTTTGCAATCTATCTTTTTAATAACACTTTACCTATTAAGTAATTATTAGCCTACCAATGTGCATTTATCAGTCATAGAAAACAAACAATCAGAACTTAGGATCAATATGTAATAAACAAGTTTACTACATATAGACTACTTATTTTTAGTCAAACATAAAAAGTTGCTTTTTACCTAGTCTATTGAACCTTATTATGGCTGGGTGCAGTGGCACACACCTGTAATCCAAGTGACTCAGGAGCCTGAGGCAGGAGGACTGTGAGTTCAAAACCAGCCTCAGTAACTTAGCAAGGCCCTAAGCAACTTAGTGAGACCCTGTCTCAAAACAAAATATAAAAAGGGCTGGGGATGTGACTCAGTGATTAAGTGTACCTGGTTCAATCCCCAGTACCAAAAAATAAAACAAAACCTTATTGTGGTTCAATGTGCAATTTTTGTCATGCTTTTTAACATACTGCAAATAACTTAAGGACCCGGTTCCCATTTAGTAATCCAGGGACCCAGGTTTGAAAACATAAAATTAGAATATCTATCTCAATACCTAATTAACAAGCATGTTTCTGAAATATGTTTTACTAGTAAGCACGTACGGGTGATTGCTAAATGCTTTCTGTCACTGGGATGCAAGTCTTCAAATTATTTTGATGCGTAAACTGGTTATATTGTGGCTCAAAAAGTTAACAGATCTTCCAGAGTTGCAAATATTGAAGCTGAATTTTCAAGTGCCAGGTTACTGTCTGTGACAAGCAGCCAAGCAAGGATTGTGATGGTGGTGATTTGTGACCTGGGAGTGGGACAGGCACATTACTATTGATGCCCGAAGTCTGGGTCTCGGTTGGCATCTTGCTCTGGTGCCCTTGAAGTTCCTACTTCATTACAGAATGATTTTACAAATAGAAATTTAATGAATTCAAGGAGAAGAGGGCAAAACATGTGCCCCCAGCAGAGTATGTGGGATGAGAAGAGGTGGAGCAAGGCAGGGGAATAGGAAAGTCCAAACATAGTCAAGGAGGTCTTTGGAGACAGTGATCATTGTCCTCACTCCACCCCTGACACATATTAGGCCTTCAAATATTTGGTGAATTTCTGTAAGCATCTACTTACCTATTCTAGGGAAGTTTTCAGCTAGATGCAGAGCTTCTTCTCTGTCACTAATAACTATGACTGCTAAGACGACAGCCACCAGCAGCTTGCTCATGGTGGAACTGAGCTTGCTCAGTAGTGAAGAAGAAACTTTGTGCAGAAAAGATTATATATTTTTTAAAAAATGAATGTGTCTCAGAGTGATTTTCACTGTTTTATTTATTTTTTCTTAAAGTGCAAGTTTACTACAACGTGCAAATGGAAAAGTGCATAAAGGGAACACAATCATGTATCACGTAACTCACACCCAAAAAAGGTCATTTCAGCACCCAGAAGCCCTCTCCCACTCCACCCTCCACCATCCTGACCTCTAGCACCATAGATGGGTTTTGCCTCGTTTTGAAAAACACACACACTTGCACAGCATAAATTCTTTTGTATTTAGCTACTTTTGCCCAACACCTTATTTTTTATGTGTAATTCTTGTTATTTGCAGTTTGTTCACCCCCATTGCAGTATTTTGTTTATAAGCACATCATAATTTTAATTGATCACTTATGATGGATTGATTCCAGCTTTTTACTATTCCAGATAATGTTGGTGTGAGAGTTCACATGCTCTTGTGTACATAAATGCCCATTTTTGTGACGTATACACCAAGCAGTGCAGTGGGTGATTCAGGGGTTGTGTATATGATCAGCTTCCACAGATACTGCCAAACGGCTTCACAAAGTGATAGTTAGCTTTTGTACAAAGCCAGATGCCAGAGATGTTCAGAGAAGGTGAAGAACAGAGAGTGAGGAAATTGTCCCTAGGCCTATGATTTGGAGCCTAAGGGGACTTCATGAAAAGGATGACAACCTTCAAAGGAATAGGTCCCACCAATCGTTAACACATCACTGGCGTGATCTGACAACCTGCTTCCTCAGGTTGAGGAAGGAAGGCAGAATCACAATACAGAAGGCATAGGACAAGGGGGAGACAAGGAAAAAGATCCAAAAGGATGATACCCATGATGCTACGGCACTGCAAACAATTTTACTCTATAAAGAATGGCAAATTAGGGGGTCGGGATTGTGGCTCAGTGGTAGAGCACTGACCTGGCACTCGTGAGGTCCTGGGTTCAATCCTCCGCACCACATAAAAATAAAATAAAGGTATTGTGTCCATCTTACAGCTAAAAAGAAAAAAAAGAATGGCAAATTAAACTGGTTGATATAACTAATCAGACCATAGGACTCTAGTTTTATGAACATGCACCCCAGGAACTTCTATATGCACAGATGCACATTTGTGAAGTACCTACCACCAGCCTTCTGGAGACTACAGTCCCCACAGAGCAGGTTACAACCAGAATGTAGCAAAATGTGCATTCAGCATGTATACATTTGCATTTTTCATGAAATTTCCTAAACTTGTTTGGGGGTTTGTGGCTACTTAAAAGTTATTAATCAAGACAGCTTTTCTGGGAATAAGACTCTTTACCACTGCTGGTATTCACAGGAAAAGAACAAAAGCTTATCACTGATCTTTCCCATAAGATTTTTGTAGAAAGTTTAATTTGCAAATAAGTAAGCCAAAGTGGAAATGCCAGATGCTATCAGACAAGAGGATCAGATTTTTCATTTAAATGTGCTCATCCCTCTTTCTGTTGGATTCGGGCTTTCCTCTGAATGTCTCAGGAAACTCATTTGCCAGGAGTGACTCAGAATTAACCCACTCTGTGAGACTTGGTTATCAAAGCAAAGACGAATGCAATGTTCTGTTTACAAAAAGAAAATTATGAAGCCTTCAAGAACTATATATGCATTTCATACTTATCTCTTTGCAATTCAGAAATGAGTCCTATAGTAGTTCTGGTCCCCTGTCAGCTGAGGTCCCTTCTGACACATTGCTACAGCAGAGAGCTACTACCTGAGCACTTGACCCCTTCATATCTCCCTTTTCTCAAATTGGTTTTCAGCTCAGGAGTGATTTGCTCCGCAACAGATGCAGGCTCACAAAGATAGGGATGGCCTATCCTTGTAGAGAGCAGTCCAGCTCACGCTTACATTCATTTCCTTGGGGCCATTTTTCTGAATTAAACTTGGCATGGCCCTGCCTGTTTGCTTTTGATCTGACGTGCTGGACAAGGAGTTCAGTTCATTTGCTGTCTCTCCGGCAACCATGTCCAAGAGCATTATCCAGTAGGAGGTCTAAGGAAGCTGCCACTATCAGCGGCCAACAGGCACACTTGAAAATTCATGAGCAATTTGTAAAGAGGCAGGAGTCCTTCCCCTCAGTGCTTGAACTGCCCTGCCACTAAGATGCTGGCTGAGCTCATACAAAGAGGGGAAATCAAACCGAGCCAAGAATTCAGTAGTGATTCCAAGGCACCATAAGGATCCAGAAGCCTCTGACTTGCCTCTGAAATATACCCAGATTACACAGAACTGGCATGACCAAAATTTAGCTAGGCAAGCTGATATACAAGTCAATTAACACACAAGACCTGTAGTTATGAGCACTCACCTTATAAGCCTCAATACATACAAGTGGATATTTATAAAGCACCTTCCACCAACCTCCTGGGGACTACTTAGGTCCTCCCACAAGTCAAGAAGTAATGAAGTTCTGAGTGAACACCATCTAGAGCACTTTAAGAAACTATGTATCTATCTCATTCAAATAAGTGTACTTTCTCTTCTCTTGTGAATTTCTTTGGGGTGGGGGGGGCTCTGGTATCACTTTCCCTAGTTTCCTTCAAATTTTCCAGCTTTCCAAGCTCAGTTGATTCTATCTAAATACACACACACACACACACACACACACACACAAACACACACTTTAACCCCATCCCTCATTCTACTCGCTCTTTTAACTCTGGCCCATTTACCTTTGGAAATGCATTCCCTTCCAGCCCCTGAAAATGGTAAGCAATAACTCAAAACTCCCTAGAAACTTAGGTAAAAGAAAACTACGCTGAAGGTATCAGTGTCATCAAGTTCTAGAACACTTTAAAGTGCATAGAAAGCCTGTCTGAAATTTTATCAAAAAAAACAAAAATGTCCTCTATCCCTTTATCCTCTACAACATTCAAAACAAATAACAGCTATTTGATATTCATTGTTCTTTTGCTTGGCTGAATTGCCAGTGCTACCAGAAGAACACAACTTTTTATTGCAAATATAAAGTATTTTGTTGTAAATGCGTGGTCAAATTATGGATTAAATTTACTGATGGATTAGATGGGGGAACTGACCTTTGTCAATAAATTGAATTTCAAGCATTTTAAGTTCTGAACAACTGACAACTAATGAAATTTTTGGAACACAGTAAATATAACCTGTTTATAAGTCAAGGATAGACTTTAGTATAATTCTCATCTTATTTTCTTTGTTGGTGCCAGTCTTTGATGGATCTTGCTATCATATTTGACCCTCTTCTTTATTTAATCTATCCCAAAGGTGGGCCTCAGTGCTGGGCCAAGATGCACAAAATCCAGTAGGTAATCGTGCTTGATTATTTGTATTTCCAGGTTCTGCACATGAATAATTATAATATCTGATTCTGACTAAATCCTCACTTTAGGAAAAAAAGTTAGGAGACCAATCCACTGGGAAAAAGCTCATGAGATACAAAAGCTTACACTTAACTACCATCATATTTAATCTTCCTCCCTATGGCTGTGTCCTTTTCTGAACTTCAACAATTAATCTTAGGAAGTGGCGCAGTTTTGTTGAAATAATGAAAATGTAGAGTATATTGACATGCAGCTAATTTAATCTTGGAGACCCAGAGGCTATAAAAAGCAAAGAAATTGCATAGTTAATCACAAAATATTGTCATAGGAGGGAACATATACATGTTTATAGTCATAAAATTTGAAAATCAGGTTGAAGAAGTTTTCTAGCTGTTTGATTCCTCCAATTCTGGAAGTGCCTTCCATATTAGGTCTCCCTCGAGTTTGTCTTTTAATTGTTGATGCTCTTGAATGGATAAGGGTAAATCAAACACATACATTCCATAAGGAATCCAAAAGTTGACAACAGTCATTACTTTTGAAAGTACTTCTGGATCTAATAGACAACATAATGAACTAACTTCAATCTTTATTCCTTACCATTTTTGAGTAATTTCTGATGAAGAGCCCTCAACCTATTTAAATGATATTCTCCTTATTCTGTTTCTTAAAAATCAAATGAACTAGAGGTGTTTCAGAAGCCTCTGAGTCTCCAGACAGCAGAACCTAGTGAACAATTTCTATTTGTTTCTCATTTCTTATCCATACACTAAAGAACCTTCACAGAGTAGGGTGATTAGTGGGATTCAAAGCATCCCAATTGACCAGCTCCCATGTTCCACAACCCCTTCCCCAGGTTAGTGTCAGGAGGACCCAAGTTCAGAACCAACAGAGGATGAATAGAAGGATCAGACAGATGGAAATCGACTGTTAATGATACAGCTTTAGGGAAAGCTGGCCGGGTATGATAAGCAAGTAGACTTAGTACTGTTGCCTGAATTAATCCTCCCAGACTCACAGACTATCTAGTTAGGGACAGTGCTTTTCCTTTAGTCTTGTCACAGTGGAGACAGTAGGCCAACACAGCATATGCTCTGTATGCAGGCAGTTCCCAAAGAAAGAGAAAGTGGAAGGGACTAAATAAAGGAGTGCTGGCAGTGACTCCCACATGCTCTGTTTCCTCTTCCATCCTTATTAATGTGATCAGCCTCACCCGCCTTCTCTCTGCTCACCAAGACTAAGCCAGAAGAGGGTGGTGAGAGACCAGCAGAGTTGCACTATTGCAGAGGTTCTCAAACTTCAACCTATACCAGAATCACTTGGAGGTCTTGTTATTAACTCAGGTAACTAGGCAGAGTCTCTGATCCAGTAGGTCTGGGTGAGATCTGAGAATCTGCATTTCTAACAAGCTCCTCTGTGATACCCAATCACTGCTCTAATGCAATGCTTCTCCCCATGGACAAATATTGCAACCACTAGGAGAGAGGAGTGTTTCCTGTTTTCACTCCTCAGCTCTTTCCGTTTCCTTTTGAACTCATGAGGCTGAGCACTTAATCCTATAGTCTAGCAGGAGTGTGGCTTGTTCCCTGGAGAAGTTCGTTAAAATAGCACAGTTCCCACTTCACCAGGTTTCTCCCTCAATAGTAACCATAATTCCCTCTTGGGACCGCTAATATACAGTGATGATTTTTGTCCCCAGAGAGCTATGAAATGGATTAGAACATAAATTAATGCAAAGGCTGGACTGGATTCAATCACTCCCTACTCTATTGCCCATCCTACATTATATCCACTAACATTGTCCACAATAGCTCATTAGAGATTCTACAGTGAAATTAAAAGACAGCACTAAGATATTCCACAAAAATGTCAATAAAGTGAAACAGACATTATTACCTCATGTACATATATGAGTGCATGACCAATGTGATCCTACAATATGTACAATCAGAAAAATGAGAAATTACACTCCATTTATGTATGATCTACCAAAATGTCTAAATGCATTCTACTGTCATGTATGACAAATTAGAACAAATAAAAAATTAATTTTAAAAAAGTTACAAGTTTGAGTATACACCTTCTTTCATTATGAATTTCCCAGATTAAAATTTACAACTCCAAAATGAAATCCCTTGAATATTAACATCTAAAATTAAATTATCTGGTGTCGAAAGCCAAAAGAAATCAAAGACCCAAATTCCATTCTCCCCAGTTTCTGAGTCCTCCATATCTAGGTAGAATTATGGTTTTTCAGCAGCTGTAGTTAAGTTCTTTTCCACTGGAACAAGTATAGTTCTCCTAGGACCTTAAAAATTCCACTGCACTCATATGTGTCTCCCTCTGGAAGAAATCAAAGAGAACCTTGAATACTACTGGAGGACCAGTCTCACATCCACTTGTTTTAGAAAACACATCAAACCCTTAGCAGTCAGCATCTAATCCAGGCAAAGTTTCATTCCCAGAACCCTTAATTTAGGATTGCCAAAGACCATAGCAGAGACCCAGTGATATCTGAGAAGGGGACTGATAAAATGAGATCGGCTGTGTATAGTGGTGCACACCTGTAAACCAAGAGACTAGAGGTGCTGAGACCAGAGGACTGGGAGTTCAAAGCCAGCCTCAGCAACATAGAAGAGCCCTAAGCAATTTAGTGAGACCCTGTCTCAAAATAAAACATAAAAGGGCTGGCAATGTGGCTCAGTAGTTAAGTGGCCCATGGGTTCAATCGCTGGTACAGAAATAAATAAATAAAGACAGAATCTTGGTTTCAGTCATGCCAGGATGCTGCTCATTCCATGTCTTTGTTGAGTCATTCCATGACTTTGAACTCAAAATTTGAATAACATGTCCCATATAGAAGCTAATTATGTACCATTTTCACCATGTTAGAGGTAGGGGACAGGAAGGCTATCTATGCATACTATATAAATAGAGGGTGGAATTTGAGGCATAGTTTCCTTGTGACAAAATGTAGATATTTGCAATGGTAACCAGCCTAGTCACCGGGTCTTTTTGTAGTAATTTTATTTCCAACCCAGCAGGTTGAAAATATCCTAATTCCATTTGTCTTTGAAAATTGTTTCTGGCATGAAGTGAATGGGGTTCTGCCTAGTGACTCAGTCCCCCCATCTCTTGTGAAGCAGCACCTCCAGTCCTGTGGCACAGTGCTAGTAGTCATTGTTTCCTGCTCTGAGATTACTGGGACCCGGGAAGCCTGCCTCTCGGGAGGTTTTCTCCTACCCTTTGCTTTCCAGGTGCATGCACGCTCTTGCATGTTTGCAGTTGTACATTTTTATTACTGGGTAACTTGAATATGACAAAATTTGTTTGTCCAATTACCAGTTAGTGTACATCTAGGTAGTTTCTAGTTTTTAGAAATTACAAATGAGACTATTATGAACATACATGTACACGCTTTTCTGTGAACATGGTTTTTAACTCTCTTAGATAAATATCTAAGTGTGAGATTGCTGGGCCATATTGTAGGTGCATATTCAGCTGTTTAATAATAAAGTGCAAACTGTTCCCTGAAGGGCTGTGCTGTTTTACATGACCATACGCCATGCATGAGGTTCTAGTTGCTCCATAATCATCTCAGCATTTGGGTCAGTCTTTTAGTATTTTTAAATGTTAAAATTTTAAATAGTTGTTTTTTTTTTTTTAAGACTCTGGCAGTCTTCTCATGTTAGCCACTCTATAATTGTCATGCTGTCTCATTTGCAATTTCCTAATGACTCAGGGTGTTGAGCAATTTTCATGTACTTATTTCTACATCCATCTTCTTTTGTGAAGTACCTGTGTATATCTTTTGTCTATTTTTTAAAAATCAAATTGTCTCTTCCTATTATTGAATTGTGAGAGTTCTTTGTGTATTATGAAGACAAAACCTTTTGTATGTTTTATAAACATTTTCTCCCAGGTTGTAAGTTGCCTTTGCATTTTCTTAACAATGCTGTTTAAAGAGTAGAAGTTTTATGGAGGTTTTTTTGGGAGGGTGGTGCTAGGGATTGGGGCACTCAAACACTGAGCCACACCCCCAGCCTTATTTTGTATTTTATTTAAAGACAGGGTCTCACTGAGTTGCTTAGCCCCTCACTTTTGCTGAGACTGTCTTTGAACTCAAGATCCTTCTGCTTCAGCCTCCCAAGCCACTGGGGTTACAGGCGTGCATCACCACACCTGGCTAAAGAGTAGAAGTTTTAAATTCTGATGTTCAAGTTCCTAATCTAAGGAATTTTTGCCTACCCACAGGTCACAAAGTGCTTTTCTTCCCCCTAAAATTGTTTAGTTTACCTCTTAGATTTGTTTCAAGTTTATTTTTGCATAGGCTATGAGAAAAAATTCAAAGTATTTTCTTTCCCTCCCCATACAGATTATTCTATCACCATTTACTTAAATATTTATCCCTACTTTATTGAATTACCTTGGTGCTTTTGTAAAACATCAAGTGGTCATATGTGTGTGTGTCTCTTTCTGAACTCTATTCTGATTCATGAATATATATGCCTCTTCTTGTGACAATACGCCACTATCAGTCCATACGACTTTATAAAAAGTCTTAAAATTATGGTGCATCCTCTAACTCTGTTCTTCATATTCAAATTCTTTTGTCTATTTTATGCTTTTGCATTATCATAGGAGTTTTAGAATTTGCCAATTTCTAGAAAATACCCAAAGAAATTTATATTGAAATTGCTGGAACCTATACATCAATTTGAAAAGAAACACATTGAGTGTTCTAACCCATAAGCATGGTATATCTCTTTATTAATTTAGGTCTTTAAATTTCTTTCTTAGAAGTATTTTGCAGTTCAGTGTACGGGTCTCACATATTTTGCTAAATTTGTCTTAAGTTTTTCATGTTTTCAGTGTTATTATGGTACTTTAAATTGTCGGTTTTCAATTATTCATCTGTATCTATGAGAGTGGGGATTTTTCTTTTTTCATCTGTGAATGATATGGCGAGTTGTAGTACTGGATTTCTAATATTAAATCAATCTGGCATCTTGCCATGAGCCCCACTTGATCATTAGGTGTTATCCTTACTATACATGCAGGATTCGATTTGCTAAAGTTGTATTGAGAATATTTTTACATCTATGTTCATGAAAAATGTTGGTCTGTAGTTTTCTTCTCCTGTGATGTTTTTTCTCTGGTTTTGGTACCAAGGTAATGCTAACCTCATCAAATTAACTGGAAATATTATTTCCTCTTTTATTTTCAGGAAGCATTTCTCTAGAGTTGGTGTGTTCCTTCCTTAAATGTTTAGGGTTGTTCACTGTAAAGCCATCTGAACCTGGGGTTTCCTGGAGGCTTGTTCAATTGTGAATTTAATTCCTTTAATGGATATAGCTTATTTATCCATCCTCCTATTCTTTAGATTTCTGTTCTTTAAAAAGGGCAGTGATATATCCTTTAGTTTTCTATTTTCTTTTAGATTGAACAGTGGTAATTTGTATGATTTAATGCATCTGTCCATTTTATTTAAGCTGTAGATTTTATCCAAACAATGTTCATAATTTTCTTTTATTATCCTTTACTATCTGGAATATCTGAAGCAATTTCAACTTTCTTTTTCATATTGATAATTTGTATTTTCTTTCTTATTTTCCTGATATTTCTAGAGATTTATCTAGTTTATTGATCTCTTCAAAAGACCAATGTTTTAGTTCTCTACTGTTGCTGTAATAAGTTACCACAAACTTAGTGACTTAAATCAAAACAAATTTGTTACTTTACACATCTGAAGGTTAGGAATCTGAAATGAGTGTCCTGGGGTTTGGGTCAAGGTCAGCCAGTCACAGGGCTGGTCCCTCTGAGGCTCTGAAGGCAGCCTCTTTCTCTCGGCTTTTTTAGTTTCCAGAGGACAGCTGCACTCTTGGGCCTGTTACCCTTCTTGCGCTTCCACCTTCTTGCTTCTACCAACACATTCCAGCCCCTAGCTCTAACGGTCCTACCTCCCTCTGATAAGGTTGCTCTCAGAACCTTGGAGGACCCACCTGGGTAAAACCCATGACTATTCACACTTGCAAAGTCTCATTTGCTACATAAAGTAATATATTCTCAGGCCCCCAAAATTAGGACAAGATCATCTTTGGAGGACCATTGTTCAGACTACAGCTGTCAGCTTTTGATTTCATTATTTTTCTACATTGCTTACCCATTTTCTGTTTTACTGATTTCCACTGTGGTCTTCATTTTTTCCTTCCTTCTTTTGGTTTTAATTTACTCTCTTTCTCTTGTTTCTTTTGATGGAAGTTTATGTCTTTGCATTGAAATAGGTCTTCCTTTTTAATAAAAGCATTCATGCTATAAACTTCCCTCTAAATACTATTTAAGATGAATCCCAATGATTTTTATATATTGTATTTTCAATTTTATTCAGTACAAAAATTTTAATTTGCTGAAATCATCTTTGACTCTTGTATTATGTAAAAATGTGTTTCTAATTTATAGTTTGCTAGATATATTTATTTTAATTCC
Source organism: Sciurus carolinensis (assembly GCF_902686445.1). Taxonomy (NCBI): domain Eukaryota; kingdom Metazoa; phylum Chordata; class Mammalia; order Rodentia; family Sciuridae; genus Sciurus; species Sciurus carolinensis. The sequence goes on along the minus strand of NC_062214.1, from coordinate 127,105,664 downwards.
TAATTAATTCAATTATGTGCTAGTTTGATTTCCTTGTATGTTTTGACCCTTTTAAATTTATTGAAACTTGTTTTATGACTCAGTTTTATGTGTGTGCATCTGCTGAATATGAATATGTTTTCTTCTGTTTTAGAGTGAAGTATCATAAATATCAATTAGACCAACTTGGCTCATGATGGTCATAACTTGTATGTCTTTACTTATTTTCTATTTTTCTACCAATTACTGGGAGAAATGTTTTGAAATCTTCAACTATAATTGCGGATTTGACTTTTTCTTCTTTTGGCTCTGTAAGTTTTTGCTTCATAGATTTTGAAGTTCTGTTACTAGGTTCATATCAACTTAGGATAATTATGTCCTCTTGAGGAATCAACCACTCCATTACTATATTAGTCTTTTGTTGTTGTTGTTGCCTTAACAGGATGACTGAGACTGGGTACTTTATAAAGAAAAGAGGTTTATTTAGACCACAGTTTTAGAGGCCGAAAGTTCAAGATCAGGTAGCCCCATCTTTTCAGCTTCTGGTGAAGATCTCAAGGCAGATGGCATCACAATGGTGAAAGCACAATGGGAAAGTGGCAAGTAGCACCTGTGGAAAAAGGAGTCAAGGGAGGTTCCAGGCTTCCTTATAACAACCCTTTCTCATGGGAACTAATCCCCTCTAGGAGACCAGTATTTATCTCTTCCAAGGAGGGGCCCCCATGACTTAATTACCATCCTCTAGGTCCCACCTTTTAAGGGTCTCACCACCTCTGAATATTGCCACACTGAGGATCCAACCTCCAGTCCATGAACCTCTGGCAAACACTCCACCATATCCAAACCACAGAAATCACTGTTCACACCTAGTAACAGTCTTTGTTAAGTCTTCAAAAATTTTATAAAAGAGGACCGGAAGCTGGAAGGCTGATCTGGTCCTGCCTATTTATGCTAGGCATGTAATTTTAAAGTTATAATAATATCATACATAAATTACTGATATGATGCATGAAATGTTTCTTCTTTTGCTTTTTAAGGCCTTGGACAATAGTTCTGCAGCCAAGCAGTAAGTTGTTCCATCTCCTGTACTTTGAAGACTGACGTATGGAACCATTCTCTGCCCCTCTAACCAAAGCCTCAGTTCAGCTCCCTATTTACTGAGACCAGTGCAGCTCTTGCACATTTGCCTTGCCTGTGCGAAAACAGCTACTTGCCTATGGATAAAGTTGTCATTAGCTGCAAGGTCAAAATCTCTTTGGACTATGCTTACTGATATGGAAGGCCCAAAGCTGCCAGCCCAGGTCTCACCAGACAAAAGTCAATTATACAACTGTAAAAATCAGTTATGTGGCGCTACAAATCCCTACAATCCACAAAGTATGACCCATGCCTCTTCCACCTTAGGCTTAACCACTTAGTCAAACCCTTGTGTTTTGGGCTCTACAGATGGGACTGCTTGTTTGTCTTTCAAGTTTCCTGAATAGTGCTCCAATGTTTGGGGGAGGGGGAAATGCCATTTATTGGCTCCCTCAAACTCCATCACTCTCCCGCGCTGATGCCAATCATCATAACCGATCACAAGGGATGTGTCATAAGGCTTGTTTTCCCCTCATCCAGCCCCACACATGTCTTAGGGCTTGAGTTGTGTTTTGTTTTTTTCCTGTACCTTGTACCCTTCTCTAAGTCAGTGTCCCTTGCTCTGTTTCACAAAGGAAAACAGTATCCTGGGGTGGTGACAAAGTGGGACAGTCCCACACTGAGCGGGTTCAGTGGAGGATCAGCCACATCTAGGACCCCAGCAGGCATCCTCTGCTGGCTGTGTCATGCCTGCCTCTCTCGGTACTGACTGCCCTCATCCCTGGTTTCCCACCCGAGTCAGTTCCTCCTTCATATGGCCTCTGGCTGCCTCCACAGTTGTGCCTGGGATCACCTTCTGCTCTCCCACCTTCAGCCTCAAGGACCCTTAAACTCTCTCCTGGGGAGGAAGAAGCAACCATCAGCCTCCCCACTGACTCTTATTCATCTTTAGGTTTTTCTCCCTTTAGGGGCATCTCTTTTGATCCTCAAGAACCTTGTTTGGAGGGCAAACCAAGGAAAATAAAACTCAATGTTTCCTGTTTCTTTCTCTTTTCATCGGGATACTCTGACTGGAGAAAAGTCCAGACATGCAGGAAAGTACAGAGAGCATAGAGATTAACATTTCAGGATTCTAGGTCAGTACACAGTTTTGCACACACAGCACCAAGAGGGTCTCAGAGTCCTTCCAAAGGTGCTCCTTCCTTCAGAAGCCCATTCCATAAGAGTCATCCAATATAGGCTGAGTGGTGGCCCATATCTGTAATCCCAGCAACTCAGGAGGCTGAGGCAGGAGGACTGCAAGTTTGAGGCCAGCCTCAGCAACTTAGTGAGACCCCGTCTCAAAATTAAAAATAAAAATAAAAAAAGAAAGGACGGGTAAAGCTCTCCTGGTTTCAATTCTCTATACCTAAAAATAAAAATGAAACAAAAAAAAGAGTCATCTCACATGGAAAAAAAATTAACCATCTAAGTCTAGTCAAATGATAGTCCTGATAGTTTAGTTAGTTGGGGGTGGAGGGTTATAAATGAAGGAAGTGGGCTGTGGCTGGAAGGTTAAGTGGCATGCCAAGACACGTGGTAAGAAGCAAAGCTGCTGATGCCTAGTCCTTTATACAGAAACACAATCTGGCGTGATTCCATGGGAGTGGTTGACAGCTAGCCCAGAGCAAGTCTGAGCCACAAGGCAGAGGCCAACCTGCAGAGGCTGCTTGCTTCTACCTTGAACCTGCACCGGGAAAGACGGGAGAGGAAGAGCAGGAGTAGGAGAATTCTGACAGGCTCTCAGCATTGGCGAGCTGGTGTCTGCACACCCTTCTCCCAGAAAACCAAACCCAGCGGACTCTCTTCAGATGCCTTTTGATTGTTTCTTGATCAAAGCTATTTTCTAAGAATTTTCCACCGGCCTTCATAAACAGGATTTAAGTGTAATATAGAAAATTCAGGGAGGAGGAATACATACTCAAGGGAGGTGGAGCTGGGTGCAGCCAGAGCTCCAGGCTGCAGCATGTGCTAGAATTTCAGTCGTCGATGTTGCATCCCTTCTGGGCCGTTCTTTAATTGCTACAATAATATGATGTTTTCAAAATTATTCACATCAGCAGAGAGAGTACTGTTGTGATAGGACTCTGAGGTCAATTTTTATTTGGGTGAGGCAGAGATACAATGGGGAAAATCCCTGGTGCTTGGTAGGGTATGAAATATTAAATCTGGAGAAAATGGGTACTTGATGGGGTTTCCAAAGTTGATAAAGGACAAGAGTGGTTTTTGGTCTGGTTTTCTTTTGCCAGCTGACTTTGAGGATTCAAGTTTCAAAAGGGGTCATTCTGAAGGAATTTTAGCCATCCCTGCCAACTGTAATTATGGCTAGATTCTAACTGGTACCCTGAATAAGCTTCAAATAGAACAGTAGGCTCAGCATCTATGGTTGTCCAGAAACATCCTTTGCACCGCAACTGAGGCTGGGTCTACAAAGCCCAAAGTACAGTCCTGATGCCGTCACTCTCCAGGGGCAGCACAGTCACTTCTCACCTGACGCATTCACATCGCAGCTACCCAGGTTGTTCCCACCTTTGAGCCTTGGGCTGCACTCTTTGCTCAGTCTAGACTGCTCTTGCCAGATCTGGCTTTTTCTCATCATTCAGGTTGCTCCTCAGGGTGGCCTCCCTGGCCCCAGGCTATGTGCCAGAACCTCTCCTCCCTACCTGCGTGTAATATTGTCTTCAAAGCAGTGATTACTATTCTTTCTAATTTATTCTTTCTTTTACTCTCCCCTATTAGAAACTACACCCCATGAAAACAGGAACCTTACCTCCCTTGTCTGCTGCCCCCAAGCACCTACACCAGTGCCTGGCACATAGCAGACACTCGAGAAATGCTAAATAAGTGAGGGGAAGGATGATGGGATGAAGTACCCAGTGCTGCCCCTGTGGGAGGCCAGCTGCTCCACTCATCCAGAGGAGCCCACACGCTTGCAAGTGTCCTGCAGGCCTCCAGGGAGCACATCCGGGCACCAACACAGCTTGCTAGGTCTTGGGTTTGTATTGAAAGTGGTATCTGCCAAAATAGTGGGAGGAGTCGTAGAGCTTCCTCATTTCAGATACAGGGACCGTTTCTTAACCTATTTCTCTCAGTGGTGACCCAATTTGAACAACTGTAGTTTCTCTCCTTTTCTTTGAAGGATCATTCACAATCTATGGCCTGTACTTGTTGCAAGAGTTGAAAGATGGGTCTGGGGAAAGTTGAACCATGGGAGATAAGTTTACTGGTCCTGGTTTTTTGCAAGACAACGTGGTGGATTTCTTAAGATCAAGGCAATCACTATTCATGTGCTTCATTGACAAGAATTTTTGAATTAATGAAAACCTCCCCCAGGTCACCTAGTTCAACATTTCACCATGTATGCACTTTGCTTGACAGGATTAATGAACAATTATCCAGCCTTTGCTAGAATAGATTCAATGACACTACAGGGTAGGCAGCCAATATTTTGGCCCCTGGGAAAACTTTCCCTAGGCTATTTTCCAATAAAATTGATTCCTTATTTTTTTAATTCTCTGAGAAGTTGGTGGATATTTTTAAGTTTGGCATTTGGACCATATGGAGTAAAATATTTAGAAATGTTTAGACTTAGTTTGTCCCTTATGAAAACAAGATTGAGAATAACCTAAAAGAAAATATAACACCATTGGCACTCCCATTCCTAAACACATTCTGTTTGGCACCTCTCTGACATTCTGTGAGGTGAGGAAGCCTGGAGTTTAAATTTCATTTGCATGTTATCCTACTGTGATAGGAAATTATTTCTCCTTGGCCAACGCTTATCATGCAGATTGCTCTAAAATCAGATTACAGCTGCTTGTTTTGATTGATTAGTTAGTTCTGCCTTTAAAAAAAATCACTTATGTCTCCTATCTGTGAGCGTAAAGCTTAGAAACCCATTACAACATTTGCTTGTGAGCTCCTGAAGGTGTTTTAACACAAAGCTGGGCAGAAACCACCTCTACATAAAAGTAAGGTAGAAACAAATTTCTTTATAATCATGAGTAATTCTGTCAAATATCCAGGAAGTCACAGAGATTCATTAAATGCAATTAGTTTCATCTGTGCAGTACTGAGCACTTACTGAATGCTAGACCATTCCAGGAACTGTGGGCACTAGAAGATGAATAGAATTTTGAAGTTTAAACTCAGGAAGCCTAAGGAAGCCTGTGCCTCTGCCCCTGCCTCCACCCTATCTCCCCCCTACCCACCCCAGAAAATCACTTAATGTGTCCTCTTAATGTTCTGGCCAAGTGTCCTGGGACACATGCATGAGTAAGAGAAGTGAGGCTTGGCTCTAGAAAGATGCCGTGTATTCCAGGCCCTGGGCTGGACATTCTGGTATGAATCTTGGCTACATACCTACTAGCTCAGTGACCTTGAGCACAGTTCTAATCACTGTGTGTTTCCTCATCTGCATAATGGTAAGACTAGTTTTCTTGCAAGGCTTTTGGGAAGACCAGAGGACATAAATGTAAAGTTCTTAGATGAGCATGTTGCTCTCAGTAAGTCATGAGGATGTGGCAGCTGCCCCATCTGGGTTTAATTTTCCCTTCCAGGGCCCTTCTGTCCAGCGGCAGACCTGCTGGCTAGGCACGCTACTTCCAGAGGTTGCAAAGTTTATCCTACTAGAAGGTGACCTTGGAGGATCTGTGCCAAGGCAAGCTGCTGAGTTCTTTTCTGGCCCTCGGTTCTTCAGCAAGGGCTGCCTCCACAAAGGGGGTGATTCAGGCCATGGGGCTGGAACTCACGCAGTGCAGACAGAAGCACTGAGAAGGCGGGTGAGAGGAGGCTCGGCAAGAAAATCCTGGATAATGTGTTTAATTTGATCCGTTCCCTGGAGTCATTAAAATGCATCCTCCCCTGGACTCTAAAATTCTTGAGCTGAAATAATCAGTCCAACAGTCTTTTTTTTTTTTTTTTTGAAAATAATGGAAGCATACTTTATGATGCTTTTGAAATTCTCAGGTCTGTTGAAATACTGCCCTCTTGTGTTTCGGGATGGCAGCAACCTCTCTGGGAAACAACTCCGCTGACCCAGCTTCTCATCCCATAACTCAGAAGAAAAAGCTAAATTCAAGGTGGACCTCAAATGGCTCATCTAATGTGAGGAGTTGGGATGAGGATGCTGGAATCAAATCCCTATTCATGTGATAAGCACATGAGCAAACTTCTCTGTTGCTCCTTTTCAAGGGATCAAGGTATCCCTAATTGAATTCAGAGAAATTTTTTTACCTCTGCAGCATCCTTTCATCAAGAGAGAAGAGAACCAACTAATTTCTTCCTTGGTCACCTCCCTCTGCACTCTCCTCCCCTTATTTCTTCATTCCTTTCTTCCATTTATTGAGCAACTACCATAACAAAGCAGACAGAACATGGGCTCTGGAAGCTGGCAGTCTGGTTAACTGCCTGGCTCCACAACTTGCCATTTGTGCAAACTTGGGCCCATTGCTTAGCTCCCTGTGCCTCAACTTTGTAATCTGTAAAACAGTGATAAAAGTTGTATCTATTGGGCTGGGGAGATAGCTCAGCTGGTAGAGTGCTTTATTTGCAAGCGTAAGGCCCTGAGTTCGATCCCCAGTATCTATCTCATAGACAGGCCCTAAGGGTAAGTACATTCTTAGTACTGAGAACAAGAACTGCCACACTGTAAACAATAATAGGAGCTATGCTTAGTCATTATTATGCCTTTTTTTATGTCTCAGGCTTTGCTTGAGATCCTAGGGATGCAGCAGGAGAAGAGAGACATGGTCCCTGTCTCATGAACTTACATTCACAAATCCTGAGTGTTAAGCTATTCAGGACTTAATCCACACTGGAGGGAAAAGAAGAGTAAAGCTCTCAAAGCATTAAAAAAAAGAACCCCCTAGTAAGTACTAGCACCAATTTTCCCAAACACAGCCAGAATTTCCACCAGTGAGTCTCTGGATGCTTTGGAGAGCTCTTCATTTCTCAAACATCATTCATGAGATAGGACTGTCCTCCCAGTTCCAGGACTGATCCACATCTGTAGCTAAAGGGCAAGATTAGTCTTCTGGTGGGTCAACTGTGGAGCTACCTGATTTGAGCCAGGCTTGTCTTCATCTGGTTGAAATTATAGTCCTTTGTCTCACAGAATTAGTTTCCAGGAGTCCTCTGCTAAACCATACATCATCCTACTATTCACTACTATTATTCATTCATTACACATTATTAGTCTTTAGCACTAGGTATGTTATTGATTTGTTAAATTCTACCTAATTTCATGGTTAACACTGGGAGACTCAAAATAATGACATTTTTTAAAAACAACTTTTTCTAATTTTAAAAATAATAAATACTCATCATAGAAAGGATAAATAATAGAGAAAACTCTAAAGAATTATCTCCACCACCATGCAATAATAAATCTTAAAATTAAATTCTTCTTTCCAGCTACACAATTATAGATTTATCTGTAGCCAGTGAGTCAGCTGGAAAGGCTCGGATCTGGAAGTCAGGATAATAATGACACAAACCCTATTCCTTTCCTTGTAGAAACCCAGAGTCCTCCCTCAAATTTCTGTAGATAGATGAGTTTTCCTTAGTCTGTTCTTGTCTCCAGTTTCTTTCTCCCCAGATGTTCTTGCACATCACCAGATCTTCCATATCCTGTCACACTTATATTCATTGGTGAGTGCACACACACACACACACACACACACACACACACACACTCACACACTCCCATTTCTGCCTGTGGTAAGAAGTGTACCTTGCAGCATGAACTTCAAATAGAACATCCAACCTGCCTTCCTGATGATGACTTTCCACCATTCCCACTGCCAGAAATTCCTACCAGCCACCATGTGCCCTGCAGCTCAGCATGGGAACACCTCCAGGCTTTCTCCCTGATCCCAGCTTCTGTGGAACAGTTCAGCCACTTCCCAAAGTTCCTTTAGGCTCCTACCAACTCTCCTACCCTCAAGTCTTCCATTCTAACTCAGATACTATTTTCTAAAGCAAGAAAAGCGCCCCCTTAAATGAATATTAGTGCCAATAGTTCAAACAATGAAAAGTTCATTCCTATTACATTTTAGTACTATAGATACTGTATGATTTTGTATTCTTTTTAAAAATAAGTGATATTGTAAGCATTTTACCACATCGATACAACTTACTCAAAAATGTTATGCCCCATCATATTTCATCATCAGAATGAGTCAGTGGTTTTGGGTTTGGATCAGGAAAATGACAAATTTGAGAGAGGGCAAGACCCAGAGGGCCTGGGAGCATAACAGTGTTCCCGTCTCCCCTGGGAAAGGAGTAATGTTTTATAAAGAGGGTATAGAAACAGGAAAATTCCATAACGTAGCTCAAGTTGAGGTCTGTTAAGGACTGGGGAAGACATTTTCCTCAGCATAGCTTTTGCTGCAACACTAGAAACTTAAAACATTCTGAACATGATTGAAGCAGGAGATGTGTAGAATAATAAATTCAATTTCTTTAAGTTGATGGTACATGGACTGTGATCAACATTAATGTATCACATAGTAAATACAATTGGAAATGGACACAAAGGAGGCAGAATTTTGGAAAAAGTGATGCTCACAGATTCTGAGAACTAGAGTCTTCACATTAGTAGGTCCCTCCTGAGTATTTACTTATACAATAGTACTGAGAGGGATTCTTTTCCCTCAAACCTTTATGAAAATAACAAAAGAATTGGATGCCGATGTCTGGGCACTCGCAAGAATTGAGACCCATATAAAATTTGCTACAGTGCACCCTGATTATCCCTTTGCTTCACCCATTGGGACTACACTGCTGAATCTCATGCAGCTCCTGAACTTACCCTGGGGCAGGGGATGCATACTTCTTTCCAGCCCCTATAAAAATCAGATATTTCAAAATAAATTTTTTTGCTCTAGTTGTATTCTTTAAGCAATTTCTACAAAAACATTTTATGGAAAACCACTTAAAATTCATCTTGGGCTAGGCACAGTGGCACAAACCTGTAATACCAGTGACTCAGGAGGTTGAGGCAGTAAGATCACAGGTTCAAAGCCAGCCTCAGCAATTTGGCAAGACCCAAAGCAACTTAGTGAGACCCTGTCTCAAAATAAAAAGTAAAAAGAACTGGGGATATGGCTCAGTGGTTAATCACCACTAGGTTCAATCCCTGGTACCAAAAAAAAAAAAAAAAAAAAAATCAGTGTTGGTCTACACTTAAAGAAAAAAAAAAAAGAAAGAAAGAAAGAAAGAAAAGAAAATCTGCCTCCCTTGGTGTCTTCTCCTTAGCTCTGACCCCCATCCTTCCACTTTGTCAAATTTCTGATGCAGATGCTCTCTTTGGGATCTGTCTGATGACTCTCAGCCACCCCTTCTGAAACCATGGCTGTGGCCTGTCCCTGAATTCACAAACCTTGGCCCTGGAACTTTCTTTTTAAACCCCATTGTTCCATATTCACAAGCCAAAGGCCAGCCCCAGGCCCCTGTCTACTATTCTGGTTATTTATCTCTACATAACAAACTACCTCAAACTTCAGCTATTTGTTTATGATTCTGAAATTCAAGCATATCTCAGCAGGTGTGGCTCATCCCCTTCCAAGAACCGTCAGCCAGGGCAGCTTGACTCAAGCTGGAGGACCTGTTACCAAGATGGCCTCACTATGTGGCTGTCAGTCAGGTCGGTGTGGGCTGGCATCAGGGACTCAGGTGGGGCTGTTGGCTAGGAACTTGAGTTCTCCACATGGTCTCTCCCCTCCCCACATGGCAAGCTGAGGTTTCTCATGGCCTGGACCTCAGGATAGTTGGACTTCTTACCTAGATGCTGGCGTCCTCCAAAGAGCAAACATGGGAGCTGCCCCGCCTTCTGAGTGTCTAAGTTTAGAAATCCTAAAACATCTCTTCCACCACTTTTATTGGTGAAAAGAGATACAGATTCAAGGGGAGGCAAAGTAGACTCCCCTCCTGATGAGGGAGTGACTTGTGCTACAGGAGAGGTTGTTGCAACTGTCTTTGGAAATGTCATATCCACACACACCCTCACACCCATGCCTTTCCCACACCCAGCCCTACCTTGCAGAACCCCAGCACAAAATCAGGAGCCATGGTCCTTCCTATGCCCAGAAGGGACTTTGGACAGACAATTTTGCTTCAGTAGACATTATGCTGCCTGGTAGACTGTTAATGAAAATGGTATGAAGTAGTGCAATTCTTTGCGTCTCTAGGCTGTGCCTTCTAGGTCTGTTTCTTTGGCACCATCTCTCTCCCACAATTAGCTTTCTCCTTTGCACTTTGGCATCATTTGGGGTATTTTAAATTTACCTTTTCAATAAAATCAAGTTCTATCTGCACACTGAACTGTGCATGACTCATAATACCATTTACATCCACTTGCAAACAGAAGCTCCCCAGCTAACTGACACCCACAGGGTCTCAGAGCTCAAGCCAGGTGGATTGTCTGCCCAAGGGTTCATGTTGAAAGTTTGGTATTCAGGGTGATAGTACTGGGATGTGGTGGAACCTTTAAGAGATGGTGCCTAGTGAGGTCCTTAGCTCACTGGAGCACTGTCCTCAGAAAGGATTAAGGTAGCTCTTATGAGACCCCTGAGCTCCTAAAAGGATGAGTTGTAATAAGAATGAGCCCAACCCCTGAATCTCTCTCTCTGGCTTCCCATGTGGGAAGATGTCATCTGCCATTAAGTCCCCACCAGAGGTCAAATGAATGTCTCTCCCCAATCCTGGGATTTTAGTCTCCAAGACTATGAGCTAATAAATCTCTTTTCTTTTTAAAGTAGCCCACCTCAGCTATTTCATAATGATAATAAAAATAGACTAAAACAGCAGGGTTGTCTGGAAACATGGGCTCAGTTGGGACTGTCCACCGGCATGCCTTCAGCATTGAAGTCTCAGGGTAGTCCAACTTGTTACATAGTGACAGGAGGTCCCTCCACCTCCTATGGCAAGTGTTCCAAGAGAACCAAACAAAAGCTGTCTGGCCTTTTTGTACTTTGCTTTAGAAGTCACACATGTCCAGTCAACCCATTCTACTGGCTACTAGAAAGTCACAGGCCAGTTCAGATTCAAGGGAGGGAATCAGACACACCTATTGCTGGGAGCCTTGTAAAACTATGGTAGAAGAACTGGGACACGTGACATTATAGCAGCTGTGTTTGGAACATACTATCTACCACAGCTGGTTCAGACTTTAGCAAGAGCAAAGTTAGATGAATTTTGTCCCTCCCCTTCTGCAGATCAGTCCCATGGCTTTCCTCCTGTTTGTTTCCTAGGGCCCATGTGTTCCACAGTGGTCTCTGGTAGCTTCTCTTTCCTAGCCCCATCTCCAATCTCACTCTCCTAACATTTCCTGATACTTTTTCCCTTACAGAACTTCTTTATTTTATGTCCCATTTTCTGCTGACCCCATTAGATGATTGGAGGCAGCATTTTGTGGTGAAAGGAGTGCTGAACTGAAAAGTCATGTTCTAATGCTCCCACTAATGAGCTGTGTTAGCCCAGGATGCTCACAACCATTTCAATTTTCTCATTTATGCAATGCTGGGAAAGTGGGTTTGGGAGATAGGATCAAATGGTCTTTAGCATCAACTCTAATCATTTCTAAACCTAAACTGAGTTAAGAAATAAACAGATAGCAGCAGCAGTTCACTATTTAACCCCACTAAAAGTATTTACTCAGCATCTACCTTGAAACAATTCTGGGTCACTAGAATTGTAGGAGATACAATTCTAGTTGTATCTAGAGAAAAAAGTAGAAGATAAAATTCTTACTCTTGAGGAATTTGGATGCTCACTGGCAGACACAATAGGTGCATGTGAGTGTGGCTATCCAGTTTTTCCAGCACCATTTGTTACATCCTCTCCTTTTCCCATGATGAATTACTGGCACCCTTGTTGAAGATCAGTTGACCATAATCCCAACACCATGAGGGACATCACTATTGATAGCGTAAGGTCTTTAAAAATGGGGCCAATGTGTTCTCTTTTGAGACTTTTTATTCTGCTCGTCAAGATGGGGCCAGAGGCATTTTCTGACAACAGAACACGTGCCCTGCTCTCAGTCCTGAGTCAGAATGTCTCCTCTTGGGGCATCCTCAACAAAGGCTCAACTCAAAATAGATAAACTATGGAATCAACCTATGTGCCCTTAAACAGATGAATGGATAAAGAAAATGTGGTATAAATACACAATGGAATGTTAGCCTTAAAGAAGGATGAAATGGTGGCATTTGCTGATAAATGGATGAAACTGGAGAATATCATGCTAAGTGAAATAAGCCAATCCCAAAAAACCAAAAACTGAATGTTCTCTGATATGTGGATGCTAATTCACAATAAGAGGGCTGGCTAGGGAAGAACAGAGGTACTTTGGATTAGGCAGAAGAAATAAAGGAAGGGGAAGGGGTTTGGGGACAGGAAAGATAGTAAAATGATTTGGACATTAATGCCCTATGTACGTATATGACTACATGACTGATGTGATTCTACATCATGTACAACTAGAAGAATGAGAAGTTATATCCCATTTATGTATGATATATCAAAATGCATTCTACTGTCCTGTTTAACTAATTAGAATTTAAAAAGTAAACCCCCAAAAAAGCAAAATATAAAAATAATCCATCTATTTTGTTAAGAATACATTCAAAAGGAAAACACAATTTTTGGTGAAGTTAAAAATGGCTTATATATTTTATTAATACAACTTGTTGCTATTAAACATGATCCTTGAATTATATGGACATGAGTTTTTTGTGTTCTATTTTTGGGTTTTTTTTGTTTTGTTTTGTTTTGTTGTGGTGGTTGCTTTTGTTTGTTTGTTTGTTTTTGCATGTGAATAGTTCCAGGTGGCCAGTTTGCAAGGAAGTTGAAAGTTAGGCTAATTATGCAAGCTTCTATAATAATCCCCAAACATCAGAGGTTTACCACTATAAGAATTAACTTCTTGCTTGTGTTTAATAGTACAGATAACTCCACTTCTTGTCTCGACTACAAACTAGGGATATGTGATTCTTTCCATTTAGTAGTTACACCCTCTGGAGAGCAACCATGGAAGGAGAAGAAAGTGGAGGCAGTGGTTTTATGTTCAACATGGACTTCTCATATTTTGGCCACAATGCAGTCATAGTCTGAACCTGTGATGGAGCCTGGGAAACATAACCTTCCTTTGTCCCCTTAAAAAAGAAACTTATTGGTTAACACCTTACTGGCAGGACCACTTACAAGTGAGCTGCACCTTATGTTTCTACCATAACACCATTTGTTGCCTTCAGTTGTTACAGAGCTATTCATTGTGCAAACAATAAGATCCCATGTACCAAACACTCCCTTGATGGCTGAAACAGCTAGAACTTGGTATATGGAAACATAAATACATATACACATACTCACAGAATTAGTCCCCCCCACCTCTCTCCAGTAACAATGCTAATATCATAGCTAATTCAATCAATAATAGATTCTTACAATAAGCATTGTTCCATGTCAGATACTGTGCAGGGTACTTAACATGCATGAATTCTTTCAATTGATCTTCACAGAATTATATTAGGCAGGAATTAAATATCATCCTCTTTTTACAGAGGAAAAATTAAACAAGTAAAATAACTTGCACAAATGCAACAGAGTAGCAGGACTAGGACTCTCACCTGGGTACAGCTGACTCCAGACTCTGGGCTATTAGCTATTATACCGTACTGACCTCATGTTTGGAAAGATTTTCTCAAAATAAGGAGGAAGAAAATCCCATGGGGCAAGAGTTTCTATCTTTCCTGATCTTTCTGTCATAGTGGTTCTAAGCTAGGTTCTCTGCATGCTGCAGCCCCACCCTCTGCTCCCCACACATGACACACAAATGGCTAAGCTCCATCCCATACAACAGAATGGAGTTATCACTGCTCAGATCTGCCTTAAGGGTTGCTTCATTTTCCAACCCGGACTTTGAGTTGATCCTCACGTGCATCATTAAGTTATATAAAACACAGCCTATCACATTAAGTATGAACCATATTTGATCATACTTGATGTATTTCCATGGCTATCTTTAAACACTTACGAGTGCCTATGTCACCTCCCTATATAAAGGGTAAATTGAGGATGAAACCATGAGTTTCCCTCAGTTCCTAGTATAGTACAAGGCTGACAGAAGTATCTGAGAAACTTTGATTTAGGTTGATTTAGGGTGAACAGCCTAACAGGTAACCTGTTGTCACTTCTGTAAATCAAGGGCTGTGGCTAGAAGAGACCTAAGGGTCTTTCCAGACCTATGATTCTACATATTATTGGGCAGTGGGCTTTAAGAATTCACTGTCAAAATGCTTAGTGAATTTTTCCAGCAAAGCAAAAGTCATGAAACAGTGATGGAAGGAGTATGGTCATGTGCTCACTGGCTAACCTTTCCAAACGTAGGTGACTATAACTGGTTTCCATAAAGAGAGAGGAATTTAAATGACAAAACCCCATTACTAAGAATGACTAATCATGCTACCAAAAGCCATAAAGTGAATCTTGCCCAAGTCATTAATCAGCTGACACACTTTAAGGAGAAACTTTAAAGCTAGTCATTTATTCAAATCAAGTAAATATCGTCTGCATGGTCCACTGAGAAACTGCAAAGATATTTATTAAGGAAGTGAGTAGATTAAATTTCTTGGAGAAATTTTGCAATTAAGGGTTTTTTTCAATAAGTTTTTCAAGGGATTCTCCTTGAGTTTCCTCATCTTTGGGTTCAATCGGTTTCTATCTAATGGTGTATAGAATTCAGTGAGGTTTGAGGAAAATTCCACATGTCTCATGGGTCAGCTGCTCTCCAGGCATGGGGACAATTCAAGTGGCATAGCTTTGCTATTCAGGCAAAAACCCCTGAACTTATTTGTACTTTCTCTTACGTCAAAGGATTGCCTATTTCCTGATTTATCAAATAGTTGCTTTGAAGGCTCAAAAGCCCCAAACTTAGGTGGGTTTTATTTGAATGTGGTGGCATGTCGTAGCAGGATATGCCATTGCTATGACATGAAGAAGAGGAAAGAAGAAGAATAGCTAGGACCTGCAACCACATAGCAGGAAATTTCAAAACAACTCCAAATATGAGATGGCTAAAAAATTATAAATAATCATCCACTTTATCAGTATATAAGAATAGCTGGAGGCCAGAGCAACCTCTGAGAGTCAAGTTAGAACAAAATTTATACCAGATGACATCTACCAATGACAAAACAACTGGCAAATCTTTTTAAGCACCCTCGTTAAGTCCAAGTAAACAGTTGAATTTTATTCCTTTCAAACGAATTGTTGCAGTATCTAGAAACACTGCCTTGGAACTTCTTCAGAAGTATTGAGATCTGAACTTATGAACTGGCTTTAAACACATTTACATGCACACTTTAGTACACACAGGCCAATACACACTTATGCACATGTAGCTCAGACCTCCATCGTGGGCTCCAGGCTCACTCCTTCCTCGGCGTACCTCTCCCATCTCTGAAAGTCCACCTGTCCCAAACTGGACCTGTGCCATATTCACTCCCCCAGCTACCAACCTGCTTTTTCGAAGAAATGGAACCACCATCAGCTGAGACCAAGCAAAAAGGCTTTGTCCTCCAGACATCTATGGGGCCTCCGTAGGTATGGAAGAACTTTTTTTTTCTTTTTTTCCAAAGAAATAATGATACACGGGGTAAGAATTTATTGGGTCATAATTTAATATCATTCCAAAATAAAAAATCAATGACTCCAGGACTGAATTAATTGGTGAAGGAACACTTTATATAAACATTGTGCTATACCTGGGCTTCTCCCTGGCATTTGTTGAGAGTCTTCGAGAGTGGATCCTGATGAAATGTCCCCCTGGGTTCATAGGCATCATGGCTGACACTCAAAAAGTTACCGTCTACTTCTCACTTTGACTTGAGTTTGACCCCAAATGTAGGTGAGGGCTTTGTCAAAGTCACAGCTATGGGTAAACCAGTCCTGGGACTTAGGTATTCTAGAGCCCCTGCCCCTTTGAGCAGTCTCTCTCTCTCTCTCTCTCTCTCTCTCTCTCTTTCTCTCTCTCTCTCTCTCTCTCTCTCTTTCTCTCTCTCTCTCTCTCTCTTTCTCTCTCTCTTTCTCTCTCTCTCTCTCTCTCTCTCTCTCTCTCTCTCTCTCTCTCTCTCTCTCCCTATATCTATCTCCTCCCCCCAATGCACTCATAACTTGAGTGTGGGCTTCTTACTCTGATCTAAGACATTCAATCTTGTGGATCAGAAGGCCTGTAAAAGAAAGGGAGATACAAGTCTTTCACTGCTAGAGTCAGAAACAGGGTTCTGAGATGGAGGGATCAACCCCACTGGTGGCTAGGGAACCACTAGTCAAACTGAGCACAGCTGCATGGAGGCCCGAGACCACGGCTTCCTGTGTAGCCTCCAAGCCACACCAATTTCTTGAGCACATACTTCCTCCTCACAATGGAGAGAAATACTATGATTTCTCCTCCGCTTTCTCTTGCCTCCACTCACTCTAATACTCCATCTCCACCCACTGCGTCACCACAGTGGTTCTTGCTAAGGAGACTGTGACCTCCAAATACCTACACCAGGGCACATCTTCAGTCCTCTTTTACCTGATGTCTCCATGGTAGTCACAGGCTCCCTCTTTGCTTGCTTTCTTTTTTTTTCCCCCAAGGAAAAAAATGCACCAAACACATTCACATTTCTTTTCTTTTTTTTTTTTTTTAAAGCAAATGACAAAGACCTAGTTTACCAGCTTTTTTAAACCTAAGCTTAACATTACATATTTAAACAATTGTCAAAACTTTACTAAGTTGCCAGCATTCATGCACAACTAGAAAACACCCTTAAATTTATAATAAACCAGAAATGTAATATCATTAGTGCATTAATATCTTTCATTACTAAATACTGACCAAAAAAAAGCCAAATTATTTCTTCAGGAGACTTATCCTGGCAATGTTAGCTCACAGCAGGCTGACACTACTTGGCTCTCATGTCAAACACAATGGAAAGCAGATCCATGCTGGTTTTAAAATACAATCTTGTCCTAGAACTACTCAAAGTCAAGGCTCACCTCGAATTACATTTAATAAAAAAACCGAGTGCATACAGAGATTACAACAATTTTAAAGACAAAAAATGGTCCTATTGTGTGGTCCCAACAATAAACTCAAAAGTCTATGACAAATAGGGGCTCCGATGAGCTGTTTATAAATACTTTAGAATAGGTACAATTGTACTGAAAGTCGAATTCATCTGAAATCTGAATAAAAATGTTTCTGTTAATCCTCAAATGGTGCTTGTTATACTTTTAACATTTCTGTTAAATGTGTGCGTTGAATTACTTGTTATCCAAGCGTAGTAGCTGCTCTTTACCACTTACCATTAAGGACTTTAACTGGCCGTCTTCTTCAACTTCTGCTCTTTCTTGACCATTCTCAACAATTCTTCTTGTAATGATTGTTCTGCCATTTACCATTTTGGTAGAAGTTGATACAGATTTGAAGTTACCCATACACTGCCACCAAAGATGTAGAAGAGAATGAAGTAAGGCCACCGTGACCTAGTGAGCCAAATGTAAAATCCTGTTTCAAATGAAGAAAATCCACCTCCAAATGATGGAAATCCACTGAAAGCAGAGAAAAACGAGCCTGCACCTCCGTTTCTGCTTTCTCGGGGATCCTTTGGTTCCCAAAAAAAGTCTTCAAATGGGTCTTCAAAGAAGTGGACTGAAAATGGGTCCCTTCCACCAAAAAAAAATTCCCTAAAAACATCATCTGGGTTCCAGAACGTGAAGCCAAATTCAAAAGGACTGTCAAAATGACTTCCACCTCCACCTCCACCATTGAAGCCTTCTTCGCCATACGTGTCATACATGACCCGTTTTTTAGCATCCAATACCTCATATGCCTCAGCTACTTGTTTGAATTTTCCGTTTCTTCTTTATTCTCGGGATTTTTATCTGGATGCCACTTTAGTGCCAGTTTCCGATATGCCTTTTTGATATCCTGGGGGAGGCATGTGTCTGCACCCCTAGAACTTCATAGTAATTCACCGTGTTTGCTGGAACAAGTCCGAGGACGCGGCGGACTGGTCCGGGCGGGCGGCCAGGTGCTCACTGTCCGGCACTGCTGAGCTGGTGGCGGAGCCGGCGGCTCCTCACGCTCTCTTTTCTCTCCTTTTTCAACAATCCCTCTTCACTTTCTTAATCTCCTTCACTTCATTGTTCTGGTTTGGTTATTGTTACTGTTTTCTCACCGATTATTTCTCCTCTTTCTCCTTTGGAGCTCTTCCTTCTTTCTGTATGTGTCCTCTGAATGTCGTGGTACCCTGGGTTATACGTAGGCCTCTTCTCATCTTAACTCTTCTCTAGGACGTCAACAGTCAGTGGTCTCACAATGTGCCTATATAGCTCAGACCTCCATTGTGGGTTCCAGCTTCACTCCTTCCTCAGCATGCCTCCCCCATCTCTGAAAGTCAACCTGTCCCAAGTTGGACCTGTACCATATTCGCTCCCCCAGTTACCAACCTGCATTTTCTTTGTTGTTCGCTCTGAAGAAATAGTACCACCATCAGCAGAGAAGGTTTGCCACAGATCTGGATGTCATCTGCTTTCCCTTCCTTCCTGCCACATTGGCACCAGGCCACCCTGTAAATGTCCTCTAACCTGCTCATTCCTCTCCATTCCCACCTCCTGTAATAGTCTCCTAGCCACTCTCCCTATTTCTGCTTCTCCTTTAATTCTCTTCCCTCACAGCAACCCAAGCCTTCCTGTCAGTGGGTTCCCAGTCCTCTTAGGGCAAAGCAAATCTTAAATGAGCTATAAAGCCCCTTCCCAACTCTCCAGCTTCATCTCACTCTGCTCCCCTGTGCTGTCCACACAGCACAAATACAAAGCTCTTTTGGGTCCTTCAAGGTGCAGCCTCCCTGCTCCCAACTGCCTGTGCTGTTCTATTCATCCAGCACGATCTTCTTCCCTCACCCCACTCCCCTATTGCCTCTACCACTCCTTCAGGCCTCAAATTAAGTGTTATTCCTTGGAGAAGGCTTTTATGACTCCCCAGACTGTCAGGACCCTAATTATATTTTCTCTTGGCAACTAGTACTTTTCCTCCTAGCACCCAACAGTTGTAACTGAATCATTATTTCTTCCTGTGTTTAATAGACTGCTTGGTTCTGCTGAACAGTCCAGAGCATGGGTTCTGGAGTTATGTCCTAGCTCTCCCACCCTCTAATATTCTAGGTAAACCACATACTTCTCTATGCTTCTGCTTCTTCATCTGCCAAATGACGTTAGTAATAGCATCTATTTCATGGCATCGCTGGGACATTAGATTAGAGAGCAAGTGACCCACACCTGGCATATAATAAGCATTCAATAAATATTATCTAGGAAACCTTAGTGAGTACTGAATACTCATTTGCTGAAAGAATGAATGTTTTGTATAAAACGGAGATAACAGCAGTTGTTCTGCCAATCACTCAAGATGCATTTAAGATGAAATCAATTACTGGTTGTGAAAGGCTTTTCAACTTGTGTTAACTCTAAAAATGTGGAGGCCTGCCATTGCCATTTGCATTCTTCAACCTTAAGCCTTATCTTGTTTGCTGAAAAATTGCAGTAGTCTCGATTTTTTTTTTTAAACAAGAGAAAGTGGAAGGTGAGCTGTCTGTCCCATTTGCTTAAATGTAAAAGAATGTTTTCCCAGATAACAAAGTCTGTTCCCACCAAAGACAAGCAGTGTAGGAAGTATAAGATTCCCTCCCTAGAAGCATGCAGAGAAAGCAGGAGTGAAGAACCTTCCCTGTGCTCTCCTTGTTCTGCATAAGCACAGGCCCTGGGGCTGACAGCCTAGCACTTGAGCCCCTGGGAAAAAAAAATAACCTTCGGTAAATGAATGGCCCCTGAAGTCTTGCAGGGGAACAGGAACTATTTAAAGCTCTGCAACAGCTGAATGCTAATGTGCAGCAACAGCAGGTGCACTGAAGGCATGCCATGATGCATGATGTGGGCCCCTAATTAATCAAACCACTCCGGACCTGTCCACAGTCAGTGCACATTCTCTTATTTAGTTCAATGCCACATGAAAAGTACATTCCTGAGTTCTAAAATTCTATGGATTCTGAGGGTCCAGAGGGTTTCTAAGGCCATTGAATCCAAAAGCCTATTCCATGCACATTGGTAATTTTCTCCTTGCTACACAACCCTACCACAGGTTGCCACCTTCCTAGGTGGGGTCCCCTAGAACAGGATGCAAAGGCCCTCAGCTGTGCCCATGTGCTCCTGACCAATCTGTCTAGTGGGACTCTGGGTCATGGAAGGAGAGCCTGGTACAGCAGGGAAGACACGGCCAAGGTTCATGGTTAGAACTGAGAAAAAAAAAAAACACTGGGAGACCAAGGAGAACTGGCTGAGGACTTCAACAGGAGGAAGGCATGGGGCAAGGAAGGCACCAGAAACAAGTTGAGATGGTATCAACCCACCACACAGGGAGGAAGCTCCTCTTACGTGCTCACAGGTCCCAGAGTGAGAGTGCAATCCAAGAAAAAGTCTTCAGGATGCAAACCTTCCCCAACAACAAGAACTTAAGGGGAAAGTAAAAATCATCCAAAGATGCTGAGTGACGCACTGGATTGGGAATCAGGAGAGTCGGTTTTCAATTCTGGCCCACGTCAGCTATTTGGCAACAGACTTAATCCAAATGGAGTGCGTTCATAATAGTCAAAACACCGGCAAAGTCAGAGGAGCTCAGAAACCTCTGTGCCGAGTGATGCTTTGTTTAAGCAGATCATCGGAGCTCATCTTGGTGGAGAAAGTATAATCACAACTGCTCTCAGGCCCCAGGCACTGTGGAAGGGGGACAGCCACACCATCCAGGATAGGCAAATGTGACCCAGTGTGAATGTTCTAGAGTACCATCAGGAGAGAGGGCCTCTACCAGGAAATGGTGAGAGAGCCTCTCAGCACAATGTCATTCTCATAAATCTCCCAAGACTCATTCTAGAGTCTCCACACACCCCACTTAATCGTCTCAATGGAATTGTGCCTTTCAGAACTCTGACTGCAGCCCCTTGAAATCCATCGAGGGTTTGTGCTGAAGCCCCGCCTCCTCAGGGCTGCATCCAGCAAAGACCAAACATGAGAGGGAGACTGAGGCAGGCTGATGCAGTGGTGTTAAAGTAGGCCACCATATTCTCAGTATTGTCCATGCTTTCTCACATCAGATTTCCATGTTAGAATTATAATCAACAGACTGACCATCAACACAACTTTGAAACACCTGTCTGGCTATTGCCCTAATGCACCTGAATGAAGGTATTTGGAATTACACAAAACCAGGAGCTATACATGTAAGACAGCTAACAAGCTCCAAATACTACAGGGAAATTGGTTATTTGGGATTATCGTTACTGACGATGCATTTTTTTGTTTTTAATTTTTGGAAAAGGCAATGTGTGCAATTAAGCATGGATAAACATGTATAAAATAGAACACCCCCTTGGTACCCCTCCTTGCTACCAGGTCCTTCTAGAGACACAGTATGACTTTCAGTAATGCTAAGAGTTTATTTGCCCTTGGATGGGTCAGTAGGACCATTCTTAGAGACACATCTCTTTGCAGGTAGACATTTTGTCCACAAACACAAGTAAGTATATTTTTAAACATACATACACACACCACACAAAGCTTAGTCAAAATTCTCTAACAGATTGGAACAATAACAAAACAATGAATTTATCCCTGTTCATTTAAAAAAAAAAAACCCAAAGTTTATGGAATTCCTAGTACCTAAACATGTTTGAAGACTAATGACAGAAGGATTTTTTCTGGCTGTGTCTCATTTTTTTAAAATGGAGTCGTCGTATGGAAATAAATGCATTTCTGCTGTGCCTTGGACCCACGTATTGCTGTGAAGTGCACAGACATATGCACAAGAAATAACTGCACCTTTTAAACCATTTTTCTCCTGGTCCATTACTCTGCAGGGGCGATTTGAGTAGGCATTGATGATGATAAACACCTCCGTTTGGAAGATGTTAAACCAAGCTTATCAGAGCTCACATAGAGAAACAAATTAGGCAAACTGAAGTAATTTGAGCTAATGAAGTTTGATTCTAAACATCCAGATCAATTAAGCTTCAAGTACTTGCTCAGGTTCCTGCTCTGTGTGTCAGTGAGGAATTGCTTCAGAGGGGACAGGGACTGGCAGGACTCACTGAGAAGGTCTGGAAATAAAGATGGCAGAGCCAGTGGGTGCAGGTGGGAAAGTTTCACAGGCTTCACCCTTCGAGGATCACATCATTCTGAAGCAAGGGGAAGGGGGTGAGACATCCACGTGCAACCTCCTTACTGAGGATGGGACTGGGAATGTGGCCAGTATTCAGAGAAAAGCTGCCCTGTGAGAAAATGGGCAGGAGTGAGGTGAAATGGCTTCCATGGAAAGGTGGGAAGCCTACAGGATGGAAGAAGGAGACTGGGGAACCTAGTCCTGATTCTGCCAGAAGCTAGCCCTGTTTCATATCTAGAACCTTGGTGTCTGGAGTACTTGTATGTTAAAGACTTGATTCCCAGGGTGGAGATGTTGGAAGACTATGGAAACTTTAGGAGGTGGGAATTCGTTCATAGGACATGGTTAGGTAATGGTGGGTGTCTTTGAAGGGGTTTGGGAACTTAGCCCCTTTCTCTTCCTTTTGTGTCTTGGCCATTAGGTGAGCTACCTCATCACTCAACCAAACCAACCAGGTTGACCCACTGCAAACTGGAACCTCCAAAACCGCAGGTGAGAATAAATCTTCAATCTTTATAAGTTTCATAACTCAGGTATTTTTATTATGGTGCCAGAAAGCTAGCAAACACACCCTCCTATTCTATAGGCCTGGATCAGTTCCTGAGTTTCTTTAATCTCTCAAGTTCTGCATTTCAAGCCAGGTCTTCATCCCAGCTGACAGGGAGTTCTAAGTATGGAAGTGTGTATCTGTGCTGTGTGTGCATGAGCCACAGTGGCAAATAGATGGAAAGATTGAGGGAGGAGGGAGGAATTGGGGAGAGTTCCAAATCAGTTTCTCTTGAATTTGAATGGATAAGAGCATCCTTCAAGGCTTTAGCCTCCTCTGGTTATGTGCCCAATCCTATTCTAAAACTAACTCAGGCCACTATTTTCTGGGGTGGTGTCGGGTGGGAGGATCTCAACAGGCACACATCTGAGAAGACAGACCCTTTCAGTCACCCCTACATATTTGCCCCATCCACATATTCAGGCTATCACATTGAATGCAGTTTCACTCCCACTCCTTTCCTGACCCATATCCCCAACCAACACCCAGTATCCCAACTAGCTCAGAACTTCCCAGAAGTGAATGACAATCCAGATAAGCAGTCCCTGAACTTTTGGGGAGCATACATTCCCTATCTTTGAATATCTATGTAGCACCAAATATGTCATGCAGTAGTGGCACATTAAATAATTGCTTATGTTATAAAACCTAGACAAAAATCTTATGCTTATAAAAGAGTAAAAATAGATATTTTAACTTTTTTGCCATACCCCAGAATTTCATCTCAGGTCCCCCTGGCTGCACACATGACATAAGGTTTACATTTGTGGCATTGATATCAGACTGATTTTGAAACAAGCCTTAACTCTACCCCTTATCACTGTGGACAAATAGCTAAACCCCAATTTTCTTCTCTATATGACAATTTATTTCCTTGTGGTGTTATCATAACTCTTCATCTTCTAGACATTTTCCTTTTTCTTCTTCAAAATTTAGTCAGTTTTTTTTGTTGCGGTGACCAAAATATCTGACAATAGCAATGTAGAGAAGGAAAAGTTTATTTTGGTTCACAATTTCAAAGGTTCAGTTCACAGTTGGCTGACTCTGGGACTGAGGTGAGGCAGACCATCATGGCAGAAGGGTGTAGCAGAGGAGAGCAGCTCAGGATATGGCCACCAAGAAGCAGAGAGAGGGAGACCGCGCCCACCCGAGCCCCACCACAGACTGGCCTCGGCCCACACATATGCTGTGGCTCCCCAGCTTCTTTGGAGGCTGGTGCAGACATTTTGAATTATCCCTGAGGGGATGACCACCATCATTAGAGGGGCAACTCCCTTCCTGAGACACCTACAGGAGACTGGAGGTCCTTTGACAGGTACCACACTCGCATCGAGATACTGAGGACTGGGAGGTTTGAATGGTGGATGACTGTGGGCCATTGGGTTTTTTTGGTTTTTTTTTTTATTTTTTATTTCTTCTTTTTTTTCTCACTCTATCTTCCTTTTACCTATTCTCTTGGAGTCTCTTTCTCCCTTTTCTTATGCTAAAGACCAACTTCTTTTGATCCTGCTCTCACTCTTTCCTTGGTCAGATACCTCTATTTACTTCTTTTCCCATTAACAGCTACATCCTACACCCTTTCCCATCCTCTTCATCCACCACTAGAAGTTGTAGAGCTTATGGCAAGCCTATTGACTATAATGTAGGTAATAATCGAATTCATCCTGTTTATTACAATACTGTTAAAGTCTTTTTAGGGGCTATCTGGTTTAGGGCTGCATATTGTTTGTATTGGGTGCTGCTATTATTGATCTCTCCCTCAAAGGAAAGTCACAATAAGCCTATGGGGGGAAGCTGCAATATCTCCGATCTTCACTGCTAGAGGGGAATATACACAAACAATACAAAAAAAAAAACAGGGAAGAAAGTGTCCCTAACAAACCAAGATGCTATTTTAATAGAAGCC
Organism: Sciurus carolinensis; assembly: GCF_902686445.1. Classification (NCBI taxonomy): domain Eukaryota; kingdom Metazoa; phylum Chordata; class Mammalia; order Rodentia; family Sciuridae; genus Sciurus; species Sciurus carolinensis. Next base: position 127,080,857 of record NC_062214.1, on the reverse strand, counting down.
AATGATAGCATGGCAGTAGAAATGACAGAAAAAGAGTTTAGAATCTACATAATTAAAATGATCCATGAAGCAAAAGATGACATAAGAGAGCAAATGCAGGTAATGCATGATCACTCCAATAAACAGCTAAAAGAGCAAATGAAGGAAGCAAAAGAGCACTTCAATAAAGAGATAGAGGTTCTGGGAAAAAAAAAACAAATACTTGAAAAGAAAGAAACACTAAATCAAATTAAAAACTCAATAGGAAGCATCACCAACAGAATAGATCTCGTGGAACAGAATCTCAGACAATGAAGATAAAATATTTAATCTTGAAAATAAAGTTGACCAAACTGAGAAGATGGCAAGAAATCATGAACGGAACCTCCAAGAATTATGGGATATCATGAAAAGACCAAACTTAAGAATTATTGGGATTGAGGAAGGCACAGAGATACAAATCAAAAGAATGAACAACCTGTTCAATGAAATAATATCTGAATATTTCCCAAACCTGAAGAATGAAATGGAAAATCAAATACAAGAGGCTTACAGAATACCAGGTGCACAAAATTACAACAGATCCACAACAAGGAACGTTATAATGAAAATACCTCACATGCAAAATAAAGATAGGATTTTAAAGGCTACGAGAGAAAAACGTCAAATTACTTATAAGGAGAAACCAATACAGATATCAGAAGATTTCTCAGCACAGACCCTAAAAGCAAGAAGGGACTGGAACAATATATTTCAAGCTCTGAAAGAACATGAATGCCAACCAAGAATCTTATACCCAGCAAAACTAACCTTTAGATTTGATTAAATAAAACCTTCTCACAACAAACAAAAGTTAAAATAATTTACAAATAGAAAACCTGCACTACAGAACATTCTCAGCAAAATATTCCATGAGGAGGAAATTAAAAACAACAATACAAGTCAGCAAAGGGAGGAATTACCCTAAAGGAAAAGCCAATCAAAGGAGAAACCAAGTCAGGTTAAATACCAAAAATAAGCCAAAATGAACAGGAATACAAATCATATCTCAATAATTACCCTGAACTTATTAATCAAAAGACATAGACTGGCATATTGGATTTTTAAAAAGACCCAACAAGATGCTGCCTTCAAGAGACTCCTCTTATAGGAAAAGACATCCACAGACTGAAGGTGAAAGGATGGGGAAAAATACACCATGCACATGGGCCCAGTATAAAAGCAGGGGTCTCCATCCTCATATTGGATAAAGTGGACTTCAAACCTAAGTTAGAAGGGATAAAGAAGGACATTTCATACTGCTCCAGGGAGCCATAAACCAGGAAGACATAGTGACTTTAAATATTTATGCCCCAAACAATGGAGCATCTATGTACATCAAACAAACCCTTCTCAATTTTAAGAATCAAATAGACCAAAACACAATAATAGTGGGGGACTTTAACACACCACTCTCACCACGATAGATCCTCCAAACAAAAACTGAACAAAGAAACTATAGAACTAAGTAATACAATCAATGATATAGACTTAACAGACATGTACAGAGTATTTCATCCATCATCCAGTGAATACACTTTCTTCTCAGCAGCTCGTGGATCCTTCTCCAAAATAGACCATATGCTATGCCACAAAGAAGCCATTAGTAAATACAAAAAAATAGAGATACTACCTTGTATCCAAGCAGACCATAATGGAATGCAATTAGAAATCAATGATAAAATAAAAACCAAAAACTACTCTTACACCTGGAGACTAAATAATATGCTATTGAATTGATGCATGGATAACAGAAGACATAAGGGAGGAAATAAAATTCTTAGAGGTAAACAAGAACAATGACACAACATATCAAAATCTCTGGGACACTCTGAAAGCAGTACTAAGAGGAAAGTTCATTGCACTGAGCTTATACATTAAAAAAATAAAAAGTCAACAACTAAATAACCTAACATTACATCTCAAAGCCCTAGTAAAAGAACAGATCAACACCAAAAATAGTAGCAGACAGGAAATAATTAAAATCAGAGCTGAAACCAATGGAATTGACACAAGAAACAATTCAAAAAATTGACAAAACAAAAAGTTGGTTCTTTCAAAAAGTAAACAAAACTGATAAACTCTTAGCTATACTAATGAAGAGAAAGAGAAAGAAAACTCAAATTCATAGAATTCATGATGAAAAAGGAAGATCACAACAGACACCATTGAAATACATAACATAATTAGAAGCTACTTAGAGGATCTATACTCCAACCAAATAGAAAATATTGAAGACATGACAAATTTTTAGAGACATATGATCCTTCCAAACTGAATCAGGAAGACATACACAAATTTCAAATGCTGACATAGAAAACACCATCAAAAGCCTACCAACGAAGAAAAGCCCAGGACCAGATGGATTCTCAGCTGAATTCAACAAGACCTTTAAAGAAGAACTAATACCAATACTCCTCAAAGTATTCCAGGAAATAGAAAAAGAGAGAATCCTTCCAAGCTCATTCTATGAAGCTAGTATCACTCTTATACCAAAACCAGACAGAGATGTATCAAGGAAAGAAAACTTCAGACCAATATCCTTGATGAATATAGATGCAAAAATCCTTAACAAAATTCTGGCAAAATCGCACACAAAAACATGATCAAGTTAGGTTTATCCCAGGTATGCAAGGTTGGTTCAACATCCGGAAATCAATAAATGTAATTCATCACATCAATAGACTTAAGGTTAAGAATCATGATTATTTCAATAGATGCTGAGAAAGTGTTTGATAAAATACAGCACCTCTTCATGCTTAAAACACTAGAAAAAAAATAGGGATAGTAGGAACATACCTCAACATTGTAAAGGCCATCTACACTAAGCCCATGGCCAACATCATTCTAAATGGAGAAAAACTGACAGCATTCCCCCTAAAAACTGGAACAAGGCAGGGATGCCCTCTTTCACCATTTCTATTCAACATCATCCTTGAAACATTAACCAGAGCAATTAGGCAGGCCAAAGAAATTAAAGGGCTATGAATAGGAAAAGAAGAACTCAAGCTGTCACTATTTGCCAATGACATGATTCTATATTTAGAGGGTCCAAAAAAACTCCATTAGAAAACTTCTAGAACTAATAAATGAATTCAGCAAAGTAGCAGGATATAAAATCAATACACATAAATCTAATGCATTTCTATTCATAAGTTATGAATCCTCTGAAAGAGAAATTAGGAAAACCACTCCATTTGCAATAGCCTCAAAAAAATAAAATACTTAGGAATCAATCTAACAAAAGAGGTGAAAGATCTCTACAACAAAAACTACAGAACACTAAAGAAACTGAAGAAAACCTCAGAAGATGGAAAGATCTCCCATGTTCTTGGATAGGCAGAATTAATATTGTCAAAATGGTCATTCTACCAAATGCTCTACACAGATTCAATGTAATTCCAATTAAATCCCAATGACAATCCTCATAGAAATAGAGAAAGCAATCATGAAATTCATCTGGAAGGATAAGAGACCTCAAATAGCCAAAACAATCCTAAGCAGAAAAAGTGAAGCAGGAGGTAACACAATACCAGGACTTAAACTATACTACAGAGAAATAGTAACCATGGTATTGGTACCAAAATAGGCAGACCCATGGTACAGAATAGAAGACAGAGAGACAAACCCACATAAATACAGTTACCTCATACTAGACAAAGGAGCCAAAAAAATACAATGGAGAAAAGATAGCCTGTTCAACAAATGGTGCTGGGAAAACTGGAAGCCCATAGGCAGTAAAATAAAATTAAACCTCTATCTCTCACCCTGCACAAAACTCAACTCAAAATGGATCAAGGACTTAGGAATTAGACCAGAGACCCTGAACCAAATAGAAGACAAAATAGGCCAAATCTTCATCATGTTGGCGTAGGATCAGACTTCCTTAACAAGACTCCCAAAGCACAAGAAATCAAAGCAAGAATCAACAAATGGGATGGATTCAAACTAAAAAGATTTTTCTCAGCAAAGGATACAATCAATAATGTGAAAAGAGGACTGGGGAGATAGCTCAGCTAGTAGAGTGCTTGCCTCGCAAGCACAAGGCCCTGAGTTCGATCCCCAGTACCACAAAAAATAATAATAATAATGTGGAAAGAGAGCCTACAGAGTGAGAAAAAAATCTTTTCCCCATGCACTTCAGATAGAGCACTAATCTCCAAAATTTATAAAGAACTTAACAAAACTTTACACCAAAATACAAAGAAACCAATCAATAAATGGGCCAAGGAACTGGACAGACATTTTACAGAAGATGATACACAGGTGATTAATAAATATATGAGGCAGTCGTGGAGTGAGCTGGCCGCTGAACCAGGCCACCTACATGGCGGAGGTAGGCGGCAGGCAGCTATCCCACTCAGCCAGCAGGCCAAGGACAGACATCATAACTGAGTGACCCCGCCTGACCCCTGCAACTAGGTCGGTGCCATCACTGGTTGGTCGCAGTCGTGGAGCGAGCTGATGGGTGAGTCAGGTCACTTGCATTGTGGAGGTAGCAGGTGGGCACCCAACCCGCCTGCCTTGCGGAGCAGGGTGGTGGGTAGCCAACCCACCAAACCACCACGCCAAATGCAGACGCCACCACTGAACAACCCCGCCCAACCACCACAATGAGGTTTGTCGCCATCACGGAGTTAGCCAGAGGCTTCTTTATAGGCTGGTGCAGGCATTTTGAATTACTCCTGAGGGCGTGACCATCATCATTGGAAGGGCAGCTCCCTTCCTGAGACACCTACAAGAGGCTAGAGGACCTTTGACAAGACCCAGGAGCCAAGAAGAGGAGGTATTGAGAGACTTGGGACCAACTCTGAGCCACTAGGGAATATACCCCACCTGAAGGCCACCACCCCTAGAAGGCCAACTTCCTAGTGGAGCACCACATTATCAAGTTCCCCCAAGACTTCAGGCTACTGAAGGCTAAAAGGTGAGTTATTGGAAATCTACAGAGACAATATTAGTCAATAGAGGAAATCTGCAATATCCCAGAGTTTCACTACTAGAGGGGTAGATACCTGAACAATATGAGAAAACAAGGGAAGAAAATGTCCCAAACAAACCTAGATGGTATAGCAATAATATCCAATGACAGCATGGCAGAAGAGATGTCAGAAAGGGAGTTCAGAATGTACATAATCAAAACGATCAGGGAAGCAAACGAGGAGATGAAAGAGCAAATGCAGGCATTGAATGATTGCACCAATCGAGAGATAAAAGAGCAAATACAGGAAGCAAAAGATCATTTCAATAACGAGTTAGAGATATTGAAAAAAAAACAAACAGAAATCCTTGAATTGAAGGAAACAATAAACCAAATTAAAAACTCCATAGAAAGCATAACCAATAGGATAGAACACCTGGAAGACAGAATCTCAGATATTGAAGACAAAATATTTAATCTTTAAAACAAAGTTGACCAAACAGAGAAGATGGTAAGAAATCATGAACAGAATCTTCAAGAACTATGGGTTATCATGAAAAGGCCAAATTTAAGAATTATTGGGATTGAGGAAGGCTTAGAGAAACAAACCAAAGGAATGAACAATCTATTCAATGAAATAATATCACAAAATTTCACAAATTTGAAGAATGAAATGGAAAATCAAGTACAAGAGGCTTATAGGACTCCAAATACACAAAATTACAATAGACCCACTCCAAGGCACATTATAATGAAAATACCTAACTTACAAAATAAAGACAGAATTTTAAAGGCTGCAAGAGAAAATAATCAAATTACATTCGGGAGAAACCAATATGGATATCAGCAGATTTTTCAATCCTGAACCTAAAAGCTAGAAGGGCCTGGAACAACATTTTTCAAGCTCTGAAAGAAAATGGATGCCAACCAAGGATCTTATACCCAGAAAAACTTACCTTCAGATTTGACGATGAAATAACATCCTTCCATGATAAACAAAAGCTAAAAGAATTTACAAAAATAAAGCCAGCATTACAGGACATTCTCAGCAAAATATTCCATGAGGAAGAGATAAAAAACAACAATGTAAATCAGCAAAGGGAGGAACTACCCTAAAGGAACAACCAAATAAAGGAGAAATCAAATTGTGTCAAAAAAAAAAATGAGCCAAATGACCGGGAATACAAATCATATCTCAATAATAGCCCTGAATGTTAATGGCCTGAACTCATCAATAAAAAGACATAGACTGGCAGATTGGATTAAAAAGAAAGATCCAACAATTTGCTGCCTGCAAGCAAATTGAATCTCATAGAAAGAGATTCCCACAGACTAAAGGTGAAAGGATGGGGAAAAACATACCATGCACACAGACACAGCAAAAAAGCTGGAGTATCCATCCTCATATCAGATAATGTGGACTTCAAGCCAAAGTTTGTCAGAAGGGATAAAGAAAGACATTTCATACTGCTTAAGGGAAGCATAAATCAGCAAGACATAACAATCATAAATAATCTATGCCCCAAACTGTGGCTTATCCATATATGTCAAACAAATCCTTCTCAATGCCAGAAATCAAATAGACCACAACACAATAATACTAGGTGATTTTAACACACCTCTCTCACCACTGGACAGATCCTCCAAACAAAAATTGAACAAAGAAACCATAGATCTCAAAAACACAATCAATAATTTAGACTTAATGGACAATTATAGAATATACCATCTAACAAAGAGCAAATACACTTTCTTCTCAGCAGCACATGGATCCTTCTCTAAAATTGACCATATATTATGCCACAAAGCTAATGTTAGCAAATACAAGAAGATAGAGACAGTACCTTGTATTCTATCAGATCGTAATGGATTGAAATTAGAAATAAATGACAGAGTAAAAAACAGAAACTACTCCAACACCTGGAGATTAAATAATACGCTACTGTATGATGAATGGATAACAGAAGATATCAGGAAGGAAATTAAAAAATTCTTAGAGGTAAATGAGAACAAAGAAACAACATATCAATCTCTGGGACACTATGAAAGCAGTACTTAGAGGAAAATTTATTTCCTGGAGTGCATTCAATAAAAGAAGAAAAAATCAACAAATAAACGACCTAACACTATGGCTCAAAGCCCTAGAAAAAGAAGAACAGAGCAACACCAAAAGTAGTAGAAGACAGGAAATAGTTAAAATCAGAGCTGAAATCAATGAAATTGAAACAAAAGAAACAATTGAAAATTTTGACAAAATAAATAGTTGGTTCTTTGAAAAAATAAACAAAATTGATAAACCCTTAGCCACACTAACAAAGAGAAGAAGAGAGAAAACCCAAATTACTAAAATTTGGAATGAACAAGGAAATATCACAACAGACACGATTGAAATACAAAAAACATAATTAGAAACTATTTTGAAAATCTGTACTCCAACAAAATAGAAAATCTCGAAGACATCAACAGCTTTCTAGAGACATGAATTACCTAAACTGAACGAGGAGGACATACACAATTTAAATAGATCAATTTCAAGTAATGAAATAGAAAAAGTCATCAAAAGCCTACCAACAAAGAAAAGTCCAGGACCAGATGGGTTCTCAGTCAAGTTCTACAAAACCTTTAAAGAAGAGCTCATTCCAATACTTCTCAAAGTATTCCATTGAATAGAAGAGGAGGGAACCCTCCCAAACTCATTCTATGAAGCCAATGTCACCCTGATACCTAAACCAGACAGAGACACATCGAGGAAAGAAAATTTCAGACCAATATCCTTAAAGAATAGTGACACAAAAATTGTCAACAAAATCTTAGCAAATCACATACAAAAATATATTAAAAAGATAGTGCGCCATGATCAAGTGGGTTTCTTCCCAGGGATGCAAGGTTGGTTCAACATCAGGAAATCAATAAATGTAATTCACCATATCAATAGACTTAAAGTCAAGAATCACATGATTATTGCAATAGATGCAGAAGAAGCATTTGATAAAATATAGCATCCCTTCATGCTCAAAACACTGGGAAAAAATAGGGATAGTGGGAACATTCCTTAACATTGTAAAGGCCATCTATGCTAAGCCTATGGCCAACATCATTCTAAATGGTGAAAAACTGAAAACATTCCCCCTAAAAACTGGAACAAGGCAGGGATGCCCTCTTTCACCACTTCTATTCAACATTGTCCTTGAAACTCTAGCCAGAGCAATTAGACAGACCAAGGAAATTAAAGGGATACAAATAGGAAAAGAGGACCTCAAACTATCCCTATTTGCTGATGACATGATTATATATTTAGAGGAACCGAAAATTCAACCAGAAAACTTTTAGAACTCATAACTGAATTCAGTAAAGTAGCAGGATATAAGATTAATGCTCATAAATCCAATGCATTTTTATACATAAGTGATGAATCTTCAGAAAGACAAGTTAGGAAAACTACCCCATTCACAAAAGCTTCGAAAAAAAATAAAATACTTGGGACTCAATCTAACAAAAGAGGTGAAAGACCTCTACAATGAGAACTACAGAACACTAAAGAAAGAAATTAAAGAAAACCTTAGAAGATGGAAAGATCTCCCATGTTCTTGGATAGGAAGAACTAATATTGTCAAAATGGTCATACTACCAAAAGTGCTATACAGATTCAATGCAATTCCAATTAAAATCCCAATGATGTACCTTACAGAAATAGAGCAAGAAATCATGAAATTCATCTGGAAGAATAAAAAACCCAGAATAGCTAAAGCAATCCTTAGCAGGAAGAGTGAAGCAGGGGTATCATAATACCAGGCCTTCAACTATACTACAAAGCAATAGTAACAAAAACGGCATGGTATTGGTATAAAAATAGACAGGTAGATCAGTGGTACAGAAAAGAGGGCATGGACACAAACCCAAATAAATACAATTTTCTTATACTAGACAAAGGTGCCAAAAATATGCAATGGAGAAAAGATAACCTCTTCAACAAATGGTGCTGGGAAAACTGGAAATCCATATGCAACAGAATGAAACTAAACCCCTATCTCTCACCCTTCACAAAAATCAAATCACAGTGGATCAAGGACCTTGGAATCAGACCAGAGATCCTGCATCTTAGAAGAAAAAGTAGGTTCAAATCTTCAACTTGTTGACTTAGGATCAGACTTCCTTAACAGGACTCCCATAGCACAAGAAATAAAAGCCAGAATCAATAACTGGGACAGATTCAAACTAAATAGCTTTCTCTCAGCAAAGGAAACTATCAGCAATGCAAAGAGAGAACCTACAGAGTGGGAGAAAATATTTGCCACTCATACTTCAGATAGAGTGCTAATTTTCACAATATATAAAGAACTCAAAAAACTCTACACCAAGAATACAAATAACCCAATCAACAAATGGGCTAAGGATATGAACAGACACTTCACAGAAGAAGATCTACAAGCAATCAACAAACATATGAAAAAATGTTCAACATCTTTAGTAATAAGAGAAATGCAAATCAAAACTACCCTAAGATTCCATCTTACCCCAATTAGAATGGTGATTATCAAGAATACAAGCAACAATAGGTGTTGGAGAGGATGTGGGGGAAAAGGTACACTCATACATTGCTGGTGGGGCTGCAAATTAGTGCAGCCACTCTGGAAAGCAGTGTGGAGATTCCTTTGAAAACTTGGAATGGAACCACCATGTGACCCAGCTATCCCACTCCTTGGCCTATACCCAAAGTATTTAAAATCAGAGTACTACAGAGATACAGCCACAACAATGTTCATAGTTGCTCAATTCACAATAGCCAGATTGTGGAACCAACCTAGATGCCCCTCAATTGATGAATGGATAAAGAAACTGTGAATATATATATATATATATATATATATATATATATATATATACATACACACACACCATGGAATATTACCATATCTACCATGGAATATTACTCAGACATAAAGAATAATAAAATTATGGCATCTGCAGGCAAATGGATGCAGTTGGAGAATATCATGCTAAGTGAGATAAGCCAATCTCAAAAAACCAAAGGACAAATGATCTCACTGATAAGCGGATGATGACACATATAGGGGGTGGGAAGGGGGCAGGAAAGGAGGAAGGAGAGATTCTATAGAGGGATAAGAGGGGTGGGAGGAGTGGGGGGAGAAAAAAAATAACAGAAATAATCAAAAACTATTACCCTAGGTAAATGTATGATTACACAGATGGTATGCCTCTACTTCATGGACAAACAGAGAAACAAGATGTATCCCATTTGTTTACAATAAAAATGAATTTAAAAAAATAAACATATGAAAAAGTGTTCAACATATCTAATAATTACAGAAATGTAAATTAAAACAACTCTAAGATTTCATCTTACTCCGATTAGAATGGCTATTATCAAGAACACAAACAATAATAGATGTTGGTGTTGATGTCGGGGGAAAGGCACACTCATGCATTGCTGGTAGAGTTGCAAATTGGTGCAGCCACTCTGGAAAGCAGTGTGGAGATTGCTCAGAAAACTTGGAATGGACCCACCATTTGACTCAGTTATCTCACTCCTCGGTTTATACCCAAAGGACTTAAAATTAGCATAGTACAGTAATGCAGTCACATCAATGTTTATATCAGCTCAATTCACAATAGCTAGATTGTGGAACCAACCTAGATGCCCTTCAATAGATGAATGGATAAAGAAACTGTGGTATATATACACAATGGAATATTATTCAGCCATAAAGAAGTATAATATTATGGTATTTGCAGATAAATGGATGGAACTGGATAATATCATGCTAAGTGAAATAAGCAATCCCAAAAATCCAAAGGTCAAATGTTTTCCCTGATAAGTTGGTGATGATATATAAATGGGGGTGGAGTGGGGGGTAAGAGAAGAATGGAGGAAATTTGGTTACATACAGGGAAATGAGAGGGAGGAGGGGGAGTATGAAAAATGGTGGAATGAGACAGATATCATTACCCTATGTACACGTATGATTACATGAATGGTATGAATCTACATCATGTACAACCATAGAAAAAAAAGGTGTACCCCATTTGCATACAATGAATCAAAATGCGGTCTGTAAAAACAAAAAAAAATTTTTTTAAAAGAAGCAGAGAGAGAGCTCTTCTAATCAGGGACCAAATATGTACCCCAAAGGCACACCTCCAGTGACCTACCTCCTCTAGCCTCATCCTGCCTGCCTACAGTCACCACCCAGTTAATCCACCAGTGGATTCATCCACTGATGAGACCACAATTCAAAGTCTAATCATTTCACCTCTGAACATTGTTGCATTGTCTCACACGTGAGCTTTTGGGGGACACCTCACATCTGAATCACAACATTCATTCATTCACTTGTGCCTTTGTAGAATTATTTTGTCTATTAATGTTTATCGAGCACCACTTAAGCCTTAACTCCCGTTCTGGTTTGTGGGAGCACAGCGGTGACCCTTGCACTCCATGTGCTCACCCTCTTGGGAGCACTTTCCCCTCAGAGAGGGCAGGGGCTGTGACTGCTTCTTGCATGCAACTCCCTGGGTGAGGGAGACAAAGACCAAACAAACATAAATGTGTCACATTCTGTCAAGGAGTGAGTGGTCAGTATTATATATAAAAAGGCAGCATAAAATGGTGTGAATGGGAGCTGGCTATTTAGGATTGGTTGACCAAAAGTCCCCACTGAGGAGTGACATTCAGATAGGTACCTGCATGAAATGAAGACAGAAGCCATCTGAGGAATTGGATGTCAAATATAGCTGAGGGCACAGGAAAGAAAAGGCAGAAATGATATTAAATTTAACCAGAAAGAGGCTATTGAGGACTTTAACAAAGATAATTTCAGTGAGTGGGTGGGAAAACACATTGGCAAGAATTGGATTGGCCACAAGGTGAGAACCCAGAGAGAAAAGTGCAGACAACACTTCTAATAAATTTTCTGCAAAATGGAGGTAGAAATGTGGAGAGAGAATCGAAGTTAGTTAGGAGGTTTAGGAAATTCTGTCTTGTTTTCCAAGTGAGAAATAATATAGAGTGCTTATTTGTTAATGGGGGAAAGAATCCAGGAGAAGGTCTTCATGTTAAGGCAATATGATAAACTGATACTCAGATGAGAAGTGATTGCTGCCATATTTTATACTGGAAATTATATATTCACAATATTAGACCCTACCCTTTCCAGAGATCCAAAGAGAGATATTAAAATCCTGCCACGTCGATTATTCTCTTCCCTCCAATTTCCTGAAGGTCCTAGGGGAGCAACGACAAGGAATAACAAATAAAATGAAAATATCACTCTACTAATGTTGTTCAGGTACCCAGTGCTCCCAAAGTTTTAATAATGGTTGACTAAGATCCTGTGGTTCAGACTTTTTGTCCAAGTCCTGAATCCTCTCTAGTAAACTGCAAGAAGAAGATTAATGTGACCACTAACCATCTCCACAGAGCAGAAAAAAGAGCAAGACAGCAGGGACTGTTTGAGCTTCTCATATACAACTGCCATCCACCAGCTATTGTGGCCCAGCCATAGGTCCCAGTAACTCCTGCTTCCTTGAAGGGGCAGCTACCAAGGTGGCAGAAGAGGAGGTGGCCATGGATTGCAAGTTCTCTCCACCCAGTTCTGGTGGTTGGTAGGTGATACTATTGTCCATGAACCACTCATTTGTATTTAACTGGGACTCTCTGAAGACAGTGTTTTAACCCTTAATCATGGCTTTCAGAGTGAAATTTTCATGCAGCAAGACACAGGGCTTGGAGAGACAGGAAGTAATTCTCCTACCCACCCCTCATCACTTTCCTGCAAAGTTCAAGCTCCTTTGGGGACCCTCACCCATACATCATGCACAAGTTCTTTGCTGTAAAACCTCTAGAAAGATTCCTTATGATGTCTGCTATCTCCCTTCCAGGAGATCAAATGGACAGTCTTTTTTTCAAATAACCTATTACTGTCAAATTACTTGACTTTTATTGCAAGGAAAGACTAATTGCACTGAAATCCAGTGACCATGATTTTGGGGTAGCTCAAAAGAATTTCATAATTCAGAATTAATTAGACAATGAGCAAGAACAAGAGGCATATTTTGGTGCATTAATTCATGCCAAGTTCAAACTCATTCCATCTCTGTTGCCCAGTGTGAATAATTATGCCATTAATCCAAGGCAGGAGAGCTGTTGTGACTGCAACATATTTCTAAAGCAAATAAAGAAAAATGTCACTTCTCTCCTTCAACTAATGCTCTGAATAGAGCTACATAATAATAATGGTTTTATTTATTTATAGGGCATAAATTCCCTGGGGCTCAATAAACAACAGGATAAGCAAAATGCTGAAGAGAAAAACAAAACAAAACAAAACTTTTCCAGCTAAATTCTAAAGCAAAGAATCGGACAGGGGAATGACCGAGGAAAGAGGCTGGAATTCTGAGAGCTTGAGGAAGGGCTAAAAGGAAGGCATAATGATAGAGCACTTTCATTTTCCTCCCCCTTCTATCATACTGAGACTTAGAGAGGTAGCCATCTAAGGAGGAAAAGTTTCTTATACATTACATTACCCTGAACGTGACCCTTTACTCCATACATCATTGCTGTCAAGGCAAAAGTGATTGTCCTGCCCCTTCCCCACTGCCCAATGCCCTTCCATGTCACGGGTGTCTTGGGCATAGAAGCAGTAGTGGACCAGTGAGATTTTCCATCTACATCTTCTTAGGATGGGTCAGCAATACCCAGGATGGCTTGTGTGTGGCCTTTCCAGCTTCTCAATGTAGAAAAGGGACCTGGGAATAGACAGAGGGGGCAATGCTATAGAAGGGCAGTTCCACATTTCCTCTGAAACTAGAAGGAACAGGTTCATGGCCCAGCAGGCATGGCCCTGGGTCCCAGAAGTCTCCGAACAGTGGGGAGAAATCCTCACCACTCTGACACTGGCTGTCCTGCAGAGACATGCCCTGGGCTCACACACTGTTCTGCCTGTTCCCACCAGCTGGAGGAGACAGGAAATTCTATATTCACAGAGACAGGCTGAGTTGGGAGAGAAGCCAAGATCTGAATGGCCTCTGAACCTGGCACAGTGTCTAGAACACAGGGTTCTGTCGACACTGCTGCGTTGAACAAGATGAAATGCTTCCAGTCTGCCTCTCATCCTTCTTGATCTGAATTGGGGAAGTCACTTTATTTGAATTTCTGTTTCCCCTTGTATAAACTGGAGAGCAGTGACTTGGTGGCAAGATGTGAAAGGGAGGGGTCAAAAATGATTCAAGCTTTGGGCTATAGGACCAGGTGGGTGGAGGTGCCAAAGCGGGAGAGAAGAAGGCAGAACAGGTTTGGGAGATGATTAATCAAAAGTCCTGTTTTGTGCATAGTTAAATGTGTTAAGCCTATTTTTTGCACTACATGGGGGTTGAGCGGGTCATTTGGAGAACAGGAGGCATGTTTCACAGAAAGATCATGACTAAAGTTAGCTCTCTTCAGGTATTTGGGGCTGAAATTAAATAAAACATATGCATAGTCTTAAAGTTCTCTAAAGGGCTGTGTGAGCATAACGAATAAAGATGTCTCCTCTGGGCTGCTGTTTCAAACGTGTTTATTACAATTTCAGTAAACTGTCTCTTCCTATATTTTTATTGATCTTTTATTCAATCATTGGATAATATAAGTTTTAAGAATGTATATTTTCTTGAAAATCAGTAAAGCTATTATTATTTGAAAATAAAATAATAACCTTGTACTAATTTTATTTTCCCTGAATTGCTCCCTCACGTGGAAAAAACTAAAACATCTGCTTTGCGCTGCCTGGTCTGGACGGTGAAGGAATGCAGTCTGGACACTAGAGGGCGCCGTGCAGACGTCGGTGGACGCAGAAACTAAACCGGTGCAATCACAGGTCCCGGATCCCTCGCCTTCCTCCTTCCCTAGTGCAGAAACCTGGCTCCTGGACCTGTGAATCACGGAGGGCGACCATTGGGGTCAGCGAGTAGCAGGGCCACATAGGGTCCCCCGCCCCCCGAGGAGGGCCTCTGGCAGGCCTAATGGACACCAGAAGAGAAAAGGAGAGTAAGGAAAGTGACACAAAGAAAGTTGGGCTGGGGTGCTGATTAAAAAGAAAAAAGAAAAAATAGCAAAATGAGGGAAAACGAAAGAAGCCTATTATGAAGAACAGGAGAATTCCAGAAAGTCAGAACCGCGAGGGGTCTCCGGAGCCACTCTTGTGTGAAGTGTTTCCCAGATAAGAAGTCTGGGCGACTCTATGGGGTTAGGGTTAGAGACCCTCCCGGCGGGTGTGTCCCCAGCCTCTGTTCTTGACCACACCGTGCCATCTTCACAGGGTGTGCCACGTCCCCATCTGCAGAAGCCCACCCATGGGACGAAGCCTACCCACCGAACCAACCCTGCAGACACAATTTTCTCCTGCGCACGCACACACTGACACACACACACACACACACACACACACACACAATATGAAGCTTAATTTATAAATATATGCATGTAAGAGATCACCAAAGGTAATAAGATAGAACCATTATAACAATATCCTGTAATAAAAGTTATTTAAAGCTTATGAATTATTAATGGAATTTTCTATTTAATATTTTCTATTTTAATATTTTCAGACCGTGGTTGTCTGTGGGCAACAGAAACCACAGGATAAAGGGACTGCTGTGCAACGCCATCAGCGCCTCCCGCATGATGTTTTTTCCTCAGCAAGCCTTAGTCTGAGCGCTCACCTCCTTTACTTACTTATCTTTCAGAGTTCCCAGTGTGAGTTGCACATGCAGACAGCTCTCATGTCCTAAGTCCAATGGCCACCTCTAACTGCCGTGCTGGATACAAGAAGTCTGAATTTAAGATGCAATTGCAGTAATTGGCCTTGTGATTGCAACTTTAAAAGAACTCTAGGGATTACATTAGTTTTCCCAGGTTTCTTATAAAATTTAAGACGTTTTCCCAGCATACGGAATTATAAATGAAGAATAGAAGGTTTGGTATTACATATGTGAATTTCACTGCTGGCTTTCCTTGCTTGCTGGTCCATGACAATGTTTCTAGGCTTTCTTGCCTTCTCATATATAAAGTGAAAATAATAGCAGTTTAATGTCAGGGGATTGTTGTGAAGGTTGCAAAATAAATAAAATATCATTGGTAAATTTTCTCGTTCATTGTATCCTGGCAATAAGCCATTTGTAATGTTTATGCCAAACAAAGGGTTAATATCCTTAAACAATAAAGGGTTGTTATAATAAGGGAAACAGATACAGGATATGAACAAATAACATAAAGGAGACCACAATAATTAAATTAAAATATAGTTCACAAAGTAATCAAGGGATGGGAAGTAAAGCAACAATGAGAAGCATTTTCTCTTCTTCCTTAGGTTCACATTTTAGTTGAATGCAGCTCCCCACTCACAGCTGTATAATCCAAACACCTGGACTGCCTTGGAAATGGGACAAATTGAGCATCAAAATACATTACCTAGTAAATAAAGTAAGAATTCATAAGCTACCTAAGACAACGTCCAAATAATTTAGAAGGAAGGAATGGGTTTTTCTTTTACAAAAGAAAGTTAACTAATAGTAAATGTAGGAGGAATGAAAGAATTAGAAAATCACCATTTTGTAGCCATATTAGTAGTAATTCTTTTAAGCAAAAATCATTGCCACTAGTAAGAGAATGCTTAAGGAGTAATGGGATGTTTTATAGTTGCAAAGTTTCTCCCCATTAGATACTTAGCTAATTACAAAAGATAAAATAGTAACTGTAGTATTTTACTGGAGAAACCTGACAGGTACAACCTTAACTGAGTGATCACAGGTAGCATCTCCCATAGTGGGGTTCTCACAGCACGTGGCTCCTAACATGAGACAGAGGGCTCAGCATCCCTTCCAGAAGATCCTGCCAAGAGTCCATCCTCTGGACCTGATCCTGAGGAGTCATCAGGCAAACCTAGACTGAGGACCCTTCTTGCAAAACAACTGCCCTGCACTCTTGAAAACCATGAAGGCCATGAAATGCAAAGAAAGACTCAGGAACTGTTGGAGCTTAAAGGGAGATAGACAATCTATCTGCAATGCATGATCCTGAATTCTCTTTTGCTACAGGGGATATTATTGGAACACTTAGGGAAATGTGAATAGGCCCCCTGTAGGTCATATAATAGCATTATCATTGTTACAGAACTGGGGCCTTCCAAGAAACTGAGGCAGTGTGAAGACCCCCTCTTAAAACTCCAGTTCTTGTGATCAAGTCAGAAAGATTTCAGACATGCCAATCAGTGTAACAGGAATAAGTTTACTGAAGGGATAGGAAAAGGGGAAGGAGACACTCTCAAGGGAAAGAGTGGTTCCTCTCAGAGAGGAGAGGGACTATGTGCCTCTCCTACATTCCACTTTTATTGGGGATCCCAGGGACGTTTCCAGAAAGTCCTACCCAGGTCCTGTTGACTTTTAACTGTCAACAGGGTGACATCAGACTTTCAAGTCCCCACTGTCGTGGCAATTCAACACCACCTTGGCCCAAGTTGATGGGTTCTAATGGGATTCTTGATCATAAATTGTTACAGATTTTATGGTCAAGGAGGAGCTATCCTTATCTCCCAGAGTTTCAGGATCTGATCACAAAAGTCTCCTCCTTCAGGGTAAACATTTGTCCTGCAGGGAACAGGTAGTTTGCTGAGGAATGTGACATCTTCAGTCCACTTAGGCTGGGCAGAGCTGCAGGTTTACTGCTTCTTAGAAAAGAAGGTATGTGGTGGTCAGCACAGTGGGCCTATTTTATAGAATTATTTTCTTAAACTCATGTTCCCACCATTCACATCTCTCTGTCACCTAACATCATAATGTCGATTTCTGATTTAAATAATGGTGCCAGGTTTTAAAAGAGAATTCTTGTTTTTGGAGAAACACACTGAAGAATTTAGGCATAAAATACATCTGCAATATATCTTCAAATATAATGGAAAAGAGTACAGGAAAGAAAAGAGGAGAGAGGAGAAAGAGCAGGAAGGGAGCTGGGTATGGTGGCGCACACCTGCAATCCCAGGGGCTTGGTAGGCTGAGGTAGGAGGACGGCAACTTTGAGGCCAGCCTCAGCAACTCAGGGAGACCCTGTCTCAAAATCAAAAAAAGAAAAATGACTGAGGAAGTAACTCAGTGGTTAAGCATCCTGGGTTCAATCCCCAGTACTGCCCTTCCCCCATAAAAAAAAAAAAAAAAAAAAAAAAAAAAAGAGCAGAAAGGGAAAGAGGGAAAAAAAGCAGAAGACAAGAACAGAGAGGAGAGAGAGAGAGATGGGGGGGCGGGAAATAGTGACATTTGGAATCTTGGTGAAGGGTGTACCGAAATTTGTTGTATTATTATTGCAGTGTCTCTGTCTGCTAAATATCTTGATGGTATGGCCACTGTCCATTGCCACTGTCCTAATACAAACCACCCTCTTGCATGAACCACAACCACAACTAACAACAACAACAAAGCAAATGGCCAGAGCTTAGAAAATTTACCTTTCAAGTATTGCTTTAAATCTACATGGTATTTAAGGCCTAGCCTGTCAGTAAGAAAAAAGAGTAAATGTTAAAAGAAATGCAATTGGAATGGCAACAGAAATGAAATAGTGATTTTTCACAGATGATCTGTCTACCTCTATATAGATGACCCTGAAGAACATACCGACTATCACAACTAACGACACTACACAAGGCCAAGACCACAAGACACTACACAAAAATCAGTTCCTCTGTAACAGCCAACTAGGATACGTATTTTTAAAGATAATATGATAGGGATAAAATCACAGGGCTCTGCTGGGCACAGTAGTACATGACTGTAATCCTAGTGACTTCAGAGACTGAGGCAGGAGGATAACAAGTTTGAGGTGAGCCTCAGCAACTTAGGAAGAGCCTGTCTCAAAATTTAAAAATTAAAAATGACTGAGGATATAGCTTAGTGGTAAAGCATCCCTGAGTTCAATCCCCAGTTTCAAAAAAAGATAAAATTAAAAGTACATTGCTCCTAGAAGCAAATCTATTTTTTTAAATGTAAAACATGTACAAATTAAAATGATAAAAACTTATAAAATATAAAACAGGTCTGAATAAATTGAAATGATATATAATATCAATGGATGGTATAGCACATCTGCAAATTAACTATATGAAATCTATTTGCCATGTGCTTTTTGTTTGCTAACAAAATTCAAAATTTGGGAAGAGAGGAGAGTTAATACGTTTTGTAAAATTTTCTTTCAGATATGAATAAATTTTGACAAAATTCTGACTACTAAGAGGCAAATAGAAGTCTGAGATAGTTTCTACTTTGTAATTCTTTTATTTCTTTGTTTTGCTTTCTCCCATCTTACTTCTGCTTGATAGAAATCAGATGTGATGTCTGGAGTAGCTGCAGCCATCTTGTAACAAAGATGCAATAAGCATAAGGATGGAAATAAACATGTACAAACAGAAGTTCAGGATATGGAGAAGAAACATCATATAGTCACTGCAGCATCCCTGGACTTCTTACCTCCAGACGTTTGTCATGGGTAATTTAAGTCTTATTGTTTGCATTATTATAAGTCAGGTTTCTCTTACTTTAATCTAAAATATTGCTAAATGCTGTAGGTAGGAATACTCAATGTCTCAAAATGGCAATTCTTGCCCAAAGTAATTCATTAATTCGAGTAGACAGGTGTGGTGATCTTGCTCTGGCTGAAAATATTGCTACTCTTTGTGGGGTTGTATGAAATGACAAACAGGAAGCCACCACATCCTGTTCTTGGCTCTCTTAGGTTTTGGGGGGACCAACCCAGACACCTACAGGTTGCATGCTTTATTCGCTATGTACCCCTCCTTCCACCCCAGTCATCCCTGAGGCTCTTCTTTGCACGTGTGTAGACTGCAGGGACAGTCCACCCTCAGACCCAGACACTTCTCCCACCTACCCGCCCGATGACCATGCTCTGGTTGACATGGAGCAGGATGCTGGGGATTCACTAGAGTTGGCTCTGCTTCAGGCTCAGGTGTCCAGTCTCAGTGTGCTTAGGGTGGGGAGCAGGGGAAAGAGGGGTAGTAGGGGAGACTTATCTACCTCAAAGTGAGAAAAGAGGCTGACCTTTCTAAGAAAGAGCTCCCAATTCTGGTCACACATGAGGGACTTCTGATAAGTGACTCAGCAGGAGCCCTGTCCCCATCCCCCGCTGTGATCACCCAGCTCACGGGCTTGAGCAAGCCAGGCTTTCTGTCTGCCTTCCTAAGGCAGTTCCACGCACTCTCGTCCTCAGCCTGCTTCTTCTGCCACGTATCTCCTGAAAGCCCCAGGAGATTCCCCACAAGGGCTCACAAGCAAGTCTGCAGCACTCCTGCAGACGTACGTCCTCAGAAGTCAGCAAGTACCGTTTACGACCGACGTGTAGGCATTTAAGATGCTCATAGCTGAAGCCAAAGTCTTGGCATGTGATGCCAGGGGGAGCTGGGTATCTGATCCTCAAAGCCTCAAGGATAGATTCAGTGCTTTGGTGAATGTAGCATGGCCCTCAGTCTTCCATGCGTAGATACCCGAGACAAGGGAACATGAAAATGCCTCGTTTCCAGTCATAGTTGGAAGTTCCCATAAGTGAGTCAGCATAAGGAATACAGATGGGATGTCGTAGTGGTTCCTCAGTAAGTCACCCTGCCACTGTGCCATGGTATAATGCTCTCAGGGACGCAGAAGGAGCTGACACGCCTGTGAAGTGGCACCAAAGCCCCTCAGCACTGTCTGTGGTGGACACCACAGAGCCATGGCCTTCTCTCATGTCCTGTGTGGTCACAGGCCACAGAGACCCCAGAGATGCTGTTTTCTTTTAAGTTCTCACAGCACCCACCTCACTGCATCATACGCCTGGTTGGTGTGACTCCTCCCCTTTCTTGGCAATAAAGAAATTTCTGACATTCCAGAAGCCAAGCTATTCCATTTGTGCTTTGGTATCTCTTAGAAATTCTCAGTGAAAAGAAAGCTTTCTTTCTTTTTCTTTTCTTTTTTTTTTTTTTTGGCTCCTGACCTCTTCTCCATGTGGGACAGAAAGTGTTCTGTCCTTGTCCCTCTCTCTCCCTTGTTTGACCCAAGACCACTGATCCATGTTGAAGTTTCTTTCAGCAAAAGGTGTGTGTTCAGTCCCTCTCCTGGTTTCTAGAGAAGAAAGACACCCAGCGGGTTGTCCTCTGGTGTGTCACCTCTTTGGGCCTCTAGCTTTAGCAGCATGGAGGTGGACTCCACTGCTTCCCCTTCCCTTTCCCCTAGGCCACCCAGACCCTCTCGGCCTTCTCCTTCAGGGCACTCTGCAGCCTCCGTGCTTCCCCCTCCCTGCAACCGTATCAGGAGCTTTATAAAGCACCGTTGCACTCCGCGGGACATGTCTGAGTCAAGACGCAGAGATGATGGCAGAATTGTAGGTTTCAGAAGGTTAGAGCATATGTATCAATAAAATAGTGAAGATGCAAATGATCTAAACAATGCCAAATAGGTGAGAAATAGTGATACAGCCTCTCAATGAAAAATTAGGCAACTGTCATACTTGTTGGCTGTAGGAAGATTTCGAACAAGCCGGAGGATGGCCTGCACCCGAGTCCCTCAGGGGCTGGTTAAAAACACCCACATCCAAGCATGGTGCCCAATTCCTGAATTCCAAGCTCCAGGAATAAGGCTGGCATCTTTATTTGAACAGGTTCTCCAGTGCACTTAGTGCACATTGAAGTTTAAAAACTTACAACTATGTAAGTATAGTTCATCTTGAGGGAAAATGATCCTGATATTCTATTAGATGAAAATAATAAGTTGTAGAAAAGAATTTACAATATAACTCCATTTTTATATAGCCTGGTTTAATAGATGATAGATCAATAAAGATTGAAGAGATACATGCCAAAATTTCAACAGTGGTTACTCTTGATTGTACAAAAGATTTTTATTTTACTCATTTTTCTTGTTTGCTTATTGTGAGAAATTTCTGTATTTCCAAAATAAGTATATATTTCATGTGTACTTAGGAAAACAAAAGACTTTGTTTTGTTTTTTTAGAAGAAGTTTATAAGAGATAAGTGATACAGAATTTTTATTTACTTATACGCTCAATTTTTAAAAAATCAAAATTGAGGCAGCTTATAAAAGTTTCGTACCACATAACATAAAATTTCAAAATGAAGAATTAGAAATAAAAAGTAAATACAGGTAAAAATATAAAATGAAGCTGGAAGTAAGGTTAGCATCCAAGAATATATGACTCTAAACTTCAGTATTGTTTCTACAGCGAGCTGTAAATTGGGCTCTTCCTATTGTCACATTATAACTAGGTAGAAAGGCAGATGGAGAGAGGGAGAGACTCCAACAACTCTCAAGTGTAACAGCCTTAACTAAAACAAAAGATTCCCTTGAGCCTTGGCTAATTTTCTTTATAATTCCCCACTCAAAAGGAGAATATAAGGATCTAAGACAGCAGACTGGAGGGAGGCTGCGCTTCTTGTCACTCAATGACTCAGGATTCAGCAGAGGAAATACTGTTTCTCCGAGAGGCAGCCATTGCTGCCCACAGATCCCCTGCTGTTTAACCCCAATTTGTCGCCTGCCATCTGCCAGCATAACGCCTGCATTTTGAGCAAAGAACACTAGTTGACCATTGCCTATCATCCACCATTTGCCCATCTGCCCGCCTCTTGCCAGCCCATTGCCTGCCTACCCATCACCTGCTGACCAACATCCACCCACCAATTGAGATGGACTGCCTTAACCTGCAGACCACCAGCAGATCACCTGCTGCCTAGTGCTGCCTGGAAGCCCATTGTCACAGTACCCACAGATCTGGTTACACGCAGCCACCTCCATCTTAGGACACCGACCAGGGCATGCAGGTTTGCTGCCCCTACCACCATCTCAGCACATGGCCACCTCAGTCTGGGGACACCAGCCAGGTCTTGGAGATATATTAGGATACCTGCAGGTCTGGTTGCACCTGAGGTCTTTCTGCTGGGTGTGCTAGTGGCTGCCATCTGGCTGCCTCTTTGCAGCATCACTCCTCTGTGTGAGTGCGTCCCTGGTGGTCTCTCTGCAAGTTGAAAGGGCACTGAGATCTTGGCACTGCAGCAAGGCAGAGCCTAAGGAAGCTGGAGCCCAGGTCCATCAGACTGCAGCTGGGTTTGCATGGCCCAGACTGGGTCTGGCAAGCCTGCAGAAAGCTGGAGACTAGGGGCAGTTCTCCAGGGGGAGCACAGGATGGAGAAACTGGAGAAAACTGGACTCTCTCCAGCTCAGTGAGTCCTGAAGTGTGCAGGGATGGAAGGGGCCAGCTACAATGGGTGGGAAGACCGGAAGAGGGTGCGAGGGCATCTTGTTATGAGCTTGCCCACCCAGTTGGTCCAGCACCTGGAGCTAACATCAAACTTCAGACAACCCCACCAGTTGGTGGAGAAGGGAAGCTGGGAAATATTTTGAAAGCCAACAGAAGCAATTGTTCAATTTTCCATTGAGACTTTCCTTTTTTTTTTCCCCCTCTCTCTCTCACCTCTACTATCTTTGAATTCAAATATATTTTTATCAATATATTCAAATATATTTTTATTGAGGAATGAAATGTCTGAATAGAATATTACAGTTTTGTTGTGTATTCTTATATTTTTACTTTTAAAAAATCTGCATTTATTTTTTTCTCTCACTTATCTGTCTCCCTGGATTCTCTTTCTCTCTTCTCTCATACTAACAGTCAACTTCAATTAATTCCTCCCTCACTCTTACTATAATTTTTTACTTCTATCTTCTCTCCCTCTCCCTCATAAACACCACAACTTATACTACTTCTGTTCCCTTATTTTCCATCATTTGAAATGATAAACCCTATTAGCAAACTTGCTGTTTATATTGTAAAGATAATGGAATGCATCATTTCTGTTTATTGTGATGAAACTGTAAATGCCTTAATAGGAGCCATTTGGTTTAAGGTGGTATATCATTTGCATTGGGTACTGTTAATATTGATCTCCCCCTTAAAGGTGAGGTACTGGAAGCCTTTAGGGACACTATAAGACTACATAGTAGAAACTGTACTGCCTCAGATCCATACCACTAGATGGAAAGACACAGAAACAACATGAAAAAACAAGGGAACAAAGTGCCTCCAACAAAGCCAAGATGTTCCAATAATAGAATCCATAGACAACACAGTAGAAGAAATGTCAGAGAAGGAGTTTAGAAAATACATAGTTAGATGGATCTTTGAAATGAAGGATGGTGTCAGAGAGAAAATACAGGAAGTAAAAGATCACCTCAATAAAGAGTCAGAGATTATAAAAAGGAATCAAGCAGAAATCCTCAAAATGAAGGAAACAGTAAACCAAATTTAAAATTCAATGGAAAGTATCACCAATAGACTAGACCACCTAGAAGGCAGAACCTCAGACAATGAAGACAAAATATATACTCTTGAAAATAAACTCAACTACACTGAAAAGGTGATAAGAAACCATGAACAGAACTTCCAAGAAGGGGCTGGGGTTGTGGCTCAGTGGTAGAGCGCTTGCTTCACATGTGTGAGGTACTGGGTTCAATTCTCAGTGCCACACATAAATAAGATGAAGAAAATAAAGGTCCACCAACAATTAAAAGAATATTTAAAAAAAGAACTTCCAAGAAATATGGGATGACATGAAAAGACCAAATTTAAGATATATCAGAATAGATGAAGGCGTAGAGATACAAACCAAAGGAACACACAATCTTTTCAATGATATAATATCAGAAAATTCCCCAAATCTAAAGAACATAATGGAAAATCAACTAAAAGAGGCTTAAGGATCCCAAATGTACAAAATTACAGCAGACCCACACCAATGAACATTATAATGAGAATGACTAATATACAGAATAAGGATAGAATTTTAAAGGTTGTAAGAGAAAAAAATTAAATTACATATGGGGGAAACCAATTCAGATCTCAGCTGATTTCCCAACCCAGACCCTCAACACCAAGAGGTCCTGGATTAACATATATCAAGCTCTGAAAGAAAATGGATGCCGACTGAGAATTTTATATCCGGCAAAATTAAGCTTCAGATTTGAAGATGAAATAAAAACCTTCCATGAAAAACAAAAGTTAATAAAAAAAATTAAATTAAATTAAAAAAAACAAAAGTTAAAAGAATTTGCAACTAGAAAGCCTGCACAACAGAACATTCTCAGCAAAATATTCCATGAGAAGGAAATAGAAAAAAAAAAAAAAACAATGAAAACCAACAAAGGGAGGAACCACACTAAAGGAAAGGTCAATCAAAGGAGAAACTAAGTCAAGTTAAAAACTAAAAATAAACCAAAATGACTGGGAAAACAAATCATATCTCAATAATAACCCTGAATGTTAATGGCCTAAATTCATCAAACCAAAGTTAGTCAGAAGGGATAAAGAAGGACATTTCATACTGCTTAAGGGAAACATATATCAATAAGACATAACAATCATAAATATCTATGCCCCAAACAATGGACCATCTATGTACATCAAACAAACCCTTGATTCTCGATTTCAAGAATCAAATAGACCATAACACAATAATACTGGGTGACTTTAACACACCTCTCTCACCAATGGATAGATCTTCCAAACAAAAACTAAACAAAGAAACTGTAGAACTACATAATACAATCAATGATTTAGACTTAATGGACATAGAGTATTTCATCCATCCTCGAGTGAATATGCTCTCTTCTCAGCAGCATATGAATCCTTCTCTAAAATAGAACATATGCTATGCCACAAAGGAACTCTGAGCAAATACAAAAAAAAAAATAGAAATAGTATTTCATGATTATTCTTACAAAAATTGAAGGAATACAAGGATTGGATAATATGAGAAGACATCTTTAGTAATTTTATATAATATAATCAGATCTTTAACTTTTGCTTTTGTAAAGTTTGTAAAATTTAAACTACCTAAAGTTATGGCAGTATTATAGTCTTTCTTAAGGTTTATAATAATGTAAATTAATGCATATCAACCTCTTGTATGCATGTTTTCTTTAATATTTAGTTATTATTCTTTTAATATTTAAAATTTAATAAATTTTAAAATATTTAGATAATAAATGTTAAGGTCAAGAAAAAAAGAACTATAAGCAATCTAGAGATGATTTAAAGAGCACAGGAGGATGGGAGCAGATTATATACAAATACTACACCATTTTATACGGGGAACTTGAGCATCTGGGGAATCTGGATTTCCACCGGGGTCCTGACATCACGCCCCTGAGCGATGATGGTGTCCCCATTCACCAAGGTCAGATACCATCAGTCATATGGGGAAAGGAAGGCTATCACTATTTTAAATGCTTTTGTAAAGTTTTTTTTTTGTATTTTTTTTAACAAATGAAGTACTTTCATTTTAAAAATTAAAATTGTTACACAGCAAAAGTAACCAAATTGCATGCAACTATGTGATATGCATTAATGAAATGAACAAATTATGTACAAATATAATGCACTAGAATATTCTTAAAGATTTTTTAAAAGGAGAATATACGAAACAACTACACAAGATAAGTTCTTTCTCTTGTAGCTGCTTGGCACTCAGTTAAATGACTGTCCCATACTCTAGGCTCACAGCCTGAGAGTCAATTCATGTTTTCACACCAAGTCAGGGACTTGATGAAAAAAAATGAGGAAAACAGTTGAAAAAACTCTTATCCAAAGAAGACTTGCAAATGGTCAACAAGCACCTGAAGAAACATTCAACATCAATAGTCATCAGGAAATTCAAATCAAAACCACAACGAAATGCCATTTCACACCCACTACAGCTAAATTTTTTTTAAAAGGAAATATCAGGTGTTGACAAGAGTGGAAGAAATTAGAATCCTTGCACATTGCTATGGAATGTAAAATGCACAATGTTTTGTGTAAAATGATGTAACTGCCTCAGAAGACAGTTTCACAGTTGTTCAATAAGTTAAACAGAATTTCCATATGACCCAACAATTTTACTCCTAGTGTATTATCCAAATAGCTAAAAATAGGCATTTAAACATATTTGTACATAAATGTTCATAGCAGCACTATAGCTAATAGCCCCAAAGTGGCCGATATTTATCAACTGGTGAAAAGAAACAAAATGGTATGTTCATGCAATGGAATATTATGCAGCCATAGAAAGGAAGGAAGTACTGATTTGTGCTGCAATGTGGTTGAACCTTTAAAACATTTTGCTGGATTAAAAGAAGCCAGACACAAAAACCAAATGTTGCTTGGTTTCATTTATATTAAACATCCAGATGAGGATAAATACATAGAGACAGAAAACCACTTGTGTTTTCCAGGACCTGGTGACTGTGGGGCAGGGAGGATTTGGAATGGAGAGAGATTTCTTCACAGGTACACAGTGTTCCTTTCAGTATGATGAAATGTCTTGCAACTACAAAGAAAAGATGATTCCAAAATGTCATGAACATACTAACTGCCATTTAATTATGCACTTTAAAATGATTAATGGCTAATTTTATGACACATGAATGTTACTTCAATTAAAAAAAAAAAAAGTCAGAGACTTCCAGGGTCACTTATGGTTTTTTTTCTTTGTTTTGATTTCTTTTTTTTTTTCTTTTTTTGTGTTTTGTTTGTGCTTGAACCCAGGGATGCTTTACCACTGAGCTATATCCCCACATCCCCTAGCCATTTTTATTTTTTTATTTTGAGACAGGGTCTTGCTAAGTTGTTGAGGTTGGCCTTGAACTTGTGATCCTACTTTGCCACAGCCTCCTTAGTTTCTGGGTCACAGGTATGTGTCATCACACCTATTGATGCATAGTTTGTAAAAGAGAAATCTGAGAATACTGGGATTTTCCAGAAGATTCTGTTTGGAAAAGGAATGAAAATGATTAATTTATCTTTGTGTGCTTGAATTTGATGTGACCATGAGGTAACTAAGTGAAGGTGACAGAAGCCAATGAAGCTTGCCAATGTGAGGCTGGGGAGCTGAAGACCTGAGGTTATTGTGCTGCTGGGGGAAGTGTAATGTACCCTTGTGGATGCGGGTTCTCCTCAAAGCGCCTTAGCACAACCGGAGTGGAATACAGGCCCTAATGGAGAAACCCTATCATTGACCCTGGCAGTCTTCTCAACAGAGTGAGATTGTACATTCATTCTTTTTTTCTCTCTCTCTCTCCTTTCTTTGGTACTGGGGATTGAACCCAGGGGCACTTAACCACTGAGTCACATCCCCTGGCCTTTTTATATTTAATTTTGAGACAGGGGTCTTGCTAAGTTGCTTAGGGCCTCACTAAGTTGCTGAGACTGGCCTCAAATTTGTGATCCTCCTACTGCAGCCTCCCGAATTGCTGGGTTTTACAAGAGTTCAACACTGCACCTGGCACATTCGTCATTTCAAATGAAAGTGGAGTTTGTAATGGAAATATCTCACCTATGGTTTGCATATTACTAAAAACCACTCACAGACACCTCCCCATTAACTTTCATCTCTCTGCATCTGATGAAGTATGAAGAAGGGGCCTCCCTTACCTTTCCTAGAATTTCATTCATGAGGTTTGTGTGGGCTTATGGGGGAGACAATCTGGTGGGCTGTGTCACAAGAAGAGAAGTGATGCTGTGACTGAAATAAACCCAGGTCATGCTTGTCTCCAAATCTTTGCTAATATTTGACATAAAATGTTGGTGCACAACTAATATTTAAAGTGTCCTTTTTTTATTTTTAGTGTGCTATAGTTATACATAATAGCAAGATTCACTTTGACGTACTCACAAATGCATGTAACGGTTTTCTCCATTTCAATCCCCAGTACTACTTCTTTCCCTCTCTTTCCTCCCCCGATCTCCTTCCTCTCTATTGGTCTGCCTTCTATTTATTTTTTTAAATTAATGCATCATGATCATACATAAAATTGGAATGCCCTGTGGTGTCATCGCACATGCACCTAGAATAATCTGGCCGACTTCATTCCTCAGTTCTTTCCCTGTCCCCCCTCCCTCTCGTGGTCCCCCTCTTCTCCTCTACTAGTCTCCCCTCTATTTTCATGAGATTGCCTTTTTCATTTCTGTTTTCTCTTCAGCTTCTGCATATCACAGAAAACATTCAACCCTTCACTTTCTGAGTCCACCTTATTTCACTTAACTCCATGTCCTCCAATCCCATTCACTTACCAGCAAACAACATAATTCCATTCTTTTTTTAAATCACTTTTGTTTGTTCTAATTAGTCATACATGAAAGTAGAATGATTTATGAATTTTGATAAATCATACATAAATGAAGTATAATTTCTCATTTTTCTGATTGTACATGTTGTAGGATCACATCAGTCATGCAGTCATATATGTACATGAGGTAATAATGTCTGTTTCACTCTACTATCCTTCCTACCCCATACCCCTTCCC
Source organism: Sciurus carolinensis (assembly GCF_902686445.1). Taxonomy (NCBI): domain Eukaryota; kingdom Metazoa; phylum Chordata; class Mammalia; order Rodentia; family Sciuridae; genus Sciurus; species Sciurus carolinensis. The sequence continues at coordinate 127,051,536 of NC_062214.1, read as the reverse complement.
CTCTCTTAACTCCCCTCTACCTAATCTAGAGTAACTATTCTTCTCTAGTTGCCCCCCACCACATTGAGAGTTAGCACCCACATATCAGAGAAAACATTCGACCTTTGGTGTTTGGGGTTTGGTTTATTTAGCTTAGACTGATATTCTCCAACTTCATCCATTTACCTGCAAATGACATAATTTCATTCTTTAAAGCTCAGTAATATTCCATCGTGTGTGTGTGTACATATATATATCACATTTTCTTTATCCATTCATCTATTGAAGGGCATCTAGTTTGGTTCCATAGTTTAGCTATAGTGAATTGAGTTGCTATAAACATTGATGTGACTTCATTACTGTAGTTTGCTGATTTTAAGTCCTTTGAGTATAAACTGAGAAATGAGATAGCTGGGTCAAATGGTGGTTCCATTTCAAGTTTTCTGAGGAATCTCCATAGCAGTTGCACCAACAATATATGAATGTACCTTTTTCCCCACATCCTCACCCACATTTATTGTTGCTGGTATTCTTGATAATTGCCATTCTGACTGGGGTGAGATGAAATCTTAACTCCATGATTTGCATTTCTCTAATTGTTAATTATGTTGAACATTTTTTCATATATTTGTTGATAAATTGTACATCTTCTGTGAAGTGTCTGTTCAGTTCCTTAGCCCATTTATTGATTGGGTTATTTGTTTTTTTAGTGTTGTTTTTTGAGTTCCTTATATATCCTGGGATTAATCCTCTATCTGAGGTACATGTAGTAAAGTTTTTCTCCCACTCTGTAGACTCTTTTTTCACATTATTGTTTCTCTTGCTGAGAAGAAGCTTTTTAGTTTTAATCCATCCCATTTATTGAATCTTGCTTTAATCTTTGTATTCTCTTCCCAAGTCAGAGTTTGTTTAACCATTTTTTGTTTCTTTTTGTTAAACAACTTTCTCCATAAAACCTTCACATGCCTATTACTTATTTATTCCTAGACACTTTAGAGGTTTTGTTCCTATTATAAATATACTCCTTTTTAAAGCTATATTTCATAATTGTTTGTTGTAAGTATCTAGAACCCAACTGATTTTTCTATATTCACCTTGTATCCAGCATCTTGCTTAAATTTTCTTATTAGTTTGTAGATTCTATTAGATTGTCCTGTGATTTTTTTTTCACTAGTAATCATTGTATTTATATAAAGCATAGCTACACACTCAAAATTATTGACATACATATACAAAGTTTTAAAACTCTAGAATTTGAAATATAGTACATTTCTTATTTTCTATAAACTGATGTGATTTTGACTCCAGCATGCCATGCATTTGAACTGGTGTGTAATTTAACCTTGATTAGCCTCTTTTGGGGGGCGCATGGGGGGAGTGCTAGGGATTGAACCCAGTAGTGCTTTACAACTAAGCTACATTCTTAGTCCTTTTTTTTTTTTTTTTTTTGAGACAGGGTCTTACTAAGTTGCCCAGGCTGTCCTCAAACTTGCAATCCTGGTGTGCACTCCCACAACCAGCTTGGTTAGCCATTCTTGAGCCCTACTTCACTCTAGCGTCAAGTCATAGTTTCAAGTCTTAACACCAAAGCAGAGGGGCTGATACCATCTCTCCCTGGTCACATGACATCAGTCCAGGAGGCTTCTTGCTAAGATATCTGCTCTCTCTGTGCAGAGTCTCCTCCTATCCTCTGTCTCTCCACAGACTTCATGCTCGTTAGGACAACAGGAATCTCAATGAAGACTAAGAGCCCCAATCCTGATGCCCCATTTTTTTCTTCCATTCCCATGAAATCTAATTACCTCTGCCTCCAAGGAGTGTGAGAGTCTCAGAGGTCTCAGGATTCATAACCTTCCCCCCATATCCAAGTAAGGAAAATCTTTTTCTAGGCTGAGGAAAGTCCATTCCCACCTCCTGATTGTTTGGGTCACATTCCTCCCCACCCTGCAAACTCTACACTCCCTTTTCCCATTCCCCATAGACATTCTCAAGTTGCCAGGCTCAGAACCCAAGCTTAGTTCTTCAGACCCTAATAAACAGTAGTGGGAAGAAATAATTCCTTTTCATCTTTACAAGTCAGGAGAAAGGGGGAAGAAAATAAACTCTTTCAGTCTTCATATTTAACAGGTCTTGATGGTCCATATTCATATTCTGCTGACTCAATATAATGGTGCTCAGAACTTGAAGATACAAAGAACTTAGCAGTCATTGTTTCTGAGGCTTACTATTGTATAACCCCCATGACAAAACATCGAACTGATTTGACATGATTTTTGTATACTTATCTCTTCCAAGGTTTCCTTCTTCCTTGTATCATCAGACCACTTGATCATTTTTTTTCCACCTTTAACTGGGCAAAGTTAAGTCTCATGTGATGACTTTGTCAACATATCGAGTTCTGTGCTCTGCTTCTATCACACTACTTTCTGGGGACAGAAACTCTACTGTAATGTGGGTTAGCTTCGGTTGTGTTCCAAAGACTTGCCCAAAGCCTGCTGGCTGAGCAGTGGACAGGTCTCTAGTGAGCAGTACGTCAGGATAGGAAGTCACAGAGGTTTTTGAAGAGCCTTCCCTTAACTTGTCTCATCTAAATGTCCCTGCAAGCTTCAAGTAGTTCAGTATCCTCCAATGTGGCTCCGTAATGTTTGAGGGCATCTCTGAGGTCAGTTGTGTACTGCCCTTAAGTGACAAAGCGATCCAGTTTTCTTCTGCCTGGGATTTGTCTTCGCATTTCTGGTTGGGGTCCCAGAAGCCCTTCACAAACTCCCACCTCCACTATTTTTAATTCTTCTGGCAGATTTTCATCTTGACTTCCTTTTCTTTGTTTTGTTTTGTTCCATTTATTTCTTTAATCTGCTTTCCCTTTCTCTCTTTTGCTTCTCTTTAATTTTTGTTTTATACTAAGAGCATTTGTCATTCACAGTTCTCCTTAGTAAGAAAGATCATTCTATGAGATCAGAGAACTGCTAAGTCACAGTCCATCAGGGTCAATATTGGGGTCCTGTGGTCTCTGAAATGAGCTTACCCTCCTCACTTCCAAATGCATAAGGTTCCCAGAGCTGAGACCGCTAAGGGAATGAGATGTCACAGAACCTTCTGTAGAGAAAGCAGCATCCTCTGAAGAGCATGATGAGGGGGTAAAGTCAATAGAATGCTTCATAAGAGCATCAGTAGCTATTTCATGGGCAGAAACCATAGACTGGAAACAAGACATTGTGGTGGAGAGGAAAAGAAAGAATAATAAGAGGAGAAAAGGAAGAGAGGGAGAAGCCTTCAGTTTAGCCTCTCATAGTCATACTATGAGACTCCTCTTTCTCCAGGCAAAGTAGTCTAGTTCCAAGAAGGAGAGAACTGAAGACGCAAAAGCCTAAAGAGAAGATGCTCTATATGATTACATGACTAGTATAATTCTACATCATGTACAACCACAAGAATGAGAAGTTATACTCTACTAAGTATGATGAGTCAAAATTCATTCTACTGTCATGTATAACTAATTAGAACAAATGAAAAAAATCTCTCCTGGAAATCCTGCATGTTGACTTTCATTGGATAGAATTGTATCACATGTAAACCCACACATGCAAAGGAGTATGGGTAGGTGAGTATATTTAGCTGGGCATATTTCCACTCTAAGAAGAATTAGGATTCTTTAATAAGGAAAAGGGGAAGACGAATGCTGAGTAGCAATGTCAGCCAGAAATAACACCCCCATTTAAAAAATGAGAATACTAAACCTTACAGCATTTTCCATAAACAGGAAATCTTTAGAGTTGTTTGGAAGGACATTAATAAACCAATCATGTAAGGCAGTCAAACATAGATTCTGTAATGAAACTGTGTGCTTCAGATTTACAACTAAATATAAAGGGACCTAGCAGGACTTGGGGCTGTAAGAGACATTTTGATGTGGTTGCTCAGTTACCAGGGAGGAGACTTGTGCAGCCAGACCTGTGGTAGTGCACAGGAAGAAATCTGCCCACCCCACCCCACCAAGTACTCGGGTGGTAGCAGCTGAAGAGTTAGTGGAGAAAACCACAACCCTATCATTTTTCTTCTTAACTGGAGTTTTCTAAACATCTATGGTCGTCCGGTGTCTCCATGCCAGTGATGGAAAACCTGTTCTGGGACCACGAGGAAGGTTTGGGAGGTGGGGCTGAGATCTCTGTGCAGTAGTTGCCTGGGCAAAGCTGACTATGAGCTCATTGACTGAAGAGGGAACACAGTTCTCTGGAAACTTGGGTAGCAGGGCCAAGCAGACCCAAGTCTTCATGACCCTCAGACCCTACCAACTCAGCACTTTCACCTTCATTTCCAGACCTGATGCTTCTCTTTCTTGACCCAGCCTGGTCAACACCAGGGTCCGGGTGAGCCATAAAATCTTTTCTCTGAGGCTTTCCCCTCTCATTTTAATTCCAAAAGAGGCTCAAGGATACTACGATGAAAAAAAAAAAAAAATCACTTAAGATGACTCCTTTCCCTCACCTCCCCCAAGAAGTGCAAGAGATCTGACTGTCCTGTCTGTCAGGGGAGCTTTAAGGACACCAGGGGATAGTCACCATGTACACAGTGCAGAAAATGTTTAGGGAGGGTGGAATTCAGCAGGATACATGGGACAGATTAAGTTTTCCCTAAAGGAACTTCGACTTGGATAAGGATGCTCTGTGATGTGAAGTCCACACACTGCAGCCAGACTGCCTGGGTGTGAATCCCAGATCCACCCTGGCAAAGCTGCTTAACCTGACTGTGCCTCATTCTTCCACTGTAAAATATCCACAGTAAGAGTACAACCTCCTGGGACTCTCATAGGATTCAATGAATTGATATAAAGCACTCAAAATCATAGCTAATAAAGAACAGGTACTTGGTAAATACTGCCTGTTCCTTCTTCCATTCCTACTGCAGGGAGCATGCAGCAGCTCACTGGGTTGCTGACTCCCTCCTGGCTTCTCTGGGACCTCAAAGAGGAGGGAGATCCCATTTGCTTCAGAAGATGATGCTCCAGATCAACCAAGCAAGCTCTCCTTCACCCACTTCCACACACAGTCCCACACACAGTCCCACACACAAAATTCCAACTTACGTGCAAGAGGAAATTCAGGATGAGAGGAAATGGAAAAGGGCGAATGAAAAAGAGAATATTCCAATGAAGCAGAGTAAATAACACAGGAGCAAAACTGAAAAGAAAGAACTTTTTTATTTCTTCAAGATCACATTCCAGGTGAGGTGGTTGTGGTTTTTGGTTTTGTTTGTTTGTTTTATTGTTGTTGTTGTTGTTGTTGTTGTTGTTGTTGTTTCTCCTCCTCTTTCTCTATCTTGCTATACCTGAAAGATATAAAGTTTCTGTCAGGTAGATTATTTCCAATTAATACTGTCATTTTCTACTGCTGTGTAACAAATTACCAGAAACTTGACAGTTTAAAATAACAACTAATGTTTCATAGCTCTCTAGGTCAGGGGTCTGGCTGGGATCAGCTGGGCTCAAGGGCCAGAATCAAGGTGTTAGCCGGGCTCTCCTCAGGAGCTCTGGGGAAGCATCACTTCCAAGCTCAGTCAAGTCATTGACAGGATTCAGTTCCTTGAGGTGTAGGACGAGGGCCTGTTTTCTTGCTGCCACTAGTAGGGGACAGTGCTCAGCTTCTGGAGGCTGCCCTCTGTCCTTGTCACATGGTACCCTCATCTTTACCTAGCGGTGTACCTTGAGTTCTTCTCAAACCTGGAACCTCTATGACTTTTTTTTTTTCTGCAATCAGCTGGAGAAAAATGTCTCTGCTTTCAAAGGCTCATAGAGCTTCTACCCACCAGGACTACCTCCCTTTTGCTGTATAATGTGACATAATCATGGAAGTAACATCTCATTATGTTCACAGGTTTCAACCATGCTCAAAGAGAAGAGGATTATAGGATCGCTGGGATTCTACCTGCCACAAATGCCACAAACCCCAGGAGAGATAAGGACAAAGCTTTCAGATGGAACAAGGGAGAGAAATGGGAGGGGGCTCTTTGGGGTCATGTAAAGAGTTGAGTTTGGGATACCTGCCTCCCCAAACATTAGACCTTCTCTGAATCAGTTTCAAAAGCATCTCAAGACTCATACACTCAGGAAGCTTGGACACCAGCCCATTTAGGGCAGAGAGGCCTTGGCAGAACCAGAGCAGGCTCTGAGCAGGAGGCCCTGTAAGCAGACCAAGCAGTGCTCAAGCCACGGGAGGTCCAAGAGGCCAGATCCTGGGAATCATGGGACATCAGGGACAGGTCAGGACACTCAATGGTCCCTGTAAGAAAGGATATATTTTCTTCTCCATGAGCTCCTCCAAGAAAGTTGAAGACTGGTTCACCCTAGGTTAGTGGGAGGCAGAGGAAAAGGACTTAATGAGGTAAGAGTTGAGCTAGTCATCTGAGACCCTGTCATGTGAACATAAAGCTTAGATTTGGTCCTCAGCTGGAGGGACCCATGAAGTCCACTCTCCCTCACTAGAGAGCCAAACTGAGAGACATTAGGACCTAGACACCTAAGTGAGTGATCATTCACAGTGTAGACATGAGTTGATTTGTTTTTATTATTTTTATTAGAACAAAGTTGACAACAGATATCTGTAAAGTGCCTTGCCCTAACTCAGCCAGTATATTGTGATTGTTTTCTGATAAAAGAAAGTAAATGGTCTTGAAGCGAATGCCTTTTCTACTGAGCATCATGGTCTAACGTGTTGGCCATGTTGAATAGTTGTCATTTATTAGTTTGCTTTTTATTCTTCTAAGCATAAACACTTTTCTGGATTCTGATTAATTTGAGGAACTAATAAAATGTCAAAATATGGAATAAAGTTCATGTAATTTTTTTCTTCACTAGTTAGTACCTCCATCATGGGTTTCCGATCTCTCTGCAGACAGATCTGCCCATCCCTCTGTTCAGAGGTTAAGTCACTTAGGTTTCCCCTGCCTGGGTTCTGTCCACTGCTTGTGCCCTGATTGACCTGGTGTAGAAGTGTCTTCCTGCCCTCTTTGCAGGACTAGGGGACTAGGGTGTGTCCTTCAGCACCTAGTACCCTGCTGCTCGAGTTTGAGTGGGGTTGGTAATGAGATGATCCTGAGACACTCTATTTCCTGGAAACCTTATAAATTCTCAGCCTTGGAGGCAAAGACCCCAAAACAGACTCAGCTTATACTATCTGGAACACCAACTTGGGGCTCAGAATCAAAAACTTAAACTACACACTTCCTGCCTTAAAGTGTTTGTAGTCTAAAGGAGATGTACCATCTACTACCAAATTTTGACAATGTTGCCTGATAAGTTGTGTGAGAAAAGATAATAATGACACAAGAGGGTAGAGGAAACTGTCCCTAAATCTTCAAGTGGAGAGAATGGGGGCTTCTAGAGGTGGTAACTTTTGAGTAGTGATCCAAGAGAGAAAAACAGGTTCGAGGTATCCTGAGTGCACCAAACAGCCCATGTAATTGCAGCGTGGGGAATCTAAACAGCATTTTCTAGTAACTTCGTTGTTCTAATGCCAAGTGGAAAGGTTAGTAATAGGATCAGACTTAGCACATAGAAGTCATTTTACCCCCACTTGTTGTTTTAAGCAGCTTCACTTTTATCTGACAGGAAATTTGAAGTTGTTAAATTGCTTTTTGAAGTTATTAAATAGCTTTTTAAAGGAGATCCACGTACTCAGACTTTAAAATGAAAATCTCAATCTGGTAGCTCTGTGAAGGATAGCTAGATGGTTGAGAATACCAGAGGCCAGGAAGCCCACAAGGAGAGTCTAGTCAGGACCTGCTGAATGCCTACCCCAACACTGTAACTGTGGAAAGGGGCAGGCTGGAACATTCTGGCCATCCTTAGGAGAAATGATGAGCCAGGGTTAGTGATGGATTTGATGTGAGTAGTGAGGAAGGAAAGGCCTGAGCTACAGTGGGAATGGTAGTGCTATTCTCTACGCAAAGGAGAAAGAAGAGGTGGTCAGATTCAAGGGCAAAGATGATGAGCTTCGTTTCTACACGTTGAATTCCAAACGTCTCTGCCATATCTTACTTTAAATGCTTAGTGACCGGGGGATATCTGGGCCCCAGCAAAGAATTTTTTAGGAGCTATAAATTTGGAAACCATCTGATTCCTTAGACTTCTAGGGAAAGAGATGGCGCCCTTCGAGGAAATATGTCTGAGAAGAAGCCCAGGGAAAGGACTGAGAAGAAGACATGAAGTAGATGATGACATTAGGTCTTTAATAGAAATGCCACAAAGTTCCCAAATGCCCACAAACTCCTGTACACTCAAGGACCCTGTGAAACAGAATCCTGGAAAGAAGAAGAACAGCTACCAAGACCACCCAGAGGAGCTGACCTGTCCAGGAGGACTGTGCAGGGGAGGGGCAGCTCTGCAGGGCAGGCCTCTGCAGTGTGAGGTTGAAGGAGAAGAAACTGTGGCTCCCCACTCCCAGCTCCTGAAGGTTCTAACGTCTGACTGCTCCTGGCTACATTTTTTCCCCTGCTGTTCTTATTGTCAGAAGCCAATGGTGAAAGAAAATCAAGAACTTTGGTTCCCACCTAGCGCAGTGGCTTATGTTTGGAAACCAAGTGAGAAGATTGGACTTCCAATTAAACTGTGAGTTCAACCAGCATAATGCCATTGAAACAAGGAAGGGTGAAAAAGTGACACAGTTTTTCTTTGTTTTTGAACTTTCTAAAAATGTTTTATCCTGTATTATTTTCACTCAATATTTATAATTAATTGCACTTTAACAAGAAATATGTTCACATTGTGAAAGTTTCCAAAGCATTAAAATGTAAAAATCTTCCTCGCACCTCTGACTTTTAGTCATCCTGTTCACAAAACTGGGAGAAACAAATCCATAATGAATTTTTGAGATATATTCTTATCCCCACATGTAAATACAGTTCATTCATTTTAACCTATGCATAATGTCTCCATGCATGAAAATAACTATTTACCCATTCTTAGGACATTAATTTTGTTTCCATTTTGCTAATAAAAATATTGCAAGGAGCATTCTCTACCATGTCTCTATGGTACATGTGCAAGCATCTCTCCAGCATGCATCTTTAAAGTGCAATTCCTGGGTTACAGAGGACATACCTAACTTGCCTCTGATACTATTCAATGACTTTACAAAATTATTATTTAAATTAATGTCCCAAAAACTAGTTTAGTATTATAAAATGTAATAATTTTTGTTGGTATAATATGTATGTAATGGTAAAGTACAGGCATTTTTACTACCATTTCCCTATTGGTGATGTTCATCATTTTTCCAAATACTTATTACCCATTTGAGTTTGTTCTTCCAGGAAGTGTCTGTCATAGCCCTTGCTCATTTACATTTGAGTTGACTGTTTCCCTTAATGATTTATTTTGATTTTTCTTTATATATTCCAATAGATGCCAATTTTCAAGAGGTAGATCATTAAATACATTGTCTCCCAATGCAAAATTTCTTTTGCACTTAATGATGCCTTTCATTGAACAGAAAATTTAAATTTTCAAAGACTCCAACTTATCAATTTCTGCCTATTGCCTTTGAATTCATATATTTGATGGAAAATACAAGTTAATTCTAGCATAATTCCTCATTATTTCTTAAAATACTTGAGCACTCCAGAAAATCTGATGTGTGAGTCTCAAGATAATTACTTGAATAGATCAGAGAACACTTCATTTTCAACTGTTTGTATTACTGGCAAATATTAATTGCTTAGGAAGGTCTTTTCTGACTCCTATTAAAAGGTCATATTAAACTACTATATTCTCTTATAATTTTTTTCCTTCAGAGAATTTTCCACCATTTATAATCATACATGAATGCACTGTTCCCAAGAAACTTAATTTGTTAGTGATCACCATTTGACTTCTAGCACTCTGTAAAGTACCACTCATGAAGAAATTAATATATTCTTTTTGAATGAAGGAATTGCAGAGTTGTACATTGCATCGCCATTTGTGTGATTATAAAAAAGTCCTTCCCTAGGGACTGATTCTCCAATGTTGCTTTGGCTTCCCCCATATCAGCTCATACAATGGAAAGTTTCAAAATTTACTCAAAATAGCATCTGTATCTGTGATCTAAGGCCCACAGTGATCTTCTATTTCTGAGGTTCCAGCTGTGGCTACAATGACTGTAAAGAGTCAACGGTTCTTTCAACAGAATAAACCCAGAAGGGTGATTTATGGTTAGAGCAGTTAATTGCAAGTTTGTGGTTATTGACTAATCACAATGAATTCTCAGCCTCAACTGACCCCCTTGTATTTTGCATTTTTTCTATGACATATTTTCAAGGAATCATTTTATGTCTTATTAAACTTAGAAACCAAGAGAGGTGTCAGTGTTTATTATTATGACTGATTCAGGCCATGTTGAAATGTTTACCATCCATTTAGAAACCACAGCATAGGTGATTTTCATGCACGGACCCCACCCACTCTGCTCCCATCATCGCCAGTTACAGGTTTCCCTGTGAACATCATCTGTGCCCTCCTCCCTTCAGTCTGGCCAGAGTTCTGTTTGGAAGCAAGATGACATTGATATTAAACATCAGGCATCAGGTATATAGTTGTTTTATATAATGAAGGAAAAGTCAGGTGAATATCACATAGAAAATAAGTATTTGGTGGAATTCCTAAAAATAAAAACTAATTTTTGTTTAAAAAGGTAACGTTGAAGATTCACAATTTTAGAATGTCAGGTTCCTTAATAGGAAACCTAATGGTAAAAGATAGAGACCTGCACAAATAGGGCCAAACATCACACAGGTTAAAAATAACTTAGAAAGGTAAAGGGGAGGAAATCAAATAATCTATAGAGAAACAGAAAACATGAGAGATAACTTTTTTGTTGCATGACTGAGAAAAATGCAAAAGTACTCTTGGGAGATAATGAATTATTTCTAAAAGATCATTCCAAGCCTGATTCCCTGGAGATGCTAAGAAGGTTCTAGAAGGTTCTCTTTTCTATTACTCATCCTTCAACCTTCTTTAGATTATCTAAGTAACTTATAAACCATCATTTCATTTCTCACACCCTTCCCTAATATCACAGCTTTTCTGGTCTGCCTCATTTCCTACCATCCCATCATTCCCTGACAACAGAGAAGCTCCAAATGTACATCACTTTCAAGGCCATCATTGAGCACACTATAGTGCCCATTTAGTTATTCTTTGGCTATTGTTGTCACTGTCTGTAAAACAGGAGGGATGAAGTCTGTGAAAGGTGAAAGAAAAGACACTTTCCTGGGGAGCTGCTTTGCCTGCAGAAGACACAGGACATGCTTCCTCCCCTCAGTAGGGCCGACAATCTCCAAATTGTCTAAGTCTTCAATGCTGGCTTCACTCTACCAACAGGAAGTACATAGGGGAAATTCCTGCTCAGTCCCCCAGAAACTCATTATAAAAGACAAGAAAAGGTCCTCCATTACAAACCCTGCTTCAACAGGAGAGAGATACCAGGAGAGGATAACGCAAGGAGAAATGTTTTAATGGAAGGATATCCAGGGGATTTATCTTGTTTGTAATTCATGAGAGGGCTTCCTCTGAGTTTGAACTTCACTTGGGACAAAGGAAGAAATGCCCAAAATTGCACTTTCCCACTCTGTCCTGGTCAAGCTCTTATAGAAAGCAGAGAGGCTTAGGCAGATGAGGTGGTAACAATTCATTTAGGAGATGTAAACCTGGAGCCATGACAGTGGGGAAAAAAGAACTGAGTCAATTAAGACACATTGTTACATGATATGTCCCGTTAGCACAGGTGGCTGCTAATTCTAAGAAGCTGCTGAGAGACAGTGTTTCTCAGCGAGCTTGGTTGCTCAGCACTGGGACTTCAGAAGAATCACAGAAAGAAAATACCATTCCGTGTCTGAAACAAAAAGTCAAACCGATTGCTTTCTATACAAGCAAAAGCTGTGCTTGTAAAGCAATACCTATGAACCAAGTTAGAGCTCATCTTTTCTAGGATTTGGGAAATGTAAAATCCAGAGATTAGCAGGCTTCAGAAGTGAGGCTGCTTGGCTGAGTTTTAGCCATGTAAGCACCATCAGGGGGATGAGGCTGGAGCTGGTTGGCTTAATAAAGCCTCTCCCTGAGCTTCCATTCAGGAAGCCAGGTTCCAGGTCTTACAGTGCACAGCTTCACACAAATCCCAACATGAAGACGCAACGGAGTGTGGGTGGAACATCAGCTGAAGAAGGAAGGAGAAAGAGAGAAAATGAGGAGGAGGAGAGTGAGAGGAGAAAGAAAAAGAAAGAGAATATGGGAGTGAAAAAGAGAAAAGGAGCCACAGGATGAGAGAGCACACATGCTTGCAGATTGTTTAGTTTTAGGAAGAGGGCCTTATCATTATCATTAAGGCAGAGGGGGACTTAGAGAGCTTCGCCCTAGGTGATGAGGATTAAGACACAAGCCCTTCCTAGGAAGACAATCAGGAAGGGCTGAGCCACAGGCCATGATATCCTGGAATACCAGGAATCTCTGCTTTTCTTCAAAAATGAACAGCACACTTGAGCCCACACTGCCCTCATAAACTTCTGCTTCTCGTTGTCCATAGCACAGAGAAGATGCCAAGGCTTTTCACTGCCCAGCTCAGTGAGAGACCAACACAAGGGCTCCTCTCAACCAGAACTGACCACACCAGAACCCACTACATAACAGTACTTTGCAGGAGTGCCCTACTGAGGAAAGAGTGAGCATAGCCTTTGTACCCTGATGATCTCCCATCAACAAGACAACCCCTACGCCCCAGCCATAGGGACTCATCAGAGCTGAGCATTGGGTCCAGGACACTGGGATTAGGAAACCGGGAAAAAGAGTCCCTGGGGCTGCAAACTCTCCCCATCTCTGCTCCAGCACTACTCTTCTCTTGGATCTGCTCCTTGCCTTTCCCTCTCTGGTATCTACAGACTTCTCTGAAAGGATCCCACTGAAGGAAGAGAGCTGGCAGGAGAGTCCCAGCATCACTGACTGAAGAGCAGCTGGGAGTCCTAGTGGGAAAAATGGGAAGTTTGGACTAGATGAGAGCTTGATTAAATGAGTCTGTAGGTTTTACAGGTAGTATTAATTAGCATAAAGAAATTTTCATTTTGTCTGCTAAGCTACTTTTGTTATCATGAGTGGATATTGATATTTATCAAATGCTTTTATGTTTATTGGAATTATTTTATGATTTTCTCTTTAATCTGTGTGTATAGCAATTCACATTAATTGATCTAAAGTTAAATGAGGTCTGCAGTCCTGGTGTAACCTAATTTTCCCATGATGCATTAACCATTTTATATGTTGTTTGACTAATTTTAAGAGTTGTTTGTGTGGGAGTTTTATGTCTGAGTCATGAATGAGGCTGACCTGTAAATTTCCTTTACTGATCCATTTTTTGTATCCAGGTTATGCCAGCCTTATAACATAGGATGGATAGTGCATCTTCTCCTTCATTTTTCTGGAAGAGTTTGTAGTTTCAAGTTTTTCTTCTTTGAATTTCAGCAGAAATTGACAGTAAAGTCATCTAGGCCAGTTCTTCACATGAAAAATAAATGCTTTGACAACTGATGCAATTTCTTTGATTTTCTAGTATTATTCAAGTTGGCAGTTTCTCCTTGAGTCAGTGGTAGGCAGCTATATTTCTATATTGTCTAAAATTTTAAATTTTTTAAAGTGATACATCTTTTTATTTATTTTTTATTTTTTTAAAGTTGTACATGGGAAGAATGCCTTTATTTTATTTGTTTATTTTATGTGGTGCTAAGGATCGAACCCAGTGCCTCACACATGCTGGGCAAGCAGTTATGCCACTGAGCTACAGCCCCAGTCCTTAAAATTTTTAATAATATTTTACTTCTCTTTTAAAGGTCTGCAATATTTGTAAAAATATTCCCCTTTTAATTTCTGATATTAAATATTTGTGCCTTCTCTTTTTTCCCTAGATTAGTTTCTCCAGAGGTTTGTCAACTTTATTGGTTTTTCAAATAGTTAATCTTTGCTTTATTAAATCTCTCTATTATGCAGTTCATTAAATTCTGCTGCCTCTTATTTCATCTTCCTACTTCATCTCACTTATTAATTCCTATCTTCTTAACATATATAATCAGCTCAATAATTTCAGTTTTCGTGATATGAGTTTTAAGAATAAAACTACACCTATTTTAGTTATATTTCACAATTTTTAATAAGCATTATCATTATTATTCCATGAAAAACATTAAATATATTTGTAAATTTTATTTTGACTTACAGGTATTTCTTCTTTTCTAATATAATAGAGATTTTTCTAGTTATCATTTAATTGATTTCTAGCTTACTTGTATTGTGTCCAGAAAACATTTTAAAATTTCATATTTGGAATTTCTCAAGATCTAATTTGTGGCCCAGCATATGATCAATTTTGGCAAATATTTTTGTGCACACATACACAAAATACACATCTGCAGTGGGTGGGTGCAGAGGTCTAGAGCTACTAGGTCTAGTGTGCTAAATATTCTAGTTACATCATCTTTATTGAATTCCTGAGATGATCAGGGATTTATTTATCTCCTTGGAGTTCTTTAAATTTTTATTTTATGTTTTCTGGCCATGTGATTAGATGCATTAAAATTTTAAATTGTTATGTCTTCCTGATGAATTGAACCATTCATCCTTGGGAAATGACCCTATTTATCCTTACAAATACCTTTGTCTTGCTGCCCACCCAGGCTCTAGCTACCTGTTGAGGAAGAAAGGAATTATCTGCAGTAAGACTGGAAAGCACTACTTTTGTCATTAATCAGCAAACAAATAGATACTGAATATCCACTAAGTGCCAGGTGCTGAAGTTTCAAAAGTAAGGATGGTAGGCACTTTCTATGCCTTCACGAAGCTTGAAGTTATAGGACTTTCATCGGTGTGTCTATAAGTCTTGTTTCTTAGTCCAGGTGTGTCTGACTGGTCTGAGTCTGTCGGAAATCTGCACAAATGGCCACCTTCTTGTTTAAGGATAACATAATTTATTTTAAGATTTACAGTTTTTACATGTGTTATAATATGAGCTAGAATCACAGAGTATGGGATTGGAAATGATGTTGGAAACCTGTTTTGAAGGTTTCCAATTTGGTAGTCAGTGGAGCCCGTCCCCTGGTGCAGGAGTGAGGCAGGGAGGAAAACAGACCAGGAATGCCATTTCTTTATTGTTTACATCTAGGCTATCCTATGGGTATAGAGTTCAGTACAAACTCGACATACATGGAAGAGATACCCCAAATCCTTCTCTAATTTAAATAACACCAGATTCAAGGAGGCTCATGTGGTAACAGAAAAACGGATGGTCATCATGGCTGCTGTTACAGCCCTAGTTTCCAAGCCCACAGTGACTCATCAAAATCAGTCTACTCTTATCTTGGAAGCCACACTTGTAGTATGAGACTCTTTGTTGAGACTGGGTCCCCTGTTCCCTGGACCAGTCTAGTCAGGCATGACCAGCAGCCATTTCCTACCAGTCTTGATGCCAATCTAGATGGCTGCTTTGAATTTGAGTCTAGTTACAGTTGTGGAAAAATATCCCCTGACCAAAACAAACACATACCAACAATATGACACTCATTTTTACATGGGGGTATATCTTCCTCTAGTTTCCCATAACTCTCAAAGTAGTGACTCATCACATCTTGTAGCCCATGAAGACTTCTGTAGTAGAATATCTTAATAATTTTGGCAATCCTCGTAATGAGGGGAGAGCAGTTGACTTCAGACATTCTATTTAAGTGCTGAAATTACTGCTAAGATGAAAATGTACCAAGATCGTGCTTAGAAAGGGAAAATGAAGGAATCCAAACAAATAAAATCATACACCAGCTGTACACATGAACACACATACACATATATATATGTAATAATATATAAAGTTATGTATATTTTAAAACATATGGAAGTACATATGAAAAACTATAAATACAGGTGAAGTAAAGAGAGTTACAGAAGCACAGAGATGTATACATATGAATGTAGAAGAAATAATCTTAAAAAACTACCTTGACACATATGTAATTCATGTGAGGAAAGGATTCTATAGTTAAAAACATTTAAAAACTTCTATTGTAGCCCATAATGCTTTTTGATAGATGAGAATCATGAAGCCCATAAACTGGCAAATGAGCCACATAGCTGAAAAAGAACCCAGGGTTCCTAACCCAGGTCAAGTCTCTTCTAGCGGAGAGACAGACTCAGAGCTACAAGGGGTCCTCGAAGTGATCTTATCCTTCCCAGTTCACTAAGGTGTTCTTCAGCCTCTGTTGTAACAGCTCCCTGGAGGGAAAGCATTTAGGCTCACCAGAGCAGCCACTCCCAAGAGAAGCCTCATCATAAGATCACTTTCCTTTGCTGAGCTGAAATCTGCCCACTGTGGCTTCGACTACTTCTCAGAGTGGTAGAGAGGAAAGTTTTCAACGTGGCAGGCATGCATCTTTGTGTGTGTGTGTGTGTGTGTGTGTGTGTGTGTGTGTGTGTTTATACTTTCTGAAACCGTGTGACATTTCTGAGACTATTTCATCTTTAAATGTGGTAAACGACAACTCCCATGCAGTATGGGAAGAATTCAGTGAGATAACATATATAAATCCCCTTATACATTCTTCAAAACATGGCAAGGTGTGGATTAATTTTAATGTGTTTTGCCTTATCTCTTCCTCAATTTCCTTTTCATTGTATTCCTGCTTAAAACAGCTAGTTCTGCTATTAAATGACATCCTCAAATTATTTCAGGATAGCTGTGGTGTACCCCCTACCTCCGTTCATTTTTTTCCCTCCATGAGTCAGTCAGGAGTTATTTTCATGGTAAAGACCCTTTCCTCTGGGACTCTTAGCATAGCCCAGTCTGGGAATCATCTTGGGATAAGCCTTTTCTTCCCTTTTTATCTATTACAACTGTTATGGAGACAAGGGGGTAAAAAGCATGATTTCCCTGTTCCTGTGAGAACTGGGCAAAGGTGAGATCTTTGAAGAGAAAGAAGCTAAGCCAAAGGACACAGGCTGATACTTAACCTGCTGATTCTGGTCCCTATTCTGTCCTCAAAAGTTAGTACCATTTATGACCAATGTGTAGGCATTTAAGATGCTCATAGTTGCAAAGCCAAAGTCTTGGCATGTGATACCAGAGGGAGCTGGGTATCTGATCCTCAAAGCCTCAAGGACAGATTCAGTGCTTTGGTGAATGTAGCATGGTCCTCAGTCTTCCATGCGTAGATATCCGAGACAAAGGAGCATGAAAATGTCTCGTTTCCAGTCATAGTTGGAAGTTCCCATAAATGAGTCAGCATAAGGAATACAGATGGAATGTTGTAGTTGGTTCCTCAGTAAGTCACCCTGCCACTATGCCATGGTATAATGCTCTCAGGGATGCAGAAGATTTCTGCAATACCTGATTTCTCATAGGAAAGACCTTGAAGGATTGCCTGGAATGGTCCAGACCTCCTACTCTGTTCACATATTTCTTGTGTTGTTCCAGAGTTATTGGTCTGAAACAGAGAAACTAAATATGACAAGAATAAGACTAGATACTAGAAAAGGAATTTGACACAGGATTATTGGGCATGAATTAGATAGAGAGAAAGAATAATCAGTTTTGCACTCACATGCTGGAGGTTCTGGTAAATGATTCAGCAGCATTCCTCTGACTTACCCCAAACCAGACCATTTGCCGCATCCTATGCAGACATAGACAGCATGAGACTCTGCAAAATACAATAAGAGAAAGAATCCATCACTTTAGAAAGTTAAAATATGAAACTTCAGACCCTGTGGAAACAGAAAGATTTGGGGGAAGGAAGTGGCCTTAGTGGGCACAGTTGCTAAAGTAACCACATTACAATATCCGCAATGTCCAGTTACCAACAAAAAAATACCAAAAAAAAAAATCCCCCCAAGAAATAGTAAAGTATAATCCAATTACAAAAAGAGGAAATTTACATAAAACAGATAAGTGATCCTCAATAAGGTTAACAGTTGATTTTTCATCAGAAACCATGGAGACCAAAAAGAAGTGAGATGATATATTCAAAGTGTAGAAAGAAAAATACCTGTCAGCTAAGATTTCAATATCTGGAAAAACTGTCATTCAAAATTGAGGGATAAATGAAGATATCCTCAGATTAGAGCAAGGAACAAAAAGCTAAGGTACCAGCTTATAAGAAATGCTGAAGGCAGTCCTTTAGGCTGAAAAAGAGGACACTAGATGATAACTTGAAGTCAAATGTCAAGTGAAAAAATGAAGATCTCTGGTAAAGTTAACTACATAGATAACTGTGAAAGCTAGTATTGTATATTTGGTGTGCAGAGCCTCTTTTGTTTCCTACATGATTTAAAAGAAAAATGCATAAAACAATGTTAATTGGCACACAATATATTAGGATGTAATTTGTGATGATAAAAAAGAGGGGGATGGATCTGGATAGGAACAGAGTTAATGTGTGTTGTTGAAGTTAAATTGGTATTAATTCTAACAAAATCAGTATAAATTTAGGATATTAACTATACTCCCTATAGTAACCATTAACAAAGTAACTTTAAAAATAGACACAGAAAGGGAAACAAAGGATTCAAAATAGTATATTAGAAAAAAAACAAGCACAAAAGACAGCAATATTAGATGAATTGAGCAAAAAATATATGACATAAATAACACATAGTAAAATGGCAGATATAAATTTTTCATTATCAATAATCACTTTAGTATAAATGGACTAAACCCACCAACTGAAAGTCAGGGATTGGAAGAATGGATTAAAACTATGATCTAAGTATATGCTGCTTTTAAGACTTACCTTAGATCCTACTATATTAAAAGGGTGAAAACGAAAGGACAGGAAAAGATACTCCATGCAAGTAGCAATCAAAAGAGGGATGGGTGGCTATGCTAACATCAGACAAAATAGACTATAAATGAAAACGTACTAAAAGACACAAAAGACATGACATATTGGTTAAAAATCAATACCTCAAGAAGACAATATATATATATGTCACAATCACAGACATATAGGCACCAAACATCAGTTCTACAGAAAGATGAAGCAAACATCAGCAGAGCTAAAGGGAGAAATTGACAGTTCCATAAAAATCTTTGGGACTTCAATACCTTGCTGTAATACTGGATAGAATAGCTAGACCAAGAAGACCAAGAAGGACACAGACTACTTGAACAACGCTATAAACCATCTAGACTCTCTGGCAGCAACAGAATGCACATTTCTCTCAAGTGCATATGAAACAGTCTCCAGAATGGGGCAATATGTTGTGCCATAAACCAATTTTCAATATGTTCAAAAGATTGAAATAACTCAAATTCTTTTCTCTAATCACAATAGAATAAAACTAGAAATCAGTAACAGAAGGAAAATAAAAGTTCGCAAACTGGGGAATTGGGATACCCACTTAAATAATCAATGAGTTAAAGAAGAAATCAAAAGAGAAATTAGAAAATTCTTTGAGATGAATGAAAATAAAACATAAGAAAATTGATGGGATACAGACAAATCAGTGCTTGGATGAAAACGTGTAACTGTAAAAAGTCAACATCACAACTCTTGACACCTGAGAGAACTGGCAAAAGATCAAATAACTCAACCCAGGCAAAGGAAGAAAAGTATAGATTTAGAGAGAAATAAGCAAAATAGAAATGAAAAAACCACAAGAGGTTTCTTTCAAAAGATAAACAAAAATGACAAACTTTTAACTAGATCAAATCAGAACAAAATGATTCATATTACTAAAGGCAGAAACGAAAGTAGAGACGTTATGACCAATCTTAGAGAAATTAGAAAGATGATAAAAGAACATTTTGTAACCACCAAAATTGGATAATCTACAAATCCAGAAATTATCACAACTGACTCAAGAAAAACCAGAAAACTGACCAGACCTATAACCAGGAAAGAATTTGAGTCAGTAAACAAAAAAATCTCCCAATAAAGAAAACCTCAGAACCAGAGAGCTTCACTGGCAAATTCTACCAAACATTTAAATAACACCAAATTCTTCTCTTAAAAAAAAATTGAAGGGGAGGTAATACTCCCCGACCTTCAAAGAGGTCAGAAATACCCAGATACCGAAGTCAAGTAAAGATGTCCAAAAAAAATTAGACACCAAAATTCCTTAAGAATATAAATGCAAAAATCCTAACAAAATTATAGTGAATCAAAGCTGACTGCACAACAAAAGGAGTATACCCTCATGACTCAGTGAGATTTATTCCAGAAATGCAGAGGGTGGTTCAACATAAGAAAACAATCAAGGCAATATACTATATTGATAGAATGGAGGAGCAAGGCCATATGATTATCACAATAGATGCAGAAAAACATTTGAAAAAATTCAGAACTCCCTCATGATTTATAACATTCAGCAAACTAGGGAGAAGATAAATTCCTTACCATCATAAAGGATGTTTATCAAAAACCCAAAGCTATCATTATAGTCAGTGTTGGAAGACTGAAAGCTTCCCTGTCCACAATGTCCACTTTCACTGGATGTTCACTGTTATTCGACATTGTGCTAGATTTCTCAGACAAGCAAGTAGGCAAGACAATGATGTAAAAGGCATTCAATTAGGAAGAAAAAAGTAAAACTATTTCTATTTGCAGATAAGACTGTATATAAAGAAAATATGGAATATCTAAACAAAAACCAGGTACAGTTTAGTAAATGAATTCAGCAATTTGCAAGATGCAAGATTAGCTGTGTTTCTATATACCAGCAATGTGTATGATAGAAAAAGGAAATTAAGAAAACAATTCCATTTATGATAACATCAAAAAGAATAAAACACCTAGAACTAAATTTCACCAAGGAAGTGAAAAATTGTGTACTGAAAACTACAAAGCATTGCTGAAATAAAGTAAAGAAGACCTAATTAAATGGAAAGACATTCCATGTTCACAGTTGGAAGACAATATTGTTAAATGGCAGTACTCCCCAGATTCAGTATGTTCTCTATCAAAATTCCAGTAGCTTTACTTTTTTCAGAAGTGGAAAAGTCAATGCAATAGAATTGCAAGAATCCCCAAAAACCAAAGACAGCATTGAAAAAAAAGTTGAAGGACTTCCACTTCTCAATTTCAAAACTTACTACAAATTGCAGTAATCAAAACATAGTGGTAATGGCATAAAGATATACACATGGACAAATAGAACAGATTTGAGAGTTCAGAAATAAACCCAACATTTATAGCCTATTGATTTTTTATAGAAGTGGTCAAGGAAATCTTAACGATTACGTGAAGAAAGAATAATACCATCAACAAATGGAACTGGGACAACTGGACAACCATATGCAAAAGAATGTGGTGGACCTCTACCTTGCTCCATGTACTATAATCAATTCAAAATGAATCAGCAGCGTATGTAATAGTTAAAACCATAAAACTCTTAGAAGAAAATATAAAGTAAATCTTCATGACCTTCTGATTTGACAATGGATTATTGGATCCGACACCAAAAGAACAACCAATGATAAAATAAATAAGTTGGGCTTCACAAAAATCTTGTGTATTAAATGACAGTGTTGAGAAAACAAAAAGGCAACCAGCATAAAGGGGGAAAATGTTTAAAAATCACATATCTTACAAGAGTTTAGTATCCATGACATGTGAGGAACTCTCATAACTCAACAATGAAAAGGCAAACAATGTAATTTTTTAAATGGGCAAAGAGCTTGAATTAACATCTTTCCCAGAAGATATGCAAATGAACAACAAGCACTCAAAAAGATGCTCAACATTATTAGTCATTAAGGAAATACAAATCAAAACCACACTGTCACCCCACTTCACACCATTACAAAAAGTATAATAACAATAACAAAAAAGTATGTGTTGGTAAACATGTGGAGAAATAGAAACCCTCATACATTGTGGGTGGGAATGCAAAATGGCCCAGCTACTGTGGAAAACGCATTTGTTCCTCAAAAGTTCAACATTGGATTACCGTATGACCCAGAAATTCCATTCCTAGGTATGTACCCCAAGAGAAAGAACTAAAAACATGTTGGGCACACAGAGATTTGTAAACAAATGTTTATCACTGCATTAGCCATAGCAGCCAAAGGTAGAAACAATAGGAATGCTCATCAGCAGATGAATGAGTAAATTGTGGTGTAAATACAAAGGTCATAGAACAGAATGAATACTAATACATGCCATGGCTTGGATGGATGTCACAACACTATTCTAAGTGAAAGAAGTCAGATACAACAGGTACATACATGATTTCATTTCTATGAAATATCCAGAATACGCAAATCCATAAAGACTGAAAGAATAGTGGTTGCCAGGGGCAGTGTGGGGGATGGTAAAATAAAGGGGAAAGTGGAGTGATTGAAAGGCTACAGAGTGTCCTGGATGATGAAAACCTTGGAATTACAGAGAGGTAGGTGGTGGTTGCACATTTGGAATGCATGAAATGCCAATGAAATTGTACACATTTTTTTCTTTTTTTTTTTTAAATTTGTTGTAATTAGTTATATATGACAGTAGAATGCACATCATACATAAATTGAGTATAACTTCTCATTCTTCTGGTTGTACATGATATAGAATCAAACCAGTCCTGTAGTCATATATGCACACAGGGTATTAAGGTCCAGTTCTATTATCCTTCCTTCTCCCATTCCCCCTTCCCTCCCTTCACTCCACTCTGCCTGATCAATAATAAATCTATTCTTCCCTAGTCCCCCCTTAATTGTGAATTAGCATCTGCATATCAAAGAAAACATTCTGATTTTATTTTTTTGAGACTGGCTTATTTCACTTAACATGATATTTTCCAGCTCCATCCATTTACCAGCAAATACCATCATTTCATTCTCTTTCAAGGCTAAGTAATATTCCATTGTGTAAACATACCACATTTTCTTTATTGATTCATCTGTTGAAGGGCATCTAGTTCCCTTTCATAGTTTAGCTGTTGTTAGTTGAGCTGCTATAAACATTGATGTGCCTGCATCCCTGTAGTATGCTGATTTTAAGTCCTTTGAGTATAAACCAAGGAGTGGGACAGCTGGGTCAAATGGTGGTCCCATTCCAAGTTTTCTGAGGAATCTCCATGCCACTTTCCATAGTGGTTGCACCAATTTGCTGTCCCACAAGCAATGTAGGAGTGTATCTCTTTCCCCACATCCTTGCCAACATTTATTGTTGCTTGTATTCTGCAGGTTGAAATTGTACACTTTAAAGTACAAATTTCACTTTAATATTTATTTATTTTTCTATAGTGCTGGGAATCAAAACCATGGCTTCACACATGCTAGGCAACCACTTCACTACTGAGCTATACTCCAGGCCCAAACCTCAATTTTTTTTAAAATAGACTATAATCCTATGCTTAGCATAATCTCTCTTTAATTTAAAAATGCAGATATTACATGAGAAAAAATGTGTTAGATCATATAAGACATTAAAGGTAGTTATCAATGGGTCATGAGAAATCGGGTAATTTTTAATTCTTTTTGCTTAAATTATTTTTTAAATTTTACAACTTTATGAATTCAATGAATATTGATTGTTAATATTGATTGTTAATGAAACAGATACTATGGAAATATTAACTAAATTTTTGAAGTACTAGGAATTGAACTCAAGGCCCTACATTTGCACAGACTCTACCATTGTGCTACATCTCCAGCTCTGTTTATTTATTTTGAGACAGAGTCTCACTAAGTTGTCCAGGCTCTCCTCAATATTTGTAATCTTCCTGCCTCAGCCTCCTCTGTAGCTGGGACTAATAGATGTTTTTAAAGCATAAAAATAATGTTCAAGCTGTAGGGTTGAAGATAAAAGGAAATTACATTACATGTACAGTATTGTCCCAATTATTTAGAATACACTGCTTAAATTTAACCATCTGTCTGTGGAAGACTGGAAAATACGTGTTACCTTCCCTTTCCTCCTTCTAAATTTTCTCATGAATACATAATAACTGCAATCAGAAAGATAATTTATCTTTAAAATGCTTATTGTCGGGCACATTAAGTTTTTTTTTAAAGTAGAGCTTTAATAAATGTAGATGGTTTACAATTGACAAGAAGGATGCCTCTGGAATTATTCATTTTGAAACTTGATGTTCCTCCTAGAAAGATTGTATAATACAGAGAACACAAAGATGGAAACTTAAATAACCAGAATCTCACTATTTCAAGACATAGCTGACCTTTGAACAACATTGGTTTGAACTGGATAGATCCACTTATACATGAACTTCGGTAAGCAGGTGAATTTGTGAAAATATGGAAAACAAGAAAGGAACCTCATAATCTAGAATATTGAGAAAAATTAAGAAAGGGGTATTTCTCTGCTGTAGGCTGGGCTGTTTGCTGTCAAAATGGGCAAGTTCATGAAACCCAGGAAGGTGGTGTTGGTCCTGGCCGGACGCTACTCCGGACGCAAAGCTGTCATTGTGAAGAACATTGATGATGGCGCATCAGACTGTCCCTACAGTCATGCTCTGGTGGCTGGAATTGACCACTATCCCCGCAAAGTGACAGCTGCCATGGGCAAGAAGAAAATTACTAAAAGATCAAAGATCAAGTCTTTTGTGAAAGTTTATAACTACAATCATCTCATGCCCACAAGGTACTCGGTGGATATCCCCTTGGACAAAAATGTTGTCAACAAGGATGTCTTCAGAGGATGCTCTTAAACGTAAGGCCCGTCGGGAGGCCAAGGTTAAGTTTGAAGAGAGGTACAATACAGGCAAGAACAAATGGTTCTTCCAGAAGCTTCAGTTTTAGATGTTTTTTTGTTGTCATTTCCATCATTAAAAACAAAAATTTTAAAGAAAAGAAAGAAAGGGGTATTTCATAAATGCATAGAATATATGTAGATAATAGTCTATTTTACCATTTGCTACCATTAAATATGCATGAATCTATTATAAAAGTTAAAATTTATCAAAACTTACACAAACACAGATCATACACCATGCCACTTACGGTAGAGAGAAATGCAAACAATCATGAAGAGGCTGCATTAAATCTTAATTGCATAAGTGAACTGTAGTCCTGAACCACTGCAGTGATTTCATAACCATGTCCTGTTGCTATTGCAGTGAGCTCACACGCTGTAACTCTTTAAAAACCCTCATGATTCTGATCATCTCCAGGTGAGACCCATACTTTCAAAAGTCAACCGTATTTAGCTGTTCTTGTAACAGAATTGAGCATGGGCTCAGCTCAAAGCAATCCTTCATTTCTGGTGGAGTACAAACATCAGCATTAGCAGCATTTAATGTGAACCTGCTGTCAAAAGTATGACTCTCTGGCCAAACAAAGAGCAGACCAAAAGAACAATTGCTGTCCTTCGGCTGCCTGGCATGCTTTCTCATGTCACATGAAATAGCAGTTCAGTGACCTGACTATCCTTTGGGAAACCAGCCCTCTCTCATCCTTAGTTCAAGTGCTTTGGTGGGACCTACACCAGCCTACACACAGAAGTAGGAGTGACCTGGCTCAGGTCAATCAGGGCGTTCTACTCCTGGGCCTTTAGCAATTTGTTAATTTAGGCCAGTAAATGTTAAGTGTGAGAATTTTGCTTAAAACATTGAAATGAAAGTTGGACTGTATCACACTGAGTTTTGGTAATTAAATAAGAGATGTTTAAAATCCCCCTTGGAAGAAGCCATGATGATGAGCGATTGTCAGGTAGGATTAGTGGATGGTGGTCATGCCCTGTTATTGCCTGTACATCCCTTTACCATGGCCCTCCCCTACACTGCTCTGCTAATTGCTATATCTCTCTGTTCTACCAGAAGACCAGCTCTCTAAGGGAAGGAAACATCTCCAACATGTTCCGAACTAGCACAAGAGAGGGATGCACATCTGCTAAATGCACATCTGCTACAGAAATTATCCTAATGAGTTTAGCAGCATGGCAGGGAGGCCATTGATGGTTCTATCACTGGGAACCCAGAATTCTGGGGCTCTAATACCTCTACTGGCCAATACCACATCCTACAGTCTCCACCTTATGCTCTTGGGTTCCCGTTGTTGAGCTGGAACAGGTAGTGCACTCTGAGTCATCAGCAGCGGGTACTGATGTGGTCACTGCCTGATTCTCACACAACCACTCAGAAGACGTCATCAGGCCAAGCAGTGGGGGTGGGGACCTTTCATAGAAAGCCTTCTATGATGAAGCACCATAAAAACAGACAGAAACACAAGATCACAGTGCCCACTCCACCTTCTTCCTCCCCTGGGGACTGAAAGAGAGCAAGGACAAAGCTCCAGAAGCTCTGCCGGGGCAGCCCTCCTAGGAAGATGCATTTGCTCCTGCTCCTGTTGGCCTTCTTTCTGCCTCCCAAGACAAAGGCAGGTGAGTGACCATCCCTCCCTCAGAAGTCCAACCCTCACCCACAGCTGGCACAGAACTCCTGTCCCTTCTGCACACCCCTGATCCATCCATGTTCACAGAGCACTCTGAATCCCAGTTCCAGCCCCATGGCAGAAGCCCAGGAGTGACACTGGGTAAGCTAGCAACAGGAACAGAGGGGAAGAAGTCTGTTTTGAAGAAAAGCCAGCAGATGTAGTCCTCTCCTCAGACCCCACCCTGGTCATCTGGAAAGTGGGACTTCCCTAGAAGTGCAGCACAGAGGGTGGGAAGGGAGAAAATGTTGAATTCTCCTGGAAAGGGTTAGAGTGGGTCTGGCATCTGTGTCTGGGGTGAGACAGATGCACCCCTTGCCAACTGCTTAGCAGAGAAGTCTCAAGCTCAGCTCACCCCAGAATTGGTGGAATCACTGTCCCTGGAATACTGCCTTTGTTCAGTCCCGAGGTACTCCATCCCTTTCATCAACTCTGTTTTTCTTCCCAGACCTCTGGTGACTCCCCTGTTTCCTATTATGACCCATTGTGGCAAACACTAACTTCTCTGCTTCTCAGAATCCCATCAGCACTGCCCTACCAATCTTCACCCAGAGACAAATTGGAGCCATTCCTTCGTGCAGCCCATGAGCTACATGTCAGATACTAGGAAATAGGGCATAACAGCATCTAGGCTAAACTGAAGTCCTGTCCATTAGAAAGCAACTGTCCTAGACATCACAGGACTCAGGAGGGCCTTAGAAATTTCTGGAAACAGAAAACTTCTCTGGGATTTTATTGTTCCCTAGAAAGGGATGCTTAGCTCCACCTATGTAAGGAAGAAGAATTCATAAACCAACACCTGCTTTTCTTCCCTTTTTCACAAGAGGAAGTTAAGGCCCCTTTGCTCAGTTCCTGCCCAGGTTCAGGCCATCCAAGGTGCCCAAATACCCCACAGTTCTAGAGGCATTGAACAGATGCCCACCTGCTGGATTCAGTGGATACACACAAGCAGGCTGACTTTTCCTTCAGGGGAAATCATCGGGGGACATGAGGCCAAGCCCCACTCCCGCCCCTACATGGCCTATCTTCGGATCTTAGACAAGGGTTCACGGAAGAGGTGTGGTGGCTTCCTGATACGAGAGGACTTTGTGCTGACGGCTGCTCACTGCCAGGGAAGGTGAGGAGGAGGAAACAGCCCAGACCCTCCTGGAGACATTACACAGAGACCCTTGCCTCCTTCTTAGTAGACACTTAGGCTTCTGGGAGAACATGTGAAGAAGAGGTGAGAAAGTGGCTGAACCAAGTTTTGTGGGGAGCAAGTCAGGCTGACTCCAGAAGCACTGCTGAGTAGAAAGGACCAGAGTGTCCAAGCCTGCCATATTTAGAACTAGGAGCATGCTTTGGCATAACAATACAAACTAAAGAACTTGCATTTGTTTTCCTGGACATGACTGGATAAGAACCTCTGGTGCAGTTGACAATGGCTGCAGAATTCTACCTCAACTGCTAAGAAGTAAAGGGTACTGGCACTCGGTCTAAGGCCTCCTGTCCTCCCTGTTTCCCCTCAGTTACAGCTCCACCCTGTCCTTGCTATAGCCCGCTCTTCACAGCTCCTGGATGTTTCCTCTATGACTCCACATCCCCCATGATCACTCCACTCTCTATGTAGTTCAATAAATGTCACCCTGGGGGCACACAACATTGAGGAACAGGAGGAGACCCAGCAAGTCATCCCAGTGAAAAGAGCCATCCAACACCCAGGCTACAAATCTGATCACTTTTACAATGACATCATGTTACTGCAGGTAAGGTCCCCCTCCCATCTTCTCCTGCCCTCCCTGGTGTACGTGCTACCCTCTCACCATGACCCTGACCTTTTCCTCACTTGCATCCTGGCCATTATGGTGTCTAGGCCCAGAGGACAATGTCTGATCTGACATTTTTTTTCTTCTCCCCCAAGCTAGAGAAAAAAGCCAAGTTGAATCCAGCTGTGCAGACCATCAAGCTGCCCAGGAGCAAGGACAAGGTGACGTCTGGGAAGGTGTGCCATGTGGCTGGCTGGGGGAGAATGGTGCCCCCCAAGGGCAGATTCTCCAACACACTGCAGGAGGTGAAGATGAGAGTGCAGAAGGACCAGGTGTGCAAGCTCGAGAAAGTCTTAAGCAAGTACTACAACAGTACCATCGAGATGTGTGTGGGGGATCCAAAGGAAAAATGTTCTTCCTTTCAGGTGAGACTGAGCATTTGTCTCTCTGTCTCTGTGGAGAGGGGTGTTTTGGAAAAATTCTGGGGCCTAGAGACCCAGGCATCAGGTACCTCTTTCATCCAGTAGGCTGTGATATCTCCCTGGGCAGAGAAGAGGGGAGCAGCTGGGAAGTAGCTAGGGTGTGCAGTGAATGCTGCTGGCCTGGAAACCTGAGTTTGCAATGCTGCACACTACCTCAGCCCACAGGCATTAGAGACCTGTGCCCCTTATGTGTGCAGTAGTTCTCACGAGGTGGCTCCTCAGCACCGGCACCCACCCTGGTCCATGGGCTCAGCCTCCATGCTGGTGTCTGTGCCACTCACCAGCTTCCTCAGCCTTAAACAAGGCAATAGTGGTCCCACGCGCTTTCACAGGGAGAGGATCCCAGGACCTGGGGAAGAGGACGGAGGCTGACCCCCAGAGGGAGGTGAAGTAATACCAACGTCCCCAGTCAGAACTTGGCAATTGAGGGCTCCAGGGTCCTGCCTAGTCCTCCGACTCAGACCCTACGAGTCATCCATTGTCTGAGAGGGGGCATGAGATGGCAGGCTTCTCCAAACAAGAGAAGCACGGGCTCAGTCCTTTCATTCTCTGTTCACAGGGGGACTCTGGAGGCCCTCTAGTGTGTAACAATGTGGTCCAAGGCATCGTCTCTTATGGAAAATCCAATGGGACACCTCCGCGCATCTACACCAAAGTCTCGAGTTTCCTACGGTGGATAAAAGAAACCATGAAAAGTCATCAACTGCAGCAGACAAAGCCCCTTCTATGACTAAACAGAACCGAGTCTAGAATCACCCTGGAGGAGGTGCCCCAAACTGAATAAATGTCTCTTAGCCATGTAGGAAGACAAGTTTCTTGTTTATTCATTGGCCTTCAATCACAGGGTCTATGTGCCACGCAGGCTAATGACACAGTTCTGTTGTTTTCTGCTTTCCCCTCCTCATTCTCCCCTCAACACCTCTCCAAACCCCATGCAAAGCTGTGACCCAGCTCCTTCCCACCCACTCCAGTCTCTCCAGGGCATGCCCTCTGCCAGTGTTGGAGCTGGGCACCATCAGGAGAAAAATGTGTATGGTTCTTGTCCTGGGGCTCAGGGTGAAATTTCTACCTCCTTCCAGGTGACACAGCTGAAGTCACCATTCAGGGACATAGACCTCCCTGTTGGGCATGGGAAGGGCCTTCCTGAACAGGACATTTCTCTCCCACAGCTTTAGCGTTAAGAGGTAGAGTCCTTGAATAGCCCCTCATTCTCGCCTGGAATTAGATCCTTCCCTGCCCTCCTTGAAGATCAGGGTCAACCTTGACCTCCAAACTAATGACTGCCTATTCTTGTCCATCCCTGCTCAGAGTTCCCAGAATTTATCAACGCCTCTCCAAACCACACTGATCGGGGCTGCTCCCCTACTCAAATCCCTCCACCTCGATACCCAGATCCCTACGTGTTTCCATCAGGGCCTAACCACTGGGGTGCCAGCCCAGCTAATGCCCTGGCAGAGAGAGGGACCTCATAAGATCCAGGCCAGTGCTGGCACCATGCAGAGCCCATGGAGGACATGGCTGGCAGGATCTCTCTCCAGAACACTTGGTCCATCTTTCGTGTGGGCAGAGTTAAGGCAATCCCTCACATTCAGTTCAGTGTTCTCCCACATGCTCAAGTCCCACTGGTCACCTGATCACTCATCAGCCTAAGCCTCTTTCAGCCTGTCCCTCTTGATCACTGCTGGCCTGCAGGATGAGATTTCCTGCTGGTCATCTAGGCTATATCAGTTGTTTAAGTTCCGTGAAAGAATTCCTCTCTGCAGAAGAACTGTGAAACACAGCTTTTTCCACCAATCAGATTCATTAAGCACTTAATAAGTGCCAGAACTTGGGGATATACAGTTAACACAGCAACAGATCCAAGTGGAATGGACAGTTTGGGAGACTTTCCAAATTCTCCTCTCCATCTTCCATATCAATCTATAAGGCGTAGATGTATGTGAGAAATCCATTAGAATTAAGAATCCATATCTTAGTTTTATTTCCAGTTACAGTTAATATGTATATGATATCACATGATATTCTAGGACAAAGAGCATGAAATTTGGAAGCAACTTTCATCTTTTAGTTTCTGGATGTGAAATTGCTGAACTTCACCAGAGCGTCCTTTTTACGAGAGAAGGCAATACATAGGGCAGAAGATAATCAGGGCAACCTTATTTTCATTTGTTTTAAAAGTAGCAGATGTAAACGCCAATGTACAGATTCACATTGTAGGAGACACGTACATTCAGTTGGACAAGCTCAGAAACATAATCCCTGTCATTACTGCAAATCCTGCCATTCAGAACCAACATGAATTAGGGAGGCTCCTGTGACTTGGGCAAATGGCTCTAATATTTAGGCCATCATGGTTACTGCTACATCCATGTCCATATCCCCAGTGTTACCTGGGAGTCTTTGTTAGGAAATTTTGTCTTGGATGTCACAGATAGAGTGTGTAGCTTTTTCTTAAATAAAGAGATACCTGTGTTGGGCTAGCCCAGCAGTCCTGCACCAAGACTTTATGTTAATATGGGGCACTGCCGGGAAGTTTAGCACAAGTTCTAGCTCTAGATGAATGCCCCCTTCTCCCAATTACACACCATATTACACTCTTCTGTGACATGGAGTAAAATCTCCCTCTGGGATCATGCAACTCACAAAAGCATGCCCTTTTCCATCCTGTTATGTACAAATCATGCTGCCACACAATCTCAAAATGATATTTTACCAGCAAAGAGCAATGTTGTCACACGGCTTCTGATTTTAGGTTGAAAAAAAATCCTGCATCTAAGATATGCTAGGACCAGACTCCTTCACCAGAAAAAAATTAAAAAAGAAAATACAGAAGGAAAAGCAAACAAAAAACTAGTATTTAAAAAAGTGACCTGGTCATATGCCTACGTATTCAATTTAGGAATTACATCTACTTGAGGAAATTGTTCTGTGGTTTAAAATAACTTTGGAAACCATTGTTGTAAGCCTTCATCTTTCTTGGGAAGAGGAGGAAGAAACAAATTTCCAGGAAAAGGTAATGACTGACCAAAGGCGTCACCAAAGTTGGTATAGACCTGCACGGAGCCTAGGCCCCTCACCACCATGCCAGCAGTGAACCTTAAGTGTCTTCTAACACTCAGCCTGGGATGACATCTCCAGACATGAGATGAGCTGCTTTCTGCTCAGAAGTCCCTCCCTTAGCAAAGTCTCTGGTCCCTCCTGCAGCTGCTCTGTGACAGGTTTTCACAGCCCCTTCCTCAGCTAAGTGAAAATCACCCAGAGACACAAGTGAGTGAATACAGAGGCAGACAAACAAACACCTTAAAGAGGCTGACTCCTTCCCCTCTCCCTAAGAAACAACCCTCAATCCTCACCATTTGAAGAGAACCTCTTCCCTTGTCTCATGCATTTTGTCCCAGATATTGAACAGCGACCACTGTTTTGTGTTGACAGTATTGCTTTATACAGTTCTTGTATTTGGCAAGGATTGATCCTTTTAAATAAACATGGTGTATATTGTTCTTATGGGACTATTTCAGTGGTATAAATAATAACTATCTTTTCTTAAAAAAAACATTGAGCAAAAATATAGCACTTATGTTTACTTTGAAATTGTTTTTGTTTTTAGAAGCCTATTCTTTCATGGGAAGTCACAGGTAAATGCTTAGAGCATTTGAACACACATATATACACATATGCATATACATATACATACATAGAGAACATATATAAGCTCTAGATTATTATTTACAACCTATTTTAATGTACCACATCACTTTCATTGAAATAGTCCCATAACTGAAAACTGGAGACTTAATGATTTAAGAAAGGAAATGCTGCAACTCACCAAGACCCACTCTCCCATCACTCCTTTCCTCCAGGCCCACTGGAAGTCGAATCCCAGCACAACCAGAGAGAAAACTGCAAGGTGGTCCCTGGAGGACATAGAAACAAAGGAATGCACCTTCTGCTCATGCATTTAGGGAATATGTGTTGGTATAACTCTGTTTTCCCAACCCAAGACCATACTGCTGCCAGCACCAATCTTTGTTCAGCTACAGAACATACAGGATTTTTTTTTCTGTATTGTATTCCACACAACACTATTCTTTACCAACCAAGAAGCAGCTGGACTGAGAAAATTGTGAAATGGACCAATGAAGGTGACAATGACAGCTGAGAGACCACCATCTGCAAGATTGGGATGCTGTACTCCAGGAGGTAGTATGTTGTTTAAGCCATCAGTAAAGACATGGTATTTCCCCATAGCTAGAATACATGGTTCCAGAAACAAAGGGGTGCTAGGAAGAGTTGACTCTTTTACCATCACGTGTAATGGCTCACACTCAAGCGTTTTTGTTTCAATCTCCACAATATTGGTCTTCGCTGGCCTAGAGGTCTTAATTCCTGAGAAATAACCAACTGTCAAATAAGTGAGTTCCCATGGTACCTGGGTGATTGGGACAGATTTCCAAGGCAAAGAGCATTCCAAATTAATGAGGTCAGCAAAAGATGACCTGCAGCACAAGGAGGAAAAACCACGAAGACTCTTCAAGAATTAGGGTTGGAGTCACTACATCAGGTGAAGAATCCTACCAGGGAGGATATCTGAGGTAAGAGTCTCCTGCACAGCTTCTCAGAGATCATATGATGCCCCTTCTTATAATAGCTTCCCAGCCTCCTTGGCCATGGACCCTAAAACCTCTTATTAGCTCCCTAGAGAGAGAGAAGTCCTAGAATTACCAGGCTCCATGCTGCCACAGTTGAATTGGCACCTACCTATTAGTGGCTTTCCCCATTTCATTGTGATTTTGAACCACTGAGTTCTTGGGCAACTGAGGCACATGGTCTCAGCATAGCTCCCACCCCATCTGTAATCCCTATAATCACGGCTGCACCATCGAATCTATTCACTAATGTTTTTGTTATCTCTGCCACAGCCAAAGAATCTCATCTTCAATATCTCCGAGTCTTACACAGAAAAGGGTTTCAACAAATGATCATCCTGAAGGTCTAATGAAAGCAAAGGAAATGATTATTTTCCTGTAGTTATCATAATGAGATGCATATTCCTGTGGCCCAGGACTCACTACTGGCCAATGTGACACTTCTAGCACCCCAGCTTGTGACCATGGGTTCCAGGTTCCTGCTTCTGTGGTCAGCACTGCATCAAGAGCGATGGGTGCTTATGTGGCTAAATTCTCACTCAGCATCAGGTGTTGATCAGACAGTGATGCAAGGCTAAGATCATCTTAGATAAAAGAGCACCCACCAGACCAGAAGAGAACACTGGGAGTTAAAAGACGAGGAGTACACATGAACATCTTTGACCAGAGAGGCCTTCCTGGGAAGATGCAGCCACTCCTGCTCCTGTTGTTCTTTCTTCTGTGCCCAAGGGCAGAGGCAGGTGAGTGACCATCCCCAACAACTGAAGCCCAACCCCAAGCCCAGCCCTGCTCAGATGCTGCAATCCAACATCCTGGCTCAAGTGCGCCTTTAGTAACTTTCTGAGCAGCAAGTCCAATCTCACCCAAAGACTGGTAGGTCTCATGTGGGATGGAAGCACACGGGAGGAGCAGGTCAGAAGGTTGGTCTCTACAAAAGCCAGTGGGCACCTTCCCCTTCCCCAGCTCTACCCTTTCCATCTAGAAAGCAGGCCCTTTCACAAAGACATATGAAAAATGTTTATAAGCAGGAAAGAAGAAATAACTAATCCCCTAAAAGAAGCTTAAAGAAGGGGGCTGGCTTCTGTAATCAAGGTAAAGCCCACTAATTTTCTAATTCAATGCCTTAAAATCTACCCTCAATCTCCACCTGCTTCTCCAAACTTTGTCATTCTCACATTGCCCAGGAAAGAAGCCTGGGACCCATTTGATTTCAGAGTGACGGGCATCCTAGTCGCCTTAACACTTACGTTTCCCTTGGTTCAGCCTCAGGTTCTCTCAGGTCATTTTTCAGTTATAGGTGGGTGCAGTGGCTTTGTCAGATGCCAACTTCCCTGGTACTCACAATGTCACCAGCACCACCCCTCCAACCCTCACCCTGAGGCTAATCAGGAGCCATTCCTTCACAAAGCCAAGACCTTTACTAGGTACCTACTTGGTGTCTGGCTCCAGCAGATAAAGATGAAACACGACTCAGTATCCTGATTTTATATTCTGAAACCAGTAGGAGCTCAGTGCGATCTAGGTGGGGGGAAAGGCTAAGAAACTTCAGAGAAAGGATTGTCCAGGATCTGTAGGGACTCTGCTGCTTGTTCCAAACTCAAATTCTGTCTGTCATCATTGAAGTCTGAAGCAGGATTACAGAGAAGGACTGCCCTGCTCTTCTTCAGAGGGAGCATATCCAGCCTTGTGGTTCACTCTTCAACCAACAATGCTATGTAGTGAATGCTCAGGGTCCCATGTTGGTTGCTGCTGCTACTTAGACCCTGTCACTGAGGGGGATGTAGAACAGCTAGGGAAGCCAGGGCAAGATGGCAGGTGAGAAGGTCAGGGGCAGGGCCAAAACAAAGGAGCACAGAGAGGGTCTTCTAGTGAGGTCAACTTCCTGCTTGATGAAAGTGCTTTTGGACCCAACAGGAGACCCAAGCAGACAGATACTTCTGTGTTAATGCTCCTAAGCGGGGGATCCAACAAAAAAACTAAAACAAATGTGTGAACAGAGGGGACAACAATCAATAATAGAGAGGAGAGAGTGGATAGGGGAGAAGATAAGGAAAGGAGGAAATTTCAGAGACCATAAGAAGAACAAATCAAAGCTTCCCACCAGATACCAGCTCAGGGGTCCCTTCTCTGCAGAGCATTTTGTCTGTCCCTTTTGCAATACAATTGCTGCTTGCTTGCAGTTCAATTCTTGACTGAATGGGAACAAGGAACCCAGCACCCTAGACGGTAACCCCACAGCACTCAGTCCTTTCCTTCTTGTGGTTTATCCCAGTTCCTCTTCTTCAGCCTTTGGCTCCAAGTGCACCAAGGGCAGGACAGAACTTTTCTTTCAGGGAAAATCATCGGTGGTCGGGTAGCTGAGCCTCATTCTCATCCCTACATGGCATATCTTCAGTTCCAGACTACAATGGGCATAAGACACTGTGGGGGTTTCCTCGTGCGTGAGGACTTTGTCCTGACAGCAGCCCACTGCTGGGGAAGGTGAGTTCACACCTGTGTCCATTCCTTCTAGAGAAACCCTACAGGAAATCCTCTCCCTAAGGGCTAAAAACAAAAGAGCTCCTTGGAGAGCAGGTAAGCTTTGAGGAGAGAAGAGCAGGTCAGTGCAGGTGACTTGTCATATGGAAGGAGGCAGTTTGCAAATGGGAGAAATTCAGAGTCTCACCTGGAGACAGTTGAGCTCTGTGCATGGATGAGCACACTATCTGCTCTAGGAACTGCACCCAGTCCTGGCTGCCAGGAAGCAAATGAGAGATGTTCAGCCCAGAGCCTTCTTCCCATACTTCCTCCCAACTCCCCCCTGCCCTGCTCTGGGCTAATCATTTTCCTTCAGGGAATCTGAGCTGTATCCCCTGTGACTCTACCTCCCTGTCTGCTCTTGGTACAGATCCATCAATGTCACCCTGGGGGCCCACAACATCAAGGAGAAAGAGAGGACCCAGCAGATCATTTCTGTAAGAAAAGCCATCCCCCACCCATATTTTAACAGCAAGTTATCCAATGACATCATGTTATTGCAGGTAAGGCATGTCATTTCACAGATCGTGCTCACTTTAATCTTGGGGGGCTGCATCCTCATGGCCTTGTTTCCATCCCTCCTTCCCAGAATGACCACTTCACTTGTCCCAGGGTCATGAAGAAGGCAACCCCATGACTGTCTGGACTGTGGGCTGTTGGTTGATCCCAATTCCTTTTATCTGTCTTTAGTTGAAAAAGAAGGCCAAGCTGACTGATGAGGTAAACCTCATCAAGTTACCCTCAGGAGATTCCCAGCTTACACCAGGGATGGTGTGCACTGTGGCCGGCTGGGGACTCCTTGACTTAAACCAACACACAACGAAACTGCATGAGGTACAGCTTGAAATCCAAAAAGACAAGGAATGTATCAACCATTTCGGAAAGTCATTCAACTCCACCATCCAGATTTGTGTGGGGAACCCAAAAGAGAAGAATAATTCATTTCTGGTGAGCTCACCCTCCCTGACCATCCCTGCTTTGGGCACAGCAGAACTTTGAGGAAATCCATGGCAAAGGAAACTAGTCACACCCTTCAGCCTTTCACCAATTCAGTCTCTGGTCCTGGGGTTGGGGGCATGCACTGGAGACTGACTGCCCATTGGTCACTTCATGGACAGAGTCTTACTGGGGAAGGAGAGGCCTCACTCAACTAGAGGGAGTAGGCAGGGTCAGGCTGGAGTCCCCGGACTGAAGGAGGCAACAAGGCCTGCCCTGACCCTGATTTCACAAACATGGCCCTCTAATAGTGCCCACTAATCCCTGGGAGGGGACTGTGCAGGACTTGGAGCAGGCCAGTTCAGGGCTTTCTCTCTCTGCCCACAGGAAGACTCTGGAGGTCCCTTTGTGTGTAACAACGTAGCCCAGGGCATTGTGTCCTTTGGAAGTGAGTCTGGGACACCTCCAAGTGTCTACACCAGGATCTCAGTCTTTCGGTTCTGGATTAAAAAAATAATGAGATCCGTCAAACTGCAAGGACAAGACTGAGATGCCTCCAGGATTGATCTTCATCTTCTCTGCAGCATAGACCCAAAGTACACTGGGTGGAGGAGTAGAGGGGAAAGTGCCGGGTACTTAATAAACCTTCATCTCTAGAACAGAAGTGATGGATTCCTCTTTTATTCATCAACATAATACTCTGTAAGTTTCTGACTGTATGTCCAGCAGGATTTGTTCACATTTCTGATTTGTTACATGCTCCCCCCTCAGACACACTCCAC
Organism: Sciurus carolinensis; assembly: GCF_902686445.1. Taxonomy (NCBI): domain Eukaryota; kingdom Metazoa; phylum Chordata; class Mammalia; order Rodentia; family Sciuridae; genus Sciurus; species Sciurus carolinensis. The sequence goes on along the minus strand of NC_062214.1, from coordinate 127,014,077 downwards.
CTTCCACCTCTAGAATACAAAATCATGCTGGGTTGATACTGGCTCCAAATATACTGTCCCAATGCCAACTCCCTGCAGAAGGCTGAGTTTAAGCTTCCCAGGAAAAGAAGGACCCTCTCTAGACAAACCTCCTTCCTATAGTGCCATCTTACCTTATTTTATCCCTACCCCATGCTACTTCAGTGCCAATATGACAACACAAAAGAACACAAATTTGAAGAGGAGATCACCTAGGAAGTCTTGGGGTAGGAGGCCATTTTCCCATTCTACTAGAAATGGGTAGAATCTTTTGGAAAGAATGGTTCATGCAGGGCTCCCTCTCCAAATCAGCACAACTGGCAGCTTGGAAGCAAGGACTGTCAATGCCACCAGATGCAGCTTAAGTGTCTGTCACAGGCCTGTCTTGGGGCCAGAACCCAGTGCAGTGTCTGGTCTCCTGGCAATCCATCCTCCCACAACCCCAGATGACCTTCCATCTTAGTCTGAGTCAGCTTCTCTCCACCTCCCACTGTCCAGGATCCCTAAAATCCTGTGAGAACCTGAGCGACCTTTCTCTCCTGTACTCACCAAAATTCTCATGCTCTGTGAATCTTGAGCATTAGCCTACCTTTTGCCCTATTCATAAAGGACAAGGAAGCAGGGAATGTCCTCAGAACTCTAGACTAGAGCTTTCACCTAGATCAAGGCCAGGTCAGTCCTCCTCAGGCCTGGGAGTCTTGCTCCTGAACTCAGGTCACTCAGCAGCCTGATCTCTTTCAGGCTCTTCCTTTTGGGCACCCCAATAGCCTGGCCTCTAGGATAGAACTCCCTAATTGGTACCCTGGGCTATAATGACCATTTATGTGAGACAATCTGCCTCTGTAGCAGGACAGAAGCAACATTCTGCCATCAACCAATACATCAGTACTGTGTGCCAGGCAATTGGGTCCCAGCAAAGCAACTGTCATCATGGAATCTATGTGGTTTATCTGATTTGCATGTCACTTTGCTTGGGTGACTTTCCTGGCCTGGATCTGGGTTTAAAATCCACAAGAATCACAATCATCTTCTTGTGAAGATAATAAAACTCATTTGAATTGTCCTGATGTTACATGCTACAGTTTTTGAAAGCATCATTACAGCAGACCTAAGAAGTGCTGATTAAGGGGTCTAGAGAAATAGAGGCTTTCTAGTCCTATCAGTGCTTAAGAGCACTCCCTCCCAGGAGGCAAGAGGAAAGTGGTGAGGAAGACCAGAGTGTGAGCAGACCTGTCCTGATTTTGTGGCATGAAAATGAACCTTGGTACACAAACTCAGATATGAATAATATCCCACATTTTCCTAAAATCTGGGGTCTGACTTTAAGCCTGGGCCAGTGAGAAATGTAATCTTAGTTATTACTGAGTTCCAGGCACACCCACAATTGAACCAAAATGGCAGGCTTACATGTACTTGGAAAATGGAAGCTTCTCTAATCTTCAAGGCATCACTCTTAAAGTCAGACTAGATTGCTGCGTGCTGAGCCAGGCTGACAACAACACAACAACCCAGTCCCTCAGAGATCTTAGCCAGGCTGGGCACTGCAGCAGAGAGAAGCATAGGCTTCCCCATCACACTCTTTTACCTTGGGAAAAGCATCTCTCTGCAGTCATGGTATCCTCAAAGGATTGTACCTTCATCTCTTGGCCCATCAAGTCGCTCTATGGCTTAAACTCTTTTACAGCACACAGCTTCTTTTTCTGACACTAAAAACAAACTGATGCAGCAGACACACAAGAAGAACTTGTTTTTCTGCATGTGACAGAGCAAAGTGAAAAGGAAAAACCAGGTATTTCAAAAGATTACAAACAGGGCATACATGTTCAGATTAGGTGATGCATTTATTTATAGGAATATATTTTGTGGTTAGAGTGTATTAAAATAATTAGGAGGCCCAGAGTCTCCTTTAATGGGAAAAAAAAAAAGCCTAAAAATGAAATGTCTGACCCAGGTAAGGTGCCCCGGACTGTAGGCAACACTGGCTAAATTACTCAACATGTTCTCTAGTTTACAGGCAAGGTTGGTTTCCTAAATCTCCATTCCTTAAATGACTTCCTTCCAAGAGCACAGTCTAGAAAGAAGGAAATAAAAAAATAACTGTACAGTGAAAATCTGATAAATACGACCTCAACCATGTGACTGAGGTCATGGTCAACATTCATAAATCATGCGGATAGTACGCAACCTTGATATGGGGAAATGAAGATGGCAAACCCCATAACTCCACTCCAATAATGAGAGAAACATGAGACAGATCCCAACACAGGGACATACTGCAAAATTCCTGACCAGCATCCCTCAAAACTCTCAATTTCATTAAAAGCAAGGAGTTTGAAAACTATCTGAGCCAAAAGGAGTCTAATTGAAATGTGGTATCCTGGAAGGATTCCTGGAACAGAGAAGGTAAAAACTGAAGAAATCTGAATAAACTAGGGGCCTTATTAACAATAATTGATCAATAGCAATTCATTATTGTAACAAATACCATACTAATATAAAATGTTAATAACCACAAAATTAGATGTGGAGTTTATGAGAGCTTTGCATTATCTTCACAGTGGTTCTGTAAATCTAAACTGCACTAAACAACAGTTTATTAAGAAGTAAAAAATAATACAGAGAGGGGAATGGTCTCCCCTTAGAGAAGAATGTTCTCCATATATTATAAGTTAAAACTTAGAAAACTTTCTACATAGCAGAAAAATACACCAAATTTTGTATGACAGTTGTCACTAGTGACTTCAATTTTTGGTTTCTTCATTTTAAAATACAGAAATAAATAGCTCATGCTGGTTACTAATATGTTTTAATACTATCATGAATTGCTTATTATGTTTTATATTGTGACTAAATATAGCATACCAAAGAGTATATTCAATATTGCCACAACTATTCAAGGTATATGTTATAGAGAGAAAAATACACAGGTATGTATGTGTTTAATCCAAAGGGAACTCGTTATCACGAAGATCTGCCTCAAATGTATCTTATAGACAGTTGGATGATATTTTCTGCCATTTTTCATTATGAAGGGAAACTTATTCTCAAAACTTCAATATGAGAAAAGACTAAAGAGAAATAAGAAGTGGTTTACTGAATGTTCGATCCTGATCAGTGTGCTTAGAAAATGGGAAAATATCCAGGTATAAAAGTAATACATATTCATCATAAAAAAACTAGTTAAATATGGAACATGCGAATGAGAAGAACAAAATTTGGGGACTTCCACCATCCAGAGCATCATCATTAGTGCTTAAGTCTGTCTCCTTCCAAAGGTGTTGATCAGGTATCTTGCCTTTGGTGTAATTGGACTGTTTATAGGTTTTTCAGGGACTTTTCCTTCTATCCAATCAGGTCACTTGATTTCAATAGCATCGATATTCATTTTAATCCTCATGAATATCAAATCCAGGATTTTTGTTTAAAACTGAGTTATTTATGTTCAAAGAGGAAATTATAAATATTTAGAAAATATGAGGCTGTGGTGGTGGTGAGACGGGAATAATATTTGGGTTTTTTGGATGTGTCCAACTCCACATATTCCTAGGGCAAGTCCAGGCCTCTCTCTTCTTACCAAGCACACTTCACCAGAGGCCTGACCATCTTTTCCTCTGAGCACAAATTTTCAATCTGTGCTAGCCAATTATCAGCGTTTCAAGGGCAGGATCCATGTCTTTCTTATCCATGTATCTAGCCTGCTAAACAATTATTCATTAGCTTATTAAAATGGAAAAAGACCCAAGAGCTGAGAAAAGAGGACGTTCTTGGTTCCGTTCAGTCAGAGGAGGGTCTCATCCCTTCCAGTAGCTGCAGCCACAACCCTCATCACCCTCCACCTCCTTGTTCTTCATTCTTCCTTTCGCCTTGTGACTCAGCAGCAGAGCTGTCAATGTGGTGACAGTGTCATTTTCACCTAAACCAAACCAGAGAACCTTCACAAACCAGCTTGCACCATGACACCCCTCAAAACCAAAGAGACACAGATCTAAGACATCTGTGAGATCACCGAGTCTACACCTCCTTCATCCCCTCCAGGGGATTTGTCTACTCTGATCTGAACAGTTCTGACATGGGCAGCCTTCTGGAAAGATGCTGCCACTCCTGCTCCTGTTAACCTTTCTTCTGGCCTCTGGAGCTGAGTAGGGAGTCACCATCCCTGTTCCAGAAACCCAAGCCCATCTCACAAAATCCCCTGTACTCCTGACTCTTCTACCAAGCATGGGTCAGGAATTTTCCTCTACCTGAACCCAGGGACTTCCTGAAGCCCAGTTTCCATCCCAAACCCAGAATAATAAGTCTGAGACTGGTTAGAGACTCATCAAGGATGGCAGAAGGGAGGGTATTCTCTAGAATGTTTAATAGGTGTTAGCCTCTCCCTAGACTTTTTCCTCCATCACCCAGAGAATGGGTTGTCCTTAGAGAGACATTTGACAGATGATGTAAAAATAAAAAAGATAAGTCATTCAAATCCCTCATTCCAACCCAGGAAAGGGCACCACCAGGCTGCAGTTGGGGGAGAGGTCACTGGACATAACTTAAGAGCCAGTTGCATTATTTAGTGCTCTCACTCACTCCTGAAAAGCCAGGGTGCAACTGGTCTCAGAGGTAACAACATGACTACATCCAACTCTTCCATAAACTCGGCTCCCTGCTAGGCCTTTGCAATTCAGTTTTAGTTGACTTCTCCACTTCTTCCTTCTGCCTTCCCAGGCCTTTAGTTCCTCCCTTTGTCTTGAGCAGTACTCTCCTCCAACATCCCACTAGTCCTGGATCCCATAAGCACTGGACAATCTTCAATCCCACCATACCCCAGTCAAAGGCTAACCAAAGGTCATTCATTCATGCAGCCAAAAATATTTACAGAGAACCCAATATGTGTTAGACCCTAGAACATGAATATTTTAGAAAATCTATGTGTAGATTAGAAGATGGCATCAATCAGGATATTAGCAGAGGCTCAGGGAACTCCAGGAGACTCACTAAGAAAGAAGGAATCAAGACACACTGTCCAGTATCCCCTGGGGTTCTACCATCATGAAGATAGAACCTATCTCCATATATGTGTCAAAAGCAGGGCAGAGGACAAACAGTGTCTCCCTGTCTCAGATCAAGGTCCTGAGGCTTAAGAAAACGTTCAGAAAAATGTCATTTTGCCTATGAAGAGTGCTGCCTACAAAGCCCAGCAGGGCCCAGCCCTGCTGTCTACAAACACTGTAAATTCTACCCTCAATCACCAACCTCTCAGTCTTTCCTCCTGACCACAGCTGATCCCACTCACCCATTTTTTTTCTTTCAGAAGAGATCATTAGGGGCCATGAAGCCAAGCCCTACCCCTACCCCTACCGGGCCTTTGTCTAGTTTCTGGATAAGGGAGCTAAGAAGAGGCACGGTGGTATCCTGGTACAAGAGGACTTTGTGCTGATGGCTGCTCACTGCCAAGGAAGGTGAGGAGCAGCAACAAGCCCACACATCCTGGGACACCCACAGGGACCCCTGCTCTCTCCTGATGGCAAGGACTACAGATGGCAAGGACTCCCAGGGTTCTGGTAACACAAGTCTCTGAGAGCTCATCAAAAGCAGGACTGGGGAAATGAAATGAAAGGCTGAGAAACAGAACAGAGAAGCTCTGGGGTCAGATGGTGAGAGGTCAAAGCAAGTGGCACAGTTGAGAAGACAGTGACTACATTGGACAATTAAAGCAGAGGTGGAGGTTGAAAGCATGCATTAGGACCCCAGTACAAACTTGAACGACTTCATAATTCTGAATAAAAGCAAGGGGCCCCTGGAAGTCCTATTTTAGTGTCCTTGAGAGCAGAGGGTACAGCCCCTCAGCTGGGGCCTCCTGTCCTGTTTCCCCTCACTGCAGCCCCAACCTGCCCCTACTCTCTCCTGCTCTTTACAACTCCTAGCTGTATGCTCTGTGATTGACACACCCCATCCCCACTCTGCTCTCTGCAGAGCACAATAAATGTCACCCTGGGGGCTCACAACATCACAAAGCAGGAGAAGACCCAGCAGGTCATCCCCATGAGAAGAGCCACCCCTCACCCAGACTACAATCCTAAATGCTTCTTCAATGACATCATGTTACTGCAGGTAAGGCCCTGTTCCCTGCTGCTCCTGCCCTCCCTGGCTCAGATGTTACACCTCCCACTATGACACTGCTCCTTTGCCTCCCTTCCATCCTGGACATCATGGCGTCCAGGCCCAGAGACCATTGCCTGAACTGGACTCTGTTACTTCTGCCCCACAGTTGAAGAGAAAGGCCAAGCAGAATCTAACTGTGTAGCCCCTCAGGCTACCCAGGGGCAAGGCCAGGATGAAGCCAGGGAATCTATGCCTTATGACCAGCCATGGGATGATGACCCAAGTGAGCACTTTAGCGACTACACTTCAGGAGGTGGAGCTGACCACACAGGAGGACCTGGAGTGCAAATCACTCTCTGCCATTACAATGCCATCGATATTTGTCGGGGAGACCCCCAAGAAAACAAAGACCCGCTTCAAGGTGAGTTTCCAGCATTACACAGACAGAACTCAGGGAAAGAGGAATTTGGAGTAGGTATGAGGTATGAGAATGCCCAAATCCTCACGCCTCCAGCCAGAGTTTGGGCCACCTGCGTTCCCCAGGAATCCAGTCATCAGTCCACTGCCTGGGTGGATCAGGAGAAGAAGGTGGTGGAAGGTCAGTCGTCCCAAAACGATCCTACAGAAAGGTGTGGCCTGAGTAGAGCTGGAGAGAAAAATCAGGGTCAGACCTGGGATTGAGAGAGACAACAAGGCTGACTCTGGCCCCCATTCCACACACACAGCTCCCTAACAGAGACCACCCACCCCTGTGGATGCCAGGGGGCAAGGCCAGGAGGAGACCAGTTTAGTATTCCTCTCTCTGCCTACATGGGGATTTTGGGGGTCCCCTCACGTGTAACAGCATGGTCCAGGGCATTTCATCCTATGGACAGAAAACAAGACCCCTCCAGAAGTCTTCACCAAGGTCTCCCACTTCCTGCCCTGGATAAAGAAAACCATACAGGGCCTCCAACAACAGGCATATGACTGACCTTCCTCTGTGCCTGACTATCTTTTCTGGGGAAGAACAAGAATCCAATGCAGGCAAGCAGGATTGCAATAAATGGAAATCTAGAGTGAATATGCCTGAACTCATTTATCCACTGAACCTCTGTCAGTCTGCAACAGCATTGCTCCAGGCAACCCTCTGCCATAGGTTCTGGTTTTCCCTTCCTCTGTTCTCCCCCAGCTCTCCCTCCTCCCTGAACTTACTGCTATACAGTTTCTCAAAAATTTTTCCACCACACACTTTTCTTTTATGCTCAGCTCTACAAGGTTGGCTTCCCCACTGCACAGTTGGGCATCTGCAGCATATGTCTTCATATGCTCTATCACACACCTTTCATACTTTGCCCTCAAAAAACGATTCTTTCTAGGCCTTCTTATTATCTCTAAGTCAACCACCTTCATCAAGCTCCCAACAGTTTGGCAGAGAACAGAAGCAGGGCAATGGAAAGGGGATAATTCCAGGGACCCAGGAGATCAGGGACCATGCCATAGACACCTAGTTTCCTGTTTCCCAGGCCTTTCTCTCCAGTGCAACAGACTCCTCCCACCATCAGGGTTGTCTGCAGCTTAGAAAGCTGAAATGTCCCTCCGATGCCCCTCAGGCTCACTCAGGCCCCATTTTCCTGCCCTTCCCTGGCCCCAGGACAGAGCTCAGTCAACCTTCCTTCTCTCCAACTGGCCTTTCCACACCAGCCCCTGTTTTCCTTCCAGGTGCTTCTGGTCACCAGCTCCTTTTCCTTCCAGCCCACCCTGATTTGAGTCAGCCTTCCTCTCATCTCCCTGAGTTCCCAACTCTGTGGATTCTCCTCTATTGATTGTTCCTGCCAGATTTGGGCGGCCAACACACCCAAGGCTCCCACCTCCCACCTGGGCAGGGCTGGTCCAGCAACTTTCAGAGGCCCAGGGATCACTTCCTGTGGAGTTATTCAGCAATCTCAGCCCCTTTGAGCCTGGTCCAGCCTGAGAACCCAGATTCCCCCTGCTGGCACCCTGGGGTTATGGCAGCCTGTGAGCCAGAGGGCCCCAGGACTGCTAGGCTGGAAATTATCACTTTGCCCTCCATCAGTGAGCACAGATTGATCTCTTTTGTCTTTACAATAGGCACACAATAGTCTCTGTCTTCACCTGTGGAAGCTTAGACTAATGAAAATTTTTCTCTAAATTTTCCTTCCACCAGACAGATCACATTGGCACAAGTGGATCTGTATTTGGAATCCACAAGAAATCTCGTTTCAAAAATAATTAAATTATCTGTGTTGTTCATGACAGTGAACCTCAATCCACAACCGCCCCACACCACCAAAAATGCTACAATTCAAGTATGAGACAGTTCACTGTGATCAAGATGACCTTATTCAGAATCCTGCATCAGAAAACTCCACTAGCCAGACGTGGGGAGCACACCTGTAATACCAGCAACTCAGGAGGCTGAGGCAGGAGCATCTCAAGTTCCAGGCCAACCTCAGCAACTTAGTGGAGGCCCTAAGCAACTTAGTGAGACCCTGTCTCAAAATACAAAAGGGCTGGAGATGTTGCTCAGTGGTTAAGAACCCCTGAGTTCAATGCCTGGTACAAAAAAAAAAAAAAGTCACTGGTAAGTTACATGTAGACAATGAATCAAGTGAGAACAACATCAAAAAGTAAGACTGGGTTGGGGAGATAGCTCAGTCGGTAGAGTGCTCACCTCACAGCACAAGGCCCTGGGTTCAATGCCCCGCACTGCAAAAAAAAAAAAAGTAAGGCAACTTCATGAAAAAAATAACAAACCAAATGCATGGATATGGAAAAATAGGTTTGGCACACTGAAAAATAGAGGGGGAAAAAATAGGCTTAGATTTCACATGTGGCAGTCCATGGCCAAGTCTACCCGTAAGGATCACAACACTGGTAGCAGCACAGGTGAGCGAGGAGCTAAATGCACACACAGAAATGAGCAAGGGAATATTAGAGGGTGCAGGAACTGGAGGCAATTCCTCACCAAAACTGCAGAGACCACAGAAAGTCAGCACAGAGTCCCAGGGTATAAACCTGAGCCAGCAGCAGAGTGTCCAAGGTTTCTACCACCAGAGCTAACGGATGATGATGGCTTTGTAGGACAGTCCCTATCGTCAGTTTCCTCTCTATACCAGACAAAAACGCTGAGCGTGAGATGCATTGCGAAGAGAAAAATACTTACAATAATCATAGCACCAAGCAGACTGGGCTGCTTTTGATGGTACATGTTTCTATAAAATTATCTTTATATAAGTTTATGTTTATTTCTCTCTCTTGACCTAATAACTTTCATTTCTAGGACTTTATCTTATGTAAGATCTGAATTGTATGTGCACATGCAAGTGTGGGTGTGTAGGGAGGTTATTCATAAAGTTGTTCATTGCAGTATTAAATTCCAAATTGGAATAAGTACTAATGTCCAAGTAGGAAAATGGTAGATCAAGGCACATTCATCTTATGCCTTTATACATCTACATTATCAACTGTTATAGAAAACTAGGTTGAAAACATTTATAGGCAAGTTACTTTTTTAAATACTAATAAACATTTGGAAAAAAGTAAAAAGTTCACTAACTAATATAAGCTAAAATATTCATAATTCATGCTTATCTTATTTGGAAGAATTTTCAAAAATAAAAAACAATCAGATTCAGTGTGGACATTTGGAAAATGGCATTTTCTCACCTTGTACACAAATATCCTTAAAGAATCTGTGCACCTGTAAACCCAACTACTCCAGAAGCTGAGGTAGGAGGATGGCATGAGCCTGGGAGTTCAAGACCAGCCTAAACAACAAAGTGAGACAGTGTCTCAAAAACAAGAAAACAAAAAGGGGGCTGGAGTAGAGGTCAGTGATTGATCACCTGCCTAACAACAAAGACCCTTCTTTTTTTTTCAGTGCTGGGGATGGAACCCAGGGCCTTGTGCGCTCGAGGCAAGCACTCTACCAACTGAGCTATATCCCCAGTCACAACAAAGACCCTTTAAGAAAAAAAAAAAAAAAAATCAAAGGCAACTTTGACCTAGGCATCAGCCACACCAAGAAAATTGAACAAGATTATTCCTTAGAGTTTTGTTACAAAAATAAAATCTTAGGAGCAATGGCAATGTCCAGCACTATTTGAGGAACAGGTTTTTTTTTTTTAATTGCATATTATTAAACACTGTGAAATCCTTATACATATGTTACAGAAATACATTTTGTCACATGGAAGAAAGTTCACCAGGTATATTTAAGACAGAAGGGGATTGTAGGTCAGTATACACTACAATAAAACTTTTGCTGGTCTTGCTAGTGCAGTGCAGGGATGGAAAGTATTAATGACTTCCAGTGGGGTTCCTGTAAGCGCTACCAGCTCAGCAAATGAAGCCCCCGAAATTCCGGACAACATAGGAGACTGGCTCTGGGAGTCCACCGCTTTGCCACCAATAGGAATGATTTCCAGAGGAACTTGATCCTGAATTTGGGACTGTTTGCAGCGGGAGTTTGGCTAGCCCAGAACTTGAGTGACAAATTTGTTACTGGCACAAGGTATTCCCTGATGGCAGCTGAAGTTGGATTCAGAGGGCACCTTCACCTTCCCCAGCTAAATTCCATTCTCTGGTCAACATTCATTCTCTGCCTAAGTGTTGCCTCTGTTCTGTAAAGTTCTGTACATAGTTCCTAAGTTTCTGCTTAGGTGATCTTTGTTCTTGTTCCAAGGAATAATAATGGTGTTATAACAAATATTTGAAATAAAGATCACACACTCACACACACACACATAAAACTTTTGCTTATACATATATTTTCCTATTAGTTTTCTTTCTTCCTACATTTTTTCTAATTCTTTACAAATTTTGTGCATTATTTAAATAACTCAAAAGCCTCTTTACTAAATACACCTGGGCTTCTAAAATAATATTCACTAGCAGACTTTTAATAAAATGAGGAAAAATGTTTATGTTAAAATACAGGATTCAAAACTAAACATGTTGTGATCACCCTTATGTAAAAATACACAAAGAAAAAAATCTAGATGAAAAACATATCTAATAACGATGGTCAGTTAGGTAGTAGGATTGAGATTGATGTATTTCTTCTTTCATGTTTTAATTTATTCAGTATTTTAAATGCTACAATTATTAAAATAACTTAATTTTTTTTAAAAAACACTTCATGTCAGAAAAAGGTAGCCTTAAGTATGCTGGAACACAGGAAGACAATCATAACAGATAAACTTGAGAATTTCAGTAAATAACACAATAATTTATTTCTTGCTCACACACAGTCCTAAATGAGCATTTCCTGATGAGTAGCTGTCCCCTTTTACTCTCAAGTGTCCCAGTTTGAGCAATAAATTACACAGTCAGCCCATGATTAAAGAATCCAAGCTCAGTCCCCCAAAGATGGCTTCCCAGTTCTTCAAATTTATCTGCAACAAATCTGGAGAGGGAAGTGCCTAGATGACCAGGCACAGGAGGATGGGGTGGTCCAGGTCTGGAAAGAGTCCAAGGTATTTCCACCCACATTACATTTGCTACAACAGTCACACAGCAACACCTAACTTCAAGTGAGGCCTGACGATGGAGTTCACCAGTGTCCTTTAGAAAGAAAAAGAAATTGTCTTGCTAAACTGCCAGCTTGTCTCAACCACAGGGCTTAATAATGTTTTCCGTTTATTAGGATCATGGACTAGGGCCATTTTTTTCTTCATATTATCTTTGTAGATAATACAAAGATGAAACTAAGAGTTGCACAAAATCGTCTTCTGGTTGATACCCTGTTTTCCCTGCAGAATTAGTATTGAACTGTCATGGTTCTACCTTCTACTTTTCCCACTACTACTATCAGAAGGGGCAAATTTCCCCATACCTCTGAATAGTCTTCTAAAGCACAATGCTTTGAATGGCTAAATAGCATGTTATCCCATGAATATATTACACTGCATATCGCTCTTCTCCTATTGTTAAATATTTGGACTGTCCAAGCATCTCTGCAAGAGTCTCTGGGGGAAATGTCCACCTCCACCTCTTTCTCATGTGGTACCCAGGTGCCAGGGTCAGCTACCCAGACTTAGAAGTAAGTTTTTCTGCCAGAAACCCCTGAGAACCTTGAATCTTTTTGAAAATCAGTCTCTGCCATCTCCAGGGTTTCCTGAATAATTTTTTCCTTGGAACTACTCTGACTGAAGAGTTCTATGCAGGCTCCAGTGAATTTGGTATTGCAAATCATTACTTCAGGACTCCCCAAACACAAGATTCAGCCTTGCCTTGGTCAGCTGCTCTTCCTCACAAGGACAACACAGGCCAGGTCTTTGCAAGTAAGCATCTGACTTCCAGCAGTCACTTATGGTGGAAAGACAATGGCTCTGGCGTAGACTTCTCCCAACACTGGCACTTCATGAAGCAACCCCAAGCTCATCTGTAGACACTTCCCAAGGTGCTTCCAAAATGTCCTTCGAAGAGTGACTTTGAGGTTGCCATGAGGATCTGGAGTGCCACAGTAGAACTCAAGTCTCCTTACAAAACCAAGAGGAACTAGAATGATTACTGACTAGAGGAGGATCAGAGGGAGAGAGGGGAATTCCATCCAGCAACAGTTGGTAACTGCCTGCCCAGAGGATCCTCATTGTTGGTGGCTTATGGGGCCCAGGGAGGAGGTGGGAAACACCTGACCTTAATGTCCCAACATCCCAGAGGAGAAAAAACTTAACTGACGGAAATGTAATAAAACAGCCAAAATTAGATGTAACCAGCTATGTATATTGTGAAACATATCAGTCTTGCTTATTCAAAAATCACATTTTTTTATTAAAACAATAAATAAAAGGTTTAAAAAGCATGTGTCTCTATACCTCACCCAGACGACACTCTCTTCATTACTGTGGGTTTATTTGCTAAAGCAAGACTTCCTGTCTTATTCTCATTCTTTAAAAGTCCTGCAATGGCTTGCTACTTGTTTTTTGTCTTGTTTTTTTTTTTTTCCAAATATATTTAGAATTAGTTACACTCTACAATTCAGAGATGAATCTATCTCATATATTCCCTTCTCCATCCATATGTTCTCTCCAACCCATACCCTGTGATAGACTTTTTTTAAAAATGCATACACATGAAAAGTCCACAAAACACAATTGTATGAAGAATAATTATAATACAGGCCCTATGTTTCGTGTCAAGAAGTAGAGCAAGATCAACACTCCAGAAATCTCTCATACTTCTCCTCCTGGTCAAAAGACTCTCTGCCCTCCAATCCCAGAGTTAACTACCATTCTGACTAGTAGTAACCACTTTCTTCATTTTTATATACATTTCTCATGTATATTCTTATGCATTTATTATAATTTCTCATTTATGCATTTCTATCCAATTTAGTTTCACTCTGCCTTGTTTTGAACTTTATATAAATAAAATCATGCTGAATGTAGTCTTCTTGAGTTCTTTCTACATATGTTGGCATGATCTCTTTATGTAACTGCATGAGGCAATCGTTCATTTATTTTCATAGCTATACAATATTCCATTGTGTGATTTTGCCATAACTTGATTATTCAAATTATGATTATGCTGCTGTGGACCTTGCGAACATTCCTAATGAGGGGCTATCATGAATAATGCTGCTAAAACCTTCTTGGACATGTATCTGGTGGAATGTTTGTATGTTTCTCTAGGGTATGTGCCCAGTAATAATTGGAAGAACTGGTATTTCATTGTGCTTTAAATTGGTGCTTCTCAGTATTACTCAGCCATAAAGAAGAATGAAATTATGGCATTTGTCAGTAAATGGATGGAATTATCATTCTAAGTGAAATAAGACAATCCCCCCAAAAAAAACAAAGGCTATTCTTTCTCACATGCAGATGCAGACTCACAATAGGCAGAAGGGCAGGGGAGATTCACCAGATTGGACAGGGTGGAGTCAGGGAAAAGGAGGGGGATGGGAATGGGAAAGACAGTAGAAAGAATCGAACATTATTTTCCTATGTTCATATATGGATACATAACCAGTGTAACTCCACACCATGTATAATCACAAAAATGGGAAATTACACTCCATGTATGCATGATATGTCAAAATATGTCATGTATAACTAAAAAGAACAAATAAAAACAAATTAAAAATAAATAAATTGGTGCTTCTCTGGTGCCTGGTGAGAGTAACACCTTTCCATAGGAGTTATTGGTTATTTGTATTTTCTGTTTTCAGATAAGGGTATTAAAGTCTTTTGCCCATTATATTGTTGAATTAGTTATTTTTTTCATACTGTTTTTAGAAATTCTCTGTATAATTTGAATACTTGTTGGCTATGTATGTTCAAAGGATCTTTAGACCCATTCTATGAATTGTCTTTTTTTTATCAATTTTAATGTATCAAATTTATTAACTGTATTCTTTATGATTAATACTTTTTAGATAATATCTAAAATCTTTAGCTATCATGAAAATACTGTTACTTTACATTTTTAAATTTTTATTCACACTTGGATCCATAACTTACCTAGGATGGACTTTTTGATATGGTGTAAGAAAAGATCAAGTCCCTCTCAAAAATATGTCTCTGTAGGATACCACAAAGACTTCCATTTTCTGAATACCATTTATTGGGGAGAAATAAGAAAATATATTTTTTTATTTGTGATGGAGGATGCAACCTCTATCACAAATTAAGTATCCATATGTGTATGTTTGTCAGTGTCCATGTATGTGGGATCTTTATTTCTGGTCCACTAATCTATGTCTCTGTACCTCACCAATATGGCACTATCTTCATTACTGTGAGTTTATTTGTTAAAGCAAATTAATCTCATTTTAAAGTTTCCTGGCTACTGTTGTCCATTTGTTTTTTCCAAATATATTTAGAATTGGTTAATTCAGGTGCAATGAATTTATGGGTCAATTTTGGGAAAACTGACATTTTTATAATATTTAGCCTTCAAGTTCATGAACATGAAATCTCTATGTTTAGGTCTTCTTAAATGTCATTCAATTTTAAAATATTCACTAATGATGTATCACACATATTCTTTTAGATTTATGTTTTATTCTTTGATCATTTCTATGCCATTTAAGTGTTAACTTTAAAAATTTTTATTTTCTAGTACTGTTGCCATACATGTGGAATATAATTAATTTTTAATTTGATCCATATCTACCAATTTCATTAAACACTTATTAATTATGTAATTTTTGCTGTAGATTTTTTTAGATTCTCATTATACACTATCATTTCTTCAATTTTGTTTCCTCTTTCCTTTCCTATACCTTTCATTTCTATGTCCTGACTAACTGCACTCGCTAAAACTGCTAGCGTAATATTGAACGAATAGATTATAATTTGTGCCAGGTATTCTTCTATTGTTTTACTCTGAAAGAAAAAGCTTTCAACACTTCACCATTAATTATACTAATTGCTGTGGGATTCTTGTGGATAACTTTTATCAGATTAAAGACATCCCTTTTGGGACTGGGGTTATGGCTCAGTGGTAGAGTGCTTGCCTAGCACGTGTGAGGCACTGGGTTCAATTCTCAGCACCACACAAAAATAAATAAATAAATATTTTTAAAAGACATTTATTTTAATTCCTAGTTTACTAAAATTGTTTTTTTAATGAATGAGGATGAGTTTTAGCAAATGTTTTTCTAAATTTTTGCTTCAATTAAATAGTAAGGTGTTTCTTTAATCAATGTGGTGTGCTATAGAGGTTGACTTTTAAATAAAAAGCCAGCTACATGGTCCCAGAATAAACCATCTTTTTGCTTGTTGATTGATTTGGATTGCATCAATATTCAAAAATGATATTGGCCCATTGGGTTTGCCATCAAGGTGAAGCTAGCCCCATAAAGGAGATGGATGGCATCCACTATCCAAGAGAAATCATATAGCAATCTTGTGGTATTTTCCAGAGATTTTTACTTTATGTGGTTATCAAAACAAAATTCAAAGTTTAAGGGTGCAGTACATTCCCTCAGAGCACTAGTACCTTCCTATCTGGCCTGAATGTCCTTTAATTTTGGCCTGAAAATCACATTTGCTTTGAAAATTCTTTGAGACTTTTAAAGTTTTTAGGCATTTTAAACAGTTTTGTTTCTGGTTGCTTTTAATGGAATGGTTGACATTAAATCCTAGGTGACTGTTTAGAAAATTTTCTGTGCACATCTTTTTTTTTTCTCTCTTTGTTTATTTACTTATTCTTTTTTCCAATACTGGGGACTGAACACAGGAGTGCTCTACCACTGAGTTATACCCCAATCCTTTTAGTCTCCCTAAGCTGCCCCAACTGGCCTCAAACTTGGGATCCTCCTGCCTCAGCCTTCCAAGAGGGTGGGATTACTGGCATGTGCCACCACACCTGACCAATATGCACATCTTTACTCCTTTTACTTTTTCCCATATTTTTTATTGGTTGTACATAATGAAAGCATTTGTTGTTACATATTCATACATGCACACAATATAGCAATATAATTTGGCCAATATCACTCCCCAGAACTTCCTCCTCCCTTGATCCCTTTCTTTTACTGATGTCCCTTTGACTTTTAGGAGATCCACCCCACTTTTTTTTTCCCTCTTTCCTCTCTAACTTCCACATTTGAGAGGAAACATACAACCCTTGACCTTCTCAGTTCGACTTATTTTGCTTAACATAATGGTCTCTAATTCCATACATTTTCCTGCAAATGATAATTTCATTCTTCCTTATGACTGAGTAAAACTCCATTGTGTATGCTTATCATTTTCTTTATCCATTCATCCATTGATGGACACCTAGGCTGGTTCCATAGTTTGGCTAATGTGAATTGTGCTGCTATAAACATGGGTATGCATATATCACTGCAGTATGATGACTTTAATTCTTTAGAATAAATACCAAGGATCTTTTACTCTTTTTTTTTTCTCTACAGTTTATATTTTATCATTTTTCTTTATTTTAAGTTATTGTTTTTAGAACAAAATAAAAATGTTGAAAAAGTAATTAAATTAAAATTGTCCCAAATCCTAAGGCGCTAATAAAGCTGTTACACTATTTTCTCTTTTTCTTTCTTTTTATTTTTCTCTTTTTCATATTACTTTTCCTACACATAGAGAAATTTCATAGAGCATATGCTGAAGAAGGGGTTAACTGTGGAACTCTAAAAATAAGTGGAGAAGGCTATCTATTTATGCATTAGAAAAGAATTCTTAACTTTCATAAGGTTTTCAAGTGGACCTATCACACTTCATAAAAGGTTGGGAATTGTTTTTGTCTTCAACTTTGCTGTTTTGGCAAATATTTTACAGGAGTATAATGATCTGTGAATATGCAGAACTTTCTAAATATTTTTAATGGTGTTTAATGACCCACTGTGTGACTCTGCAGTGGTTTCCTGTGTTTTTCTCCCAATACTGACTATTTGCTCCGGTTCTTTTTGTCTTATAGGCTTTACAGCAATAAATGTACCTCCTTTTTGAAGCTATCACCTATGGGGCAGAGAAAGGAAACAAGGTTAATTGGTTCTTATCCCATCAGTGAAATGGGATTTTCGATGTCTTCTGGCAAGCCTTACAGCTCTTGAAAAAATAGTCTCTAAGCCTTCTACATGCATGGAAACTTCAGGAACACAAAGACCCTCATTTGAGTAGGAGGTCTTCAAGCATGGCATAACTTTCACTGAGGGCCTGTCGGGACTCAAGTGACCTAAGAAAGTAATGGTCAGTGTCAAAGCCTTGTTCTCACCTTTTCTTTCTCCAGCTGTACCCTCCACCAACTCAGGGACCTTGACGAGGTCCACTCAAGTGGAAGCAACAGGGATCTCAAGGGGGCACAGGGGAAGACAGGCAGGCTTCACCTTTCCTCTTCTGCCCCTTTTGACCTTTCCTGGGTGTTCTCACCCATTCCTCACCATACCCCAATATCTTTTATTCACCTTATATCTGAATAAGCAAACTGGGGAATTTGCATTCATTCGGAAAAACTGAAATTCCAAAGGACTGAATCTGGAATCCCAGAGGGATAGAAAATGGAGGAAGCAGGCAGCTGCCAGCGTCCTTGCCTTACAGGGGATACTGAGGTCTTCAATGGATTGAGGCTTCTGGGACACACTGCTCAAAGACCCCTCCTTGTTGCCCTGGGTCCCCATTTCTGCTATCAGCACTGACTCAGCAGCCATGTGAGACATCAGGACGTTGGCTTGGATTTTTCTCCCTTCGCCTGGCTCCCTGTCAGTTGCGGGCAAACCTCCTGGGCAGCCCTGGATGACGAAACCTACCACACCACCAGGAAAACGGGGCTGTGAATTCTCAAGCCCCCTCCTCCCTTTCCTTCCTCTCCTGAAGGCTAAAAGCCTGACAGGAGGAGGCACTCACACCAACTGACTGGGCAGCCTTCAAACAAGATGCAGCCACTCCTGCTTCTGTTGGCCTTTCTCCTCCCGCCTGGGGCTGAAGCAGGTGAGTGACCCAACCCAACCTGAGAGACCTGATCCCATCCCAGACTCTGGAGCCAGCCAGACTGCCTCAGCACATCCTAATTCTGTATCATTGAACAAGGTATTTGAATCCACATTTCCTCAGTTTCCTCATCTATAAAATGGAAATAATATTTAGACCAAGCTCATAGAGTTGCCATGCAAGTTAAATCGGTAAAGGTATATAGAAGTCTTAGAATTGTGCCTGGCACGTAGTAAGTGCTATATAAATAAGGTCATGTAAATTCATCCTGTAACCCAAGTGTCAAAGCCCAGGATAAGGATGCGCAACGGCAGTCCCAGCAGCTCCTGCGTAGGTACTCCAACACCAGTCTCATGCTGCCCATGAGTGGGCTCAGAGGGATATGGGAAGCTCCATAAGGAAGGAAGTGCCAGGGAACTTCAAGGAGCTCTCATACTCACGACAGCAGGTTTCCTCCATACTGAGGCTAAAGCTGGCCCTGCCTAGAGTGAGCCTTGTTCTCCCCTTGGTGGGTGGAGGAACGAACGGAGTTCTGAAGGGAAGTGGGTCTCCCTTCAAGTCAGCAGTGATTCCTGCAGAGCCTTGAAGCTCTCTCCCAACGCCTAGTGCCTCAGATCCATCCTCACCACAGCTGCTCCCTGTCCTGCATCATCTCTACTGCCCTCCCCATCTTCCTGTCTTTCTAAAGCCACTAACCTGGGAACCACACTACAGGGGCTCAAGCCCAGAGGTAAGTGTTGAACCCTTCCTTCCAGGGAAGATCATTGGAGGCCGGGAGGCCAGACCCCATTCCTACCCCTACATGGCATATCTTCGGGTCCAGGGCTCAGAAGGTCGGCACACTTGCGGGGGGTTCCTCGTGCGAGAAGACTTTGTGATGACAGCAGCTCATTGCTGGGGAAGGTGAGGAGCTCAGGTGAGGGCAGCAGGGAGCGGGCAGAAGACCTCCCTGGAGGAACCATCTGAAAGCAACACTGTAGTAATGAAAGGTAAAAGAGAGACCAGGTAGGACTGGGGAGCGGAGCAGTAGAGGTAACAGGCCAGTGTAAAAATGACCACAAAGAACAATAGGAGGAGATGGAAAACACATACTGGGGCTCAAAATGTGAACTCAAGTTATTTCTCAGTTTAACCTGGAAGAGCAAACCTTAAGGTCATGGTCCCCTGCCATCCCCAGTTCAGGGCCCCTGAGAAACAGAGGGCAGGGCTCCAGCCCCTCCCATCGCCTCCACTCTCTCCAGCTGCAGCCTTGCCCTGCCCTGGGCTGCCCATCTGCACTGCAGAGCTGCTGGACCCAAGCTCCTGCTGCTCATACTTACCTCTAGGCCAACCTTCCCTTCACAGTCTTATAAATGTCACTCTGGGAGCTCACAACATCCAGAGACAGGAAAGGACCCAGCAACACATCTCTGTGCTCAGAGCCATCCGCCACCCTGACTACAATCCATGGAACATCCAGAATGACATCATGTTACTGCAGGTACTGTTTGCCTGGCCCTGGGGACCCGGCCCTAGCCAGCAATCTTCCAATGTAGTGACTTCACTGTGTTCTGGGACCATGGGAGAGGAGACCAGAGCAGGGCTGGTGGGAGTGGGGCAGGGATGAGGCAAGTACTGTCCCAGCAGTCCCTAAGCTTTATAAGGGTCCAGCTGAGAAGGAATGCCCATACTCTCTCTGGCAGCTGAGCAGCAGAATCAGGCAGAATGCAGCGGTGAGGCCTGTGGCCCTGCCTCAAGCCGGGAATGGGGTGAGTCCTGGGACCTTGTGCACAGTGACCGGCTGGGGCCTGGTCAGCCTGAACAGGTTACCAAACAGACTCCAGGAGGTGCAGCTGAGAGTGCAGAGGGACCAGGTGTGCAGCAGACGCTTTGCTTTCTACACCGGCCAGACCCAGATTTGTGTGGGGGTCCCTCGAGAGAGGAAGAATGCCTTCAGGGTAAGGGCATGGACCACTGCTAACATTTCCTAGAACAGACTCCTTCCCCACAGCCTCAGCCTGGGGTCAGACCAAGGTCCGGTGGGGATTTTTTCCCTCATCAATCCAGTCCCCAGAGATGAGGGTGGAAGACCCACAGCACTACATGGGCAGCATTTCCCTGGGAAGGAAAAGGTCCCTAGACTCAAATTGAGCTGGAAGAGCAGCCTCAGATGGTGCTAAAGCCCAGAAGCTGAGGGTCCAGAATCTCAACTCCTGTCCCCCAAAGCCCCATCTCACACACACTAGCAACTAAAGGAGCCCCACCCTGCCTTCTCGGAGAGCTACAGCTTTGGGGCAGCAGGAGCAGGGTGGCCCAGCTTAGTGTTCTTTCCCCTCTGTGCCCACAGGGAGACTCCGGTGGCCCTCTGGTATGTAACAACGTGGCCCAGGGCATTGTCTCCTATGGAGCTAACAATGGGACCCCTCCTGCAGTCTTCACCCGGATCTTGAGCTACCTACCCTGGGTACAGAGAACAATGAGGCGCTTCAAATGGGAGGATCAGACTGAAACCCCTCTATGACTCACTCTTTTTTCTTTGGGGCATAGGCCAGCTCCAAGGGATTGCCAGAGCTCTAATAAATGTCCGTCTACAGTGTAAATATTTGCTACTAAACATCATTTAGTGTTGTCTTAGTCTGTTTGAATGGCTACAACAAAATACCACCTACCAGGTAGCTTATAAAAGCAGACATTTATTCGCACAATGCTGGAAGCTGGAAGGTCTGTGACCAAGGAGCCAGCAGGTTCAGGTCTGGTGAGGGCTGCTTCCTGGTTCCACCGTCATCCTCTCGTTGTGTCCTCCTGTGGTGGGAAGGGCAAGGAAGTTCTGCGGGGTCTCTTTTATAAGGGCACTCATCCTATTCACTAGGGCTCTGCCCTCATGATGGAATCACCTCTCATGCCCCACCCACACTCCAGATACCATGACATTGGGAATTAGGTTTCAACATGTAAATTTTGTAGGAACACAAACATTCAGTATATTGAATGCACATACACAATAGAGTGTACCAGAATTCAGTGGAGCTCTTCTAGGAAAATGAGTCTTACCCAGAACAAATCAACCACATACCCTGACTCTCAGGATGAACTTCTTCCCTCCTTTAATCCATACATGTCCTCTCTCCTTTATCTCACTTTCCCCACCAACTTGGGAAGCACTGGAAAAACATATCTCTCCCTAGGGTGAGACTCTCCATTCTGTGGGAGAATCCCACTATTCCGTATTGAAGCATTCCTTGATTAAAACTGGGTGCCATTAATGTGCACAAAGAGGCAGATCAAAGGAGCAGAACCAAAATTCCATTAAAGGCCCAATTTAATATATGATGAAGGCAACATCTCAAATCACTGGGGGAAATAACTTTTAATAAATGGATACAACTAGATAGCTATTTGGGGTGGGGGACAGAAAAAAATGGGTCCTTTACTCATACTATGCTCCAAAATAAGTCTCAAATGAATCAGAAATCTAAATGCAAAAAAAAAAATTTAAACTATGCATGTACAAGAAGAAAAAATAAAAAGATTTGCATGTTTAAACAAATCCCCATGATTGTAGGTGCACATTTCAAAATAGCCCAAAAAAAAGGGAGGTAAGCCAAGTGTCCATCAATAGCCCTAGCTCTTGACCTAAAACCTCACACCACACCAACCCTACTGTACTATAAACTAACATTTTCTTTATCACTGTGATTAAGTTTGCTTCTCATATTTGATACTCTGAGGTAATGCAAACTACACAAAATGTTTACTAAAATAACAATTTGTTCACCCTAAAGATTATCACATGACTATCTACATTGATATTATATTTAAGTAGATTACTGAACTCACATAATTTAAAATCAGGCTTTAAGTATCTTAAAGTAACTGCACAGAAACAGTTGTGAAGGTTTTTTAGGTACATCAAAATGTTAATTACTATCCTTCCTACCCCCATACCCCTTCCCCTCCCTTCACTCCCCTCTACCTAATATAAAGTAACTCTATTCTTTCCTAGTGCCCCACCTCTTGTGAATTAGCACCAGAGAAAACATCCGGCCTTTGATTTTTTGGGATTGGCTTATTTCACTTAACATGATATTCTCTGATTCCATCCATTTACCAGCAAATGCCATACTTTCATTCTTTTTTAAAGTTAAGTAATATTTCGTCTTATATATATATATACCACATTTTCTTTATCCATTCATCTGTTGCATAAATGCATTCTACTGTCATGTATATCCAATTAGAACAAATTTTTTAAATTTTTAAAAAAGAATATATCTTTGTGACTCAATAAAACCAATTCATTTAATTTTCATAAGTTTTTATTTTGTCAAGATGACTGATGTGAAAAAAAAATACTAGTTTCTCATTGCCTCAGTTACAGCCTCCCACAGGATACCAGACCAACAGCGGGAAAGCCTCCTTGAGACCCAGGTTTCTGACTGCTATAGTTTGAAATTGGTTTGGGCACCCCACTTCAAGGTTTCATGGGTTAAAATTTAATGTCTGTTGTGGGGTTTTTTAAGAGGGTGAAAACAATACGACTATGGTGTTTAGAGGTGGGCCCTTTGGTAGGTGATTGGGATCAGATAAGGTCATTAGGGTAGAGCCCTCTTATTGGATTCTGGTGGCTTTATAAGAAAAGAGAGAGAGACACACACAAGTATTCCCTGTCTCTTTCCCCGTGATACTCTGTACCACCTTGAGTCTCTGCCCACAAGGAAGCCACTAACAGATAAGGCCCGAGACCTTGCACCAGAAATGTGAGCCAAAACAAATGTCTTTCCTTTACAAAGAAAAAAGTTAATTACTCCTTGCAGAATGACATTTACCATCTAAATTGCTGCAGTTTCTATAATCTTAAATCAACTTATCACCAATCAGATCTTTTGTCAATTTTGTGAATTTTGTCATTATTTTATGTGTAACTCTTATCAAAAAGTCTCTTGTCTAATATTCAATAGAAACCATCTATTAACCAAATTCTAATCACCTTTAACAATCTTTAACAATTCACCGTCATTCTCCATATTTTCAAACTGCCCGTAGGAATCACCTGTTACTTGCATGCTCTAGGGGATGACAGGCTCAGCTTTACGTGGTTGCATTGGCAAATGGGAAGAACGCTTGTCAGTGGGGAGGAGATGAGAGTAGTGCAAGAGTTCCCCCATTCAGCCCTTCCCTCTCTGACATTTACTTAGAGCCCCAAAGCATTGCCCAGGCTCAGACTCAGTCCTGAGTCCTGTCCTGAGGGCAGATGCATCTTGTTTCAGATCTTTCAGTCAGCTCTTTGTCTCTGGCTGCCCTGCCAGGAAGGATTCCACAGACTTCCAAAGGCACTTGATACCTTCTGACATGAGCCAGCTCTGACTACACCTTGGTTCTCCTTGCTTTTCCATATGCTCCAGCAGCCCAGCCCGTGTGAGCATGCATACACACACACACACACACGCGCAGGACTTTCCTCTCACTGCCTCACCAGGGTCCTGACCCTCTGACATGGGTAAGTCTGGGCTCCAAAGGAATCTTCCTCTGACGGGAAATGCACCTGGAAAGCCCAGGTGATCCGTGTGGCTCTCCTCGTAACCGAACCCATGTGAACAAGTGCCACGGGCTAGGCTGAGGGTCACCTGAGAAACCTAGATACACTTGCCACACCAGGCCTCATTCAAACCTCCCTATGCAGTTTTCCACAGCCATCTGCATTCTCATGATGACTGGCAGAGTTCCTCTGTGTGGAGGCTGGGCTGGGTCCTGCACATCTGTCCATGTTCAGAACACTCCCACTGCTTACTCACTCATTGGCCTCACCATATTTCAGTCCACTCCTTCATTTTTTTGTATTTTTTTATTTTTTGTTCTATTTAGTTGTACATGACAGAATGTATTTTGATTCATTGTACACAAATGGAGTACAACTTTTCATTTCTCTGGGTGTACACGATGTAGAGTCACACCATTCATGTAATCATATATATATATCATGTATATAGGGTAATGATGTTTGTCTCATTCCACCATCTTTCCTTCCCCCGCCCCCTCCCCACCCTTCATTTCCCTCTCCACAATCCAATATTCCTCCATTCTTCCCTTATCCCTTCTCCATCTCATTATGTATCAGCATCCACTTATCAGAGGAAACATTTGGCCTTTGGCTTTTTGGGATTAACTTATTTCACTTAGCATGATATTCTCCAACTCCGTCCATCTACCTGCAAATGCCATAACTGTATTCTTCTTTATGAGAGTAATATTCCATTGTGTATATATACCACAGTTTCTTTATCTATTCATCTATTGAAGGACATCTAGGTTGGTTCCACAATCTAGCTATTGTGAATTAGGCTGCTATGAACATTGATGTGTCTGCGTCACTGTATGTAGTATGCTGATTTTAAGTCATTTGGGTATAAATGAACAAGTGGGATAACCAGGTCAAACAGTGGTTCCATTCAAAGTTTTCTGAGGAATCTCCATACTGCTTTCCAGAGTGGCTGCACAAATTTACAAACCTACCAGCAATGTATGAGTGTACCTTTTTCCCCACAACCTTGCCAACACCTGTTATTGCTTGTGTTCTTGATAACAGACATTCTAATTGGGATGAGATGAAATCTTAGGGTAGTTTTGATTTGCATTTCTCTAACTACTAGAGATGTTGAACATTTTTTCATATATGTGTTGATCAATTGTATATCTTCTTCTATGAAGTGTCTGCTCAGTTCCTTAGCCCATTTACTGATTGGGTTATTTGTATTTTTGGTGTTAAGTTTTTTGAGTTTTTTTATGAATTCTGGAGATTAGTACTCTATCTGAAGTGCATGTGGTAAAGATTTTCTCCCACTCTGTAGGCTCTCTCTTCAGATTGCTGATAGTTTCCTTTGCTGAGAGAAAGCTTTTTAGTGTGAATTCATCCCATTTATTAATTCTTGATTTTGTCTCTTGCACTTAGGAGTCTTGTTAAGGAAGTCTGGTCCTAAGCCAGCATGATGAAGATTTGGGACTACTTTTTCTTCTCTTTGGTGCAGGGTCTCTAGTCTAATTCCTAGGTCCTTGATTCATTTTGAGTTGAGTTTTGAGCAGGGTGAGAGATAGGGGTTGAATTTCACTTTGCCGCATATGGATTTCCAGTTTTCCCAGCACCATCTGTTGAAGAGCCCACCTCTTCTCACAGCTGGTGGCCTCCCTTCTGGGCCACACCAACCATGCTGACCATGTGGGCCTCTCAGCTGCCCTTTGTGTGAGAATGGCATGGAAGGTCCCACTCCTCCATCCATCAAATAACAAAGAATTGTAGTATCAGACAACTTCTTGAGCAATGTTGGACCCTGAAGATACAATGGTAAGTGTGACAAATGCCTAACAACCTGGTGCTGGGGTGACCTCAGTCTGTACTTCACAAATCCTTGGGTTTTGTTCTCAGAGTCTCCTGTGAGCAAGATTGGGGTGAAAAATCAATAGAAAGTAAGAATATCCAGTTCTAACGTAAACACCACAACTTCTATTTTTATCACACAATACTGGTATTATTTCATATGACAATAGAAAATATGAATGGTAGGAATTCATGGACATTTGTTCAAGGTCATGTTCCATGGGTCAAATCATATTATGTCCAGAAAAGGAGGAGAGGAAAGAAATTAGACCACACCCCAACATATGGAGTCCCAGCTGCCCATAGGTTTTAAATATGTGGCACGTGTTCAATTTTACCTGGAGGAAAAATATGCCTCTGTTAAAAAGAAAAAGCATGGAAACAAAGTAATGTACAATAATATCCTTCTCCTTTAAGATATAAGTCTGAGAAAGGAGACTGACCCTCACAGTCATTCAGTGAGCACTCCACAGAAACAGGGTTGCCTGGTCTCTATCACCAGGCCACAACTCCTCCATTCAGGAGTTTTAGCTCCTCACACTCTCTTTTTTCCAACATCTGTGCCATGTGGTCATGCAGACTGCTCTCACACATCTGAAAAGGATGCCCCTAGGTGTTCCATCACATCCTGCCTCTGAACTGGCAGTGGCCTCCCTGGGGCTTCCCACCATCTGCATATCTCCTTTAGAGGGGAGAGTCAGAGTTTCCTGGGTGTCCTCATGAATCCCTCTACTAGTGTAACTCTCCAAATTCCTACCACTCCTTTCTGAAAGCTCAAGAAGAGAGAGTGAAAGGAGAAGACCAAGGGAAAGTGATTGCCTGAGAACAGGTGACCTGAAGACTGTGGGCAGGGAGTAGAGCCCAGGGGAAAGCTCAGAGATGACCTCAAGAGTTCAGGGAAACTTCTCTGTCAAAAAAGACAATAAGACTCTCAATAGTTCATGCAGTCAGTCAAATGAAGGGGGTTTGGAGTCAAATTTAGATAGCATGCCTCCCAGAGTCATTAGGAAACATGTCATTCTCTTCTCTCAGCACTGTTTCAACAGGGGCCCACAGCTACATTATGGCCCAGTGCTATAATGTACAGCATTCTGCCAAACCTTTTTGGAGAATGCTATTCTGAGCAGCACCTTTAGGATGGATCACTACTTTAGAAACAGTCTAACATTTAGAAAATGGAAATAACTAAAGGTGGTCTCCTATGTTCTGAGCATAGTCATTTTCAGGGGACACTAAGCCCAGGACCCTCACAAGAAGTAGAGAGCAGGAAGATGGAAATGCCTGTCTTGAATTCCAGGTCACTCAGAGACCTAGGACTGCCCTCGGAAGATAAGTAAAGTATAGCTCAGTCCCTAGCTGTAGGAAGCCACAGAAGGGCAGGATCTAAGTCTCTAAGAATCACTTGCTCTGATTGGGCACCTGAAGTGAAGACCACACTCCTCACAGATGTACAGCCCCCTCATCTTGCCCAAGGACTAGAGGAGGTAAAGATGGCCATATGCAGTGCTGCTGCCTGGGATCCCTGTCTCAGGGCATCTTCTTGGACTTGCTCCAGGAAAAGCAACTAGAAGTACACTGGTGCTCCTGTCCGGGCTTGTGGAGAGACCTACAGTAACCTACAGTAACAAAGATAAGTTCACAAGCAATGTCCCCAAATGTCCCCAAGACAAGAAGGCCCTAGGGCCATCTGGGAAAAGCTCTTACCCACAGTGTACAGACTGTTTTTCCTGGTTCATAGGAGATCCTAATTCAGCCTATGGACCTTGTTTCTGGGTCCTCAAGAACTGGGGTAGAATTGGAGACATAGACCTGGACTGGGGATGAAAGTCCAGGACACTGAAATATCTCACACTCTCACACTCCTTCCCTCTTCTCTCTCTCCCTCTCTCTCTCTCTCCCTCTCTCTCTCTCTCTCTCTCTCTCTCTCTCTCTCTCTCTCTCTCTCACACACACACACACACACACACACACACACACACTAAGTGATTTTCTTTTAGATAATAAAAGGTAGGAGCAAAGTAAAGAGGAGAGAGAGAGAGAAAGCTGAGGAGGAATTAGAATATGCTAAACTGGAACCTTCCTCCCTCTTATTCATGTGAAGAATTTAGGACCCTTCATGTGAGGCTCAGGGCTATGGCTGATATATGAATGTAAATAAGAAGATCTTCCACTCTAGGATCTCAAGTGTTCTTCATAAGTAAAGGGACAGTAAATATAATTCAGTAAAATGAATGATAGTCAAACTTCTTATTCCCATTGACTTGAAGCTCTATTATTACCAAACTTATATATACTAATTCCTAGTGTTATCATGCTAAAAATCCTCTGATCAATGCAATACTTGGGATTCTACTTCTTAGCAACAGCAGGTTGTTTGACTTCCAGGACTTGGTTTCCAGATCTCCAGTTCTTCCCATCCCCATTAGGTCTTCAGGATTGCTCTAGTAGACCAGCTGTTTCCCATCAGGTTCCATTACATTCCATGGCATTCAAATCATGCAACTGCCTAGGAGAGAAGAAAGGAATCAAGATACCCACCACACACCATGTAACCAGAGCTGCCCATCTGTTTTAAATGTTTGCTGTGTGTGTCATCTCTGGTAAATGGAGGGAACTGAAGAACATCATGCCAAGTGACATAAGCCAGACTCAGAAAGTCAAGGATCAAATGTTTTCTCTCATATGTGGAAGCTAGAGAGAGAGAGAAAAAAAAGAAATTAATAAAGGGGGAAATCTCACAAAAATAGAAGGGATACCAGTAGAGTAGACAAAGGGAATGGGGAGGGAAAGAAAAGGGAGGGCATGGGGAAGTACTGGGGAATAAAATCTACCAAAATATGCTGTATCCATGCACAAATATATCACAATGAATTCCACGTGTATTATGATTGTAGTGCACTACTTAAAATAATAATAATAAAGAAAGATCAATATAGTAGAGCAAGTGGGTCAAGGGAAGGGAGAAGTGAAAGGAAATGTGGAATGAAATTGATCAAATTATGCTATGTACAGCCTTCACTGGGGGACCAGATTACCTGGGCAGAGGAGACAAGAAACTCAGAATGAGTGACAGAGCTTCTTTTCTCCTCTTGTGGTCTCTACTTACATCCCCCAACTACCTTGACACTGAGGCATTTTAGACTTTTGAAATATCAAGTAGTTGATAACAGCATTGGCTTTATCAATGTTCAGGATCACACAATGAACTCAAGCCCAGTTGTCTGTCAAATCCCTCCATTAAGGCTCTCCTCTTCTGTCCTCTCCGTAACTCCTAGTACTGTCTCAACATCCCCTTACCACTCCACCCTTAGTCTCTACACCTCACCTCCTCCTTAGTAATTTGCAGTTGCTCAAAACTATCAAGAAATTGATGAATGACTGAGTTCTTGGCTAACGTGACTTCGGGGAGACCAGTGCTTGGCACTTGTGAATTTAAAAAGAAATTCTTGAGCTCTAGAAAAAATTAATCTCTACAAAGGATAGGTTTAGATGGAAAAATGCTGTTTTAGGAAATAGACAATTACCTAACCACAAATTCAAGATGCAGTGGGTCCATATTGCAGCTCCTGGACGATCTGACCCAGAGGAAGAGGACCTCACATTCTGCTTAATGTCACATCCCTTCTGTAGTCTCTTCCACTCTTCTGAGATTACAGTTTTCCTCCAGTGAATATGGTCATGCTCACCAGCAGCTGCCCCAAACCATGGTTCCTGCAACGCACTGCCACACCCCTTTCTGTGGGAAGGGAAGAGGTACAGTGAAAGTTCATATCTTGAAAATCACTAACAGTCAGAAGGAAATTGGTGGTCTGAGCCTGGCCCTCACTTCATCACCACAGGAATTAAAAGGTTGGGAGGAAGAAGGTGCCTCTTTAGCCCTGATCAGACTTTTGGGGAAGATGCTACCACTCCTGCTCTTCTTGGTGACTATCCTGCCCTGTGGCACTGAAGGAGGTAAGTGACCATCCCCACCCCAGAAGCTGGGGGTGCTCCACAGTCCTCATCAGGCTAGTGCTAAGAGTCATCCTCAACTCACTCCATGCCTCGAAGTTTGCTGAATCCCAGCTTTATCACTAGACAGTGATGCAGAAATTCTAGAAAACTACTTTCAAAGACACCTGGTGGGTCATACCTCTATCACCTTGAAAGTGATTTATTGGAAAGGCACTGACACTGGTGGAGGGGAATCACTGAAAATTAGGGCTACAAACTTCCATTCGCCAAATACAAGAATGGCCAGTTTTCATCATCTGTATTAAAATTGGAATTGTCATTTGGAATTAAAATTCCAATCCTAGATGTCACTCGGACCTTGTCCCCATTCAGTGAGCCACTAAGCTCCCCAAGGGCAGTTACCCAGAGGGTAACTGAGCCTGCAGTTTGGCCTCAGTGCTGCTCCACAGCAATGAAGAACAGCTCCCAAAGGACTCTCCCACCTCAGCCTTTCTCCATCTCACTCTGCTCCCCTATCCTTTGTACTCTTCCCTCTTTACCCTGAGGGCTCAGCACCTTAGGAAGATGAGCCTATGCTGTGTTCAGATTCCATTAGCAGATCTCTTCCCCACCTGCTGGACACAGCACATTTGAAGAGTATTCATTGTGCATCAGACAAGCTTTTGTAGGGTATTTATTATGTACCTGACTCAGGTGTGGGCACAGGGTGAAGCCAGAGTCTTCTGTCCCAAGATTACATCACATTCAGTTCTTAGAAAGCAGTCCAGTCGGTGTGTTTACTCACTCCTGTAATCCCAGAGACTCGGGAGGCTGAGGCATGAAGATCATGAGTTCAAAGCCAGACTCAGCAATAGAGAGGTGTTAAGCAACTCAGTGAGATCCTGTCTCTAAATAAAAGACAAAATTGGGCTGGAGATGTGACTCTGTGGTTGCGTGCCCCTGAACTCAATCCCTGGTAAGAAAGAGAGAGAGAGAGAGAGAGAGAGAGAGAGAGAGAGAGAGAGAGAGAGAGAGAGAGAAAGAGAGAGAGAGAGAGAAAAGAAAGAAAGAAAGAAAGAAAGAAAGAAAGAAAGAAAGAAAGAAAGAAAGAAAGAAAGAAAGAAAGAAAGAAAGGAAGGAAGGAAGGAAGGAAGGAAGGAAGGAAGGAAGGAAGGAAAGAAGGAAGGAGAGGGAGGGAGGGAGAGGGAGAAAGAGAGAGAGAGAGAGAGAGAGAGAGAGAGAGAGAGAGAGAGAGAGAGAGAGAGAGAAAGGAAGCCCAATGCTGGAAGTATACAGTTCACAAGGTGTCTGAGAAGCACTGGACAGAGAAGCAACCACCTTTGGTCAGAGAGTATATTCCAGCTCTTCTGGACAGTATCTACTGCATTCAGATCCTTTTCCTTTAACTTGTTTATGAAGTTTATTTAATTCAGAAAAAAGAATTGAGTTCTCTCATCTCTACAAGAAGAAATTGATAACTAGGGAAAGAATTGGGTCAGGCTTCAAGCCCACTATGCTACCACAGAAACCAAGACCCCTTCTCAGCGTGTGGCAGTCTGTCAAAGGGCTTTCTTCCCAAACCATGTCCAAGTTCACAGACTATTGCAGCATGACCATCCTGTCTTACAGCTACTGGGCTTGCCCTCTGGTTTCTATGAACACTGACATCCAGGACAAATTTTCTCCTTCAGGGGAAATCAAATGGAACAGAGAGGTGAAACTCCACTCCTGGCCCTCCATGGGATTTTTAAGATTCTATGATAGCAAACTGGTCAGGAAATAACTGTGATGGTTTACTGGTACAAGCAACTTTGTGATGACACCAGTTCACTGTTACGAAAGGTGAGAAGCACCTGGGTCTTTGTCATCCTGGGATTAACCAAGTTACCATAGCTTGTAAAAGTCCCTTAGCATATAGGACCAAGGACTTATGAGGAACCACCTGAGATTTCCCAAGCTGGTCCAAAATGAGCATAGGATACAAGATTGGAGAGTGTGAGAGAACGGGCTGAGCAGCAGGGAGGCTGTCGAAAACCCAGCCTTAGCTCACTGCAAAGAAGAGCAACACAGTCCACATTTGGACTAAGGTGGGGCACATTTTTGCCCATCCCTCCTAACAATTTGACTCAGCTATTCCTCTGCCTTAAGCTGAGACCTCAATCTGCCTTTCAGAGACTGAACTGTGGCTTGTATGACTAGCCGTATTGATTTTTACAGCAAAATAAATGTCACCTGGGGTGCTAACAACATTAAGAAAAAGGAAAACACCCACAGGTCATTTCTGTTCTAGAAGCCATCCCTCACAAGGAATATAATAATAAAACAGTGATCAATGACATCATGATCCTAAAGGTAACATCTTGCTGACTTCTGGTCTACCTGCACAGGTCTCTGGGGATCATTCGGCTTGTGCAGAGTCTCAGACCTCTCCTCTCCTCTAAGTAGGTGATCTGCTAGTCCCAGTGCAATATAAGGAGGTTGAGAGGCCTTTCAGACAATGGAGGGACAGAAAACCTCATCCCTGGTCTGAGCCTTCCTGAGAGGATGGGACCTCAATTGTCATCCCTCTTCTCTCTGACCAGTTAAAATACAAAGCTCAACTTAACACAGTTGTGAAGAATATTGCTCTGAAGAAGAGCCAGGACTGGGTGAGACCTGGGCAGGTGTGCAATGTGGCAGACTGGGGGAAACTGGCTGATGGCAAAAATCCTGACACACCAAGAGGTGGACCTGGATAATACAGAAGGAACAGAAATGCAGGTACTATAAGTCCATCTAGCTATGTGTGGAGAACCCTAAGGACAAGAAAGATACTGGTAGTATAAGGTAGTAAAAGTTCAGCCACCTTTGAACTTTTTAAAAAGGGACAGAGTAATGCTGAGGACACAAGGCTGATCTGGTCTGGGTTGAGCTGGGAAGAGAATGCAGCTAGGCAGAGACTCTCAGTCAGGTGGATCCCAGCACCTACCCACCTCCCTGCCATTCAGGACTGAGGCAAATGGTGACCACTTTCCCTTTCCCTTCTGAAACCATAGGCCATTAGTGAGGAAAGAGAATACACAGAAAACGAACCTCAAAGCAGGTAAACCAGAGGGGCCTATGCTAAGACTTCTCCCTTTTCTGTCCACAGGGAGACTCCAGGGACCCTTTGTGTGTGACAGTGTAATCCAGGGCATTGTCAGCTATCAATATACTACTAGGAAACTTCCTCAGGTCTTTACCAGGATCTCAAGCTTGATGGCCTGATAGTAGTGAACTCTTCAGACATAGCTAGATGATAGGCCCTGTCATCTGGGATAGTGTCCACCCTTTTGGGGGGACAACTATTTAACTCTTAATAAAGACTATCTCTTGGTAAAGAGGAGCTGATTTCTCTTTCTTCCTTGAATATATTCTTCAACACCTTCTGTGCACCACATCCTTCTCCACCTTCTTCTCCTCCTAGTTTCCACCTTCCAAACACTTCCCACAAACCCAAGGACTCAAACCCTGTGCATTGACCCAGTCCTGTCAGCATCTGTTTATGTCAGAAACAGTCTCTGACCAACGGGAAAGGGGCTTTCTCCCCTGAGAAGCAATGGAGCTCATTTCCAGGGAATCTCAAAGATGTCTTTTACTCTTTCCTGAATCCAGGCCAGCCACAGGAAGAGGAGAAAAGCACCTGAGATCCCTCTCCAGTGTCAAGGAGTTGACTGGTTCCAGGAGGCCCATTCCCACCCACCCACCCCCCAGTCTCCTCCATGGCCTCCCTCTGGCCACGGATCCAACAGTCTCCACTCTGAGCCACTGTCCCAACTAGGATCTGTCTGTCAGCTCCCACCAGCTTATCACAGTGATCAGGGTAAACCAGGCCATATGTGCCACTCCTCTCCCCAGAGCAGAGCCTGTGAGAATGTGACAGACAGGCTATGTTCACAGACCTGTTCACACACCTCCCACATGAACAGGGCCAGTTCAACCTTTCTTCTCCAGCCCAGCACAAGCCACAGTCTTGGTGTGGACTCAGTGCCAACCTCGAAACTTGTCCACTTAGCCACTTCAGTGGCTTTCAGACTACCCCATTTACTGAGGGTATTCTGGGAACTAGGTACCACAGTTGCAGCAACCTCAGAGGTGAGGTGAAGAGTGGAGAGGAGAACATCACAGTCTGCTCCCAAACCAGAAAAGGTGATGAAGGGGGCTCCTGGGCCTTCATAAATCATGACTGACTTGGAATCTATCCATGAAACAAATGTTTCACTGGCACCTACTCTATTGAACACTGTTTTCCATTACATTCTCTTCTCCCTCAGATCTAGTCTGTTATTAGCATGTTTTGCTTCATTCATTGAATCCTTTATTTCCAAATTTTCCATTTTGTTTTTTTATCTCTTTTTGTAGAAATTCTCATTTGAATCACGTATCATTTTTGTAATTTCACTGAATGTCTATCTGTATTATTTCACATCTCACTGAGTTACTTTAAGATCATTACTTTGGATTTCTTTTCAGGCATTTCATAGATTTCCTTTCTTTGGGGTCTGTTGCTAGAGAATTACTGAGTTCTTTGGATGGGCCATGTTACCTTGCTCTTTCATGTTTCTTATGTGCTTGTGTTGATATTTGCACATCCAGTGGAAGAGTTGCCTCTACCAATTTTATATTACTATATCCATTCATCAAAACCTACAAAAAGTGCCTAAAAAGTGTAAAATATTACTGCATCTAAATTAAATCCAATAAACAAGACTTTTTTATAATGGACCAAAAATTTTAACAGACATTTCACAAAAGAAGGTATAGAAATGACTGATAAGCACAAGAGAAGATGTTTCAACATCATCAGTGATCAGGGACAAATTAATACCTACGATAATTCTACTTATACCTAAGACAGTGTTTAAATTTAAAAGAAAGAATGTGAAGCAACTGGAACTCAACTGACTTTTGACAAACATGCCAAAAAAATTAGAAACAATTGTTTGCCTCTGAGCAATGAGACCAAGAATACTGAGTGATTGAATTGTTGCTTTAAAAATACCTTCTTGGGGGGCTGGGGAGATAGCTCAGTCGGTAGAGTGCTTGCCTTGCGAGCACGAGGCCCTGGGTTCGATCCCCAGTACTGCAAAAAAAAAAAAAAAAAAAAAAAAAAAGAATACCTTCTCTAGTATGTGTCTCTGTGTACACAGAAGTTTACACTCAAGCTCATGTGTTTCTGTAATTAATTTAAGTATTTCCAGGTTAGTTTTTTAACAAAAGGAAAAGGTATATTCATATCCATATGATTTGGCAAATTTTATTCTCTTATTAGAACCAAGACTGCTGATAACAGGTAAAGAATGTAAAACTTGTCTCTAAGTCTCAGTTGGGGCGGGGGAGAAAGAAAAGAAAAATCACCCAGAGAAGGAGTAAATCCAGTTCTGAGGAGATCAACAGCCCAAAACCCTGCTGAGGACAGTCACATAAAATGCAGAGTCACAAAGCCCTGCACCCCAGCCCTTTCCATCACGTCCCCATCCAGGAAGGTAGCTCCTTCTAGTCAGCCAGTTCCACTGTTGTATAATGGTGAGGGGAATGATATCTCTTAATTTGATCAATGATGGAATCTAACTATTCTTCAGACCTCAATTCAAATGAAGCTGTTACCACCTTACTAGAATGGACCATGAGTTTATCTTACCATCCCCCAACGTATTATGTCTCTCCATTGCAGCATGATGCTATTTGTGCTACAAACAGGGGTTTACAGATTGTGATCTCCTTTGACACAGGAGATCCTGTGACACAGGAGATCTCCTGAGACAGGCATCTAATTGAATTTCCATCCAGGTAGTTT
The DNA here is from genome assembly GCF_902686445.1 of Sciurus carolinensis. Taxonomy (NCBI): domain Eukaryota; kingdom Metazoa; phylum Chordata; class Mammalia; order Rodentia; family Sciuridae; genus Sciurus; species Sciurus carolinensis. The sequence goes on along the minus strand of NC_062214.1, from coordinate 126,978,481 downwards.
TGACTGATACACTGCATGAGTGAGTGGCATTTTATCCAGAAACCAAGAGTCTGGGAGAAATGGAGAATTTTGATAGCTAAGTAAACATAAACATTGTTGTTGAAAATTTTCATATGACAAACAAAGGAAAAGCAATAGAGGGTTGAAACTGGGGGAGATAATGCCAATTTGTGTCATATGATTATCAAGGAATCCAGACCACATGTAAGAGGCCACAGAACAAAGGGAAGTTGAGTAACTTGAAGACACGAAAATAGTGGTACACACTTATCCAAAACAAACAGGATACAACTAATTACCCCAGCCTTCAACTTCCCAAGCATGACTCAGAGAACAATATGTCATTGTCATGGGGCTGGGGAAACCCAGGGCATAGGAAAAACTGCTCTACAGAACAGGGGCTGGAAACAGAGTAGAGGGTCCCAGAATCAGTCATATATTGTAACTGGATCAGGACAAGTACTAGGAGATGTATTTTATTTCTCTTGGCCCCTTAGAGTTCTAATGCAAATCAAAAGAAGCCAATTCAGTTCACAAACTTTTGGAAGAGGTTAATGAATTTGGGGGTTAATAATGGTAAAAATAATAATAATAATAATAATAATAATAATAACTAACAGGGTATTTTTGATACCTGATCCTTTATCTCCTCCCCCCAAAAAAATCTTGTATTTAATTCTCACTATTGTTAAACCCATTTAACAGATGGGAAAGAGAGGAACTAAGAGTGATGAAGAAATTTGGCCCAAAGTCACAGAGCTAGTGGGGGTGTTAATAGGTAAGGGCTTCTAACCATGTACTCAATCCAACTAGCTCCCAAGTGCATGGCCTGAATAAAGCTTCTGTAAGAAAAAGATGAATCCTTTCCCAAGCTGTTGCAATGTGATCTTTGCCCCTTTATTCAGAGGTATTTGTTTTGGGAAATCCAGTTCTCTTCTTTTACCATTCCCCTTACAAACTCTGCAAGAGATCTTGGTGCCTAGATGCTTTCACTATGGCAGCACCAATAGACCAACAAAATGATCAGAACTATAGCAATCATGCATGGCAACTTAGGAAAGGGAAATTTTTTTTTTCTGAATGGTTGTGTTAAGACATAAATAAATTCAGGAATGACTGACTATAATGAAGATCATTATTATCTGGGATGTCACTGGTTTCAGATGCTGGAAGGCTAATGACAGAGTCCAGAGTAGACTCCTCGGTTGGGAGGAATCTACTCACCCTAACTGAAATCATAGAAGAGGAGAGCATAAGAGGCACTAAGTCCGGGTTCTCTGACTCCAACACTGACTCAGGAGCTGGCTGACTCCCTACTGGCAGCAAAAACAAATCCCGTGTTTCTTGTAGACATATGAAAAGGACGCTTGGTGCCACTCAAGCTTCCCCACAGTCCACTAGATGTGAGAAGGTTGCATTAGATCGATTCTAGGAACAGAGAACTGTCCATTGCTGGCCTGTACAAGGCTGGGAGCTGATAGAGGGATAGCCACCATCACAAGATTTATAAGAGAAGCATCTCAGATGCAAGGGACTTCACCCAAAGCTGTGAGGAAGAGATGACTGAGGACTACCTAGAATGAGTTCTCCATGAATGGAGGGACTGGTGGAAAGAGGTGAGGCAGAGCAGGGGACAACACAAGGCCAACTGTCACAGGTCTGCAGTGAGCCTGCTGCAGAAGTAAGAAAGCAAAACAAGGAGCTCTCCCCATCAGCTCACTCCAGCTCACCTCAGAGGAAGTGACAGGGAAAGGGGACAAAGGGAACCACTTCTCCCACCTTTCACTTCCCTGGCAACCTCATTCACTGGCACTTGCTAGCTCCAGCACAATCTAAGAGAAAGGGAGATCCTCAGGCATGAAGGAGAGCGCTAGAAGAAAAGGTTTGTAAACTACAACAAAGATCAGAAACAAAGACTTTTGAGTAAAGTTAAATAAAAGAGAACTAGAACTACCCCAGCTATGGTGTAAAAGAAACAATTTATCTAGTCCCTATCACTGGAAATACACTCTCTCATCATCTGGCATTCAGTTTAAATTCAACATGAATTGTTGAACTTCTGGACATTACCAGGAACTTCTGGAGAGGGAATGTTCACGACATCCTGTAATCACTGAGGAAGGTGTACAATCATGGAAAATTCCAACATGGATGGAACCATTAAGGTCAAGCTAATTGCCTCCCTCCTACCCCCATTCATTAGTCTTCCCTGAAGAATCCAGCAAGGAGCAGGGTGAAGTGATGCACACCTGCAGTCCTAGGTACTCAGGAGGCTGAGGCAGGAGGACCCCAAGTTTGAGACCAGCCTGAGCAAATTATCAAGACACTGTCTCAGTATTCAAAAAAAAAATTTTTTTTAAGGGCTGGGTTGTAGCTCAGTGGTAGAGCACTTGTCTAGCACGTGTGAGGCCTTGGGTTTAATCCTCACTACAGTAAACAAAGTGGAATAGAATGGGAAAATTATGGGTTTAAGAAACTGACCATTATACTTTGGATCTTACCACTGCTGTATAATATTCTGAGCTTCCACTAAGTGCTCATAATATGTATAATACTACTTATCCAAAAGGCTCACCACCAAGATTAAGTGAGAGCTCGCAGGTAAATTCTTTCAGTGCCAAGCACATTGTATTCAAGAAATTCTCTTCCTTCTACTCTCACTGCCACATTCTATTATTCTACTCACTATTTGGACACAAAGTTGGACTGATATTCCACCTTTGTCAACACAACTATGACCTGCAGGCCAGATCAGCCTGCCACCTCTTTTTGTAAGCAAAGATTTATTTAAACACAGTCACACTCATTTGTTCACATAATGCCTGTGGCTGCTTTTGTGCTACCACAGCAGAGGTGAATAGTGGCCACAAAGGCAGTACGATCCTCAAAGTTAGAAATAATATTTGGCCATTTAGAGAAACAGTTTGCAGAACCCTGTTCTTGATTTGTGTTCAGATCTGCTACAGGAGAGCTGCTTTGGATGGGGAAGGTGCGTGTCCGATCCTGGGAACCAGCACTCCTGGGATCTGACCACAGCCTCAACTACAGCACAGCAGATAGGAGTCATGAGAATGTCTGATAAGGAAGGCAAGCAAGCCAGAGTGACACACAAAACTTGATGAGGCAGGCTCTGTGGTTTCCAGCCCTCCCATTTCTTCTACTTCTGTGACTATAAAAGCAGGGACCTAGGAGCGGTGACACAGTAATCTTACCATGGGCAGCATCACTGGGAAAATGCAGGCCCTGATCCTCTTGGTGGTGGTTCTCTTTGCTCCCGAAGCTGGAGCTGGTGAGTCTTGCTGGACCTCCCTGTTCTCTGGGTCTTCAACTCCCACCCCAGAAGTATTGGCCTGGGTCAGGGAAGACCCTAAATCAAAACTGCAGGATCTCTTTGCAAGTTTTCCAGGGAAATCTCAACCTGGAAGAGTCAAACTCTTTCTTTCCATCACTGGCAGTTTCCCAAAGACAAGAAGTCTTGGGTAGAGAAAGAATTAGAAAACTGATTCCCATTCGCCTGCTTTCCTCAAGATACCCACAATCCAAGGCCCTTCTCTGGCCTTGCCCTTGTATTAAGGAGGTCAGGGTGAGGACATGAAGAAATGTCTAAATGGAAATGACAACTCAGAAATAAGACTGGGCATTTTGTTCTGAAAAGTAAGATGGCAAGTCACAGGGTGAACTGGGGTGGGGAAAGGCAAAAGAAAAGGTGCGTGGAGGGGCTGAGCCCTATCCTTTCAAGAGATGAGGACCAGGCTCAGGTGTACGCCCTCAGCATCAGTCCATCTTCCTCATCCGACGCTATGCTGAAAGGTTGTGATTGGGGACCTGGGGCTCTCGTTCCAGAGGAGATTATCGGTGGTATGGAGTCCAAGCCACACTCCCGGCCCTACATGGCCCATCTGGAAATCATCACTGACAGTGGTTCTGCTGCCAACTGTGGTGGGTTTCTCATAAGTCAAAAGTTTGTAATGACAGCTGCTCATTGTGAAGGAAGGTAAGAGGTTTTGGCTTGTTCTTTCTTCATATGAGGAAGTGGAGGAACCAGAGTTAAAGACAACTTTGAAGTAGTCTGAAGAGAGATTTCCCTGCCCTCTTCATTGCTGGCAGGTCAGCAATGTTTATTGGGTGGACCTGGACCATTTCATTGGTCATCTCCATCTCCAAAGGCCAGGGATTTGTACAGGGAAGCCAGGTCAAGGCAAGCCAGCACTGCCCTTCTCATTGCCGTGCAAGGAGAGCTTGCACTCAGGGTGCAAGTGTGTCTGCCAGAGCCCCACCCTCCTGAAAAGACCTGAGTCCCTCCAGTGGCTCTGCACAGGGAAAGAGGAGGGCCTGGTGTCAGTTTTCTCAGAATAGGCACTTGTAAGGAGACAGGCACTTTTACTGCCTCTGTCTTCCCTCTCAACAGGAAAATTACTGTCACTCTTGGTGTTCATAACTTGACACAGGAAGAATCCACATGGCAGAGGCGGAAAGTTGCAGAACAAATTGTTCACCCGAATTATAACTCCTTTACCAATCTCAATGACATCATGTTACTGAAGGTACCATTACCTTTCTTGCCCTTCTCAACTCCCCCTGCCTCCAGTCTTCTCATGCCTGCGCCCTTCTCATTTGCTCAGGTCCCACCCTCCCACTCCAGATCAACACAGCCACACTGGGTAGAAACTCTTGGCCCTGCCTCAGGGAGCCTCTGCCGCACCACCCATCTTCCAGGGGCTTGGCAATTCAGCTCTTCTCCCTCCCCTCACAGCTGCAAAGGAGAGCCAAGCTGACCCATGCTGTGGCGACAGTCCCCCTGCCCACCCGATCTGCCCTTATTCAACCTGGGAGAGTGTGCCGGACAGCTGGCTGGGGGAAAACAGGAGTGATGAAGCCAGGGTCAGATGTTCTGAGAGAGGTGAAGCTGAGAATCATGAATGGAAAGGCCTGTGACCACTTTCAGCTTTACGATCACAACTTGCAAATCTGTGTGGGCAACCCCAGGAAGAAGAGATCAACATTCAAGGTGACCACACACCTGCATGTCCTTCCCACATACAGAGACAGCATCCTTGGGAGGAGGACCAGACACAAGTGGTGTCTGTGTTTGTGGCTTCCTAGTCCTCTAGCAATAGGAATCCTCCTTTTAGGACCCCTTTTCCTTTATCCAAGTCCTACCTCTTACCTTCCTATCCAGTCTGCCACACAGGGCTCCAGAAGAGAAAGGAAGAGGGTGGAGGGGTCAGGATCCGGAGCAGTGGGCCCAGGCCAGAGAAAGAACACAGGCTTTAAACCCCAAACTGATGACCCCATGGGGGGCCAGGACTGCAGCCCCAACTTTGGGTACCTTGGAACTAGCTGGGATCTCATTGAACCAGGGAGAGGGGAGAGTAGCAGGGGTGGAGGGGCAACAATCTGCTCATGATCTGCTTTCTCTAACCCACAGGGGGACTCTGGGGGCCCCCTTCTGTGTGCTGGGGTGGCCCATGGTATTGTGTCTTACGGACGTGGAAATGCAAAGCCACCTGCAATCTTCACTCGTGTCTCCCCATATGTGCCCTGGATTAAAAAAATCTTAAAGGGCGATTAGCTGAGAAGCTGCCCAGCCTGAGGAAGAGTTCCCAAGCCAGAGCTCTCCCTGGGTAGCCCCAGGATTTAATGGGAGCCTGGTCCCAACCTAAATCCAGGGAGACTCTTGGAGATGCTGATGATTGTCCCCAGTGAATAAAGATGCATCCTGCAACATGCGTGCCTGTCTCCATTCTGTGCTCACAGCCAAGCACTGGTTTGCTTCCTCACCCATGTCCCCATCTAGCATGACTGAAGAAATGTGCTGGGCTCCTTTCTTGCTGAGTTAATAATTGTGACTACCAATTTCCTTGCACATGATGTGGTGTGGTGTTGTAGATTATTAAAGGTAACCTAAAATAAGTACATCCGCACAAGAGGATTTCACCTCCACAGTCAGATAGGCACAGATTTCCCTTCTTTCTCTGCTGACCTCTCTTCTTCCTCCTCCTCCTCTCAAGTCTCCTCCCACAAACCTCATACCTTAGTCACTGCAATTCATCTGCCTGCTGCAGCAAACTTCCCATGACCATGCCACAGATGACCCTAGGCCTGGCTGCTGATACCTTGTGTCCTTGACACATCTTCACCAACTGCCTCAATGCTATGTCTGCAGCCAGAGGAGCATCTGCCCTCAGAACTTCTTGGGATGGGTTGCTGACTACAGAGGTCACAGCAGAAGGAGGGGATCAGCCCTTTCCACAGCTGTACACAGGGAAAGCCCATGCCAGCCCAGGAGAGGGGTCCCCAAGAACATTAGGGTGAGCCTAGCCCCAGAACTACATTAGCCACCCAATTCAACTGTCATCTTCCTTAGAGATGACAGTGTCTACAGGTCTCCCAGAAGAGGAATACCTGAGTCAGATCAAGTTCCCCCAAGTGACTTGCAGTTCTCTGAATCCCATAGCCACCACCCTGCCACCCTACTATAAAGGAAAGAGAAAACAGGGCATGGACTCCAGACAACTATGTAGCACCTGCAATTAAAGGGGACACACACAGGGGAACACCACAGTCCCTAGATGCCTAAGAAAATAGGAATGACTCCTGATAACCACACTGAGAAACTGCTGCCACCACTAGCCCCATTCCAGGGACCCAGCACCTCCACCTTCCCCACAGTCTGCCAGTCCACAGACCTGGGCTTCCAGTTTTGCCACTAATCAGTACAGATGTAAAGTATAGAAAGAGAATGCACAGGACTGACTATAAACTCTCCTCTAACTCTATGTGAAACAACAAGCACATGTGGGGGGGGGGGGAACATTTTCAAAAATAGATCTCAAAAATTAAAGACCCAGCTGGGCATGGTGGTGCACACCTGTAATCTAGGGACTTGGGAGGCTGAGGCAGGAAGATTGAGTTCAAAGCCAGCCTCAGCAACTTAGTGAGGCACTAAGCAACTCAGTAAGATCCTGTCTCTAATAAAATATAAAAAGGGCTGGGGAGTGGCTCAGTGGTTAAGCGCCTCTGGGTTTAGTCCCTGGTACCAAAAAAATTAAGACTCTATGTTGGACTGTAATTAAAAAAGTTGATTTTTTAAATTTTCCTAACTCTGATTTACACTTGTAAAATTAAAGAACAGTTTTTAAATGTGGAATACAAAGAGCAGAGACACTGAGTATAAATTTCCTTAGAAGACTCAAATGCACACTAAGTTGCAGCTAGGGCCCCATCACCTCTTTATCCCCAGATCCAAAGGACAGCAACATACCCAGGTCAACACTTCTTCCCAAGAAACTGAACAACTGGATGTGGGGAGAGAGTGGTGAGCCTACCCTGCCTTCTTGGTCAATAAGAAGTAGTGGGACAGTGGAAGCTGCTGAGAACTGGACTGAACCTACAAGATGAATTGGAAACCAAGGGCTTCCAGGAAGGTCGTCACCACAGACAAAAGAGCATCACATGGGCCCCTCATGTGGAAAGAGCAGTTGGTGGCCCAGTTAACACCCCCCCCAAAAAAAAAGATAAGAGCATCATTATCACTAAGGCATTAATTCTGAGTTGTGATGAATGGGACCCAATTAGTGGGCTGCCTGACAGACACAGAGAGATAACAGCATCACAAGGTCAGCTGAAGAAACGGTCTAGATAAGAGTGTTGCACAGGGTAGAAGGAGCAGCAAGGCCAGGCAGCAGCTTGGTGAAGGCTCTAGCCAGCAGGCCCCCTCCCCACTGCCAAGATACCCAAGAGGAAACTCAGTTCAGTCAAAAGCATGGTGCAGGAGAAGCCCAAGAGCCAAGGGGCAAGGTTGTCAGCCATACCTGCTGCAAAAGGAGAAACAAAGTCAAAACAGAAAGCAAGAAAGGATAAATCTTCAGACAAAAATATTCAAATAAAAGGGAAAAGGAAAGCAAAACAGGCCAAAGCACTCAACCAAGATATTAACAACTTACCTCCAAAAACAGAAACTAAAGACAAGGAGAGTCCAACCTCTAGTAAAGCAAGAGAGAAAGAAGTCAAGTCTGATTAATCATATGCCACATCTTATCACTGGTCTCTGTCTCTCTTCTTATACAACCCAGAGAAATATTTTTATCAACTATTTTGCAAACACAAGTTTTTTATTAGTTTGCAAAAAAAATTTAAGTAGGAATCAATACCACCATGTGTCATTTTTTAAGTGTTCATGATTTTATAAGAGGTGAAGTCATTTTCCGGTTATTTATTTTTGGTACAACAAGAAAATACTAGGATGTTGGACTATAGGAGACTCTGACTGTGCTGTGTGTCTGCCTAACACTCACTCCCTGGGGATGAAGGAGTAGTTTTTGTTTTTTGGTTTTTGTTTTTTTCATCCCATAATGCAAAGCTACTAAATGGCAATTTGGAGTCACATTCATGCATTTAATGTTTTCAACAGTTGTAATAACTTCTATTCCTGCATTGTAGAATTGTTTCCTAAAGGAGTCCTGGGGTCAGATGCAAGCTCAACTCTTCCTGAATAGGTTCTTGATTGCTGCTTCTTGATTGATCTTCTTGAGGATATCAGACTCACTTCTTCACTCTTCCAAAGTGGACTCTGCCAGCAATTCTCCAGTGCACACGAGGGAAATAATAGAAAGAGAAACTGCTGACTCACACTCTGGGAACTATGGGTCTCCTCTTTCCCAAAGACCTCCATTCAGACTGACTGGATGTGCAGCACCCAGGACACCCCCTGGTGCTCCATGAAGGGCAACCGCAGGTAGTCCACAGTGTGCTGGGCCCTGGTGCACTCGAGCCCACACAGGCCACCATTCCACTGCCACTGGTTGGGAAGGAGCAGACCTCAAGTGCTAGAAACCAACATCCAGGCATGATGGGAGGAAGTCTGTAAACTGACCAGCAAGACATTGCAGGTGTTCTCTAGACCCCCAGAGAGACCCTGCAGACCAACCCACGCATCAGTGAGACACACATTTCCCAGGATGCTTCTTTGGGAGCTGACCCACATATCTGATGCCAGTCAAGATGGCAGTCAGATTGTGGACACTTCAATCAGCAAGGTGACATGGACATTACTTCTCCTTCTCAAACTCAGAAGGAAGAGGAAAAAAAAAGAAAGACTCTGGTCAGTGGAGTCAAGAAACAGAAGCATAATTCTACTCTGACTTAAATACCAAGGTTTAGGGTTAAAAGAGAACCTGGCCAAGGAACCAGAAGATGTGAATAAATGGGGTCTTTGTGTTTCCAGAAGAGCAGAATTGTCCAGTAACCCATCTCCACCTCTCACCACCCACCCAATTTTCCAGTAATAAGACTTCAGAAAAATGGCAAAATTCCAGTAGAGACATCCTAATGACCATATCTTAATGAGCCTTAAAGATGATTGCTGTGCGAGTGTGGCCTATCAGGACATCTGTGCTACCAGCATCGTCCAGTCTGCTTATCTGCTATTACCAGCTGCTGAGTTGGAGGCTCTGCTTGGAGATTTCAGAGTTCTTCCAGCCATTTTTGCCAGCGTAATTACATGTCTTTGATCCTGGCATGTCTATAGCTGACCAGTGCAGACTCTGCCTGCCTCTGTATTTTACATATGAAAACACCTCTGTCTCAGAGTAACTTCCTTTGGCTTAGAAGAAAACTGATGTATTGCAGGGTGCAGTGGTGCACGCCTATAATCCCAGAAGCTCAGGGGGTTAGGGATAGGGTTAGGGATAGGGTTAGGGTTAGAAAATAAAACTGATATATTGCAAAACTGGACCGGAAGCCAAGCCAGGTAAATGGCCATCTATGTTGGGTTTGTCCCAAGTACGTGAATCTGTTGGCTGATGGGAATGAAGAAAGTGATGAGTTCCAGGATTCTTCTGGATGGGCACTCAGCCTGTGAGTTGCCCACTAAACTCTGTACTGCCCTCTGGGGCCACAACCTCCCTAGGGTCAATGCTGTTGCCTGCCAGGGCCTGGACAGACTGTCTACACCACAGAACTCACTGAGGGCCATCTTTTTTTTTTTTTTTCATTCTTGGTCTGGGGATGGAACCCATCATTGTCACAAGTCACACCCCTTGGCACAGTGCAGCCCTCTCAGAGACCCTCTCACATTCACATTGTGTGAACTTGTCCTTCAGTCCCCTTCCCACCCAGGCATGAAGACCACCAGGCCACCCACACACTGTGCTACATCGATCTTTTTGAACTCATCAACAACTCGACTCCAAGAAGCTGTGCAGCAGCTCCTGAAACAGAGCCATGGGAATGGAGAGTCTTGGCCTCAGGCCCCTGAGGGCAGGCATGGCTGCTCCATGGCTGTCACAGGAGACCAGGCAGCAAGGGTGTGCCAGCTCACTTACCTCTGAAAGGGTTGCCCAGGTGGAAAATAAAAGGGTCGTGTCAGGGTTGTCTCCTGTGTCAGAGGACCCCAACGCTGTCTTGACATGAGCAGAGGACAGAGGTGGTTATGGTCAGTGAGTTCGCCAGGTACCCACAGGCAGGAGGAGAAGAGTGGTGGCCCATTCGCTAAGATGTCCCTTGAATTCCTGGCTGCACCTCAAGCTAGGCCCAGGGGAACATGAAATACCTGAGAAGGAAATGGGTAGCCAGGGCCTGGGCAAGGACAGCCATCAAGAGGAACCTGCTCCATCCCTGTTGAGGGTTAATGTGGTGCCCATTCATCTTGCAGACTACTACCCTGGGTGACCAAGGCAGTGGGCGCAAAAGAAAGATCCATGCCACCTCCCACCCTGCTCTCGGGTTCCAAAGAATGGAGGTAGTCTCAGGTCAGACTTGGAGGTGCAATTTCTTTTAAACCTTGAGGTTTATTTTCATCTGTGATCTTCCATTTCTGCAGTTTTTCCTGCATAACATGTTTTGATATGTAGTATTTTCTCTGGTTTCCAGATATGTGCCGTTTTCCCATTTTGCATGACCCCAATAATAGTTCCCATGTTACATTGACCAACTAATTTTTTTAAAAATTTTTGTAGCTGCAGATGGACAGCATGCTTTTTATTTTATTTATTTTTTAATGCAGTACTGAAGATTGAACTCAGTGCCTCACATGGGCTAGGCAAGTGCTCTGCCCCTGAGCTACAACTACAGCCCATGACCCATTAAGGGTATTTGTTTTATACAGGGAAGGAAATGTTAATTATGGTGATCACATTTTATATACATGTATTGAAATATCACAACGTGATTCATAAATATATACAATTATTGCATATTAACAAATATTTTACAATGTGAAAAATGGAAGTGCTAATAAAACACATTTGATAATTACACAATGTATACATGTATTAATTTATCACATGCTAATTCATGAATTTGTACAATAAAAAGAATTAAGCCAAAAAAAAAAGTGGAGGAGTCATTAGGGCTGCCCTTGTGGCTCAGTGGTAGAACACTTACCTAGCAAATGTGAGGCACTGGGTTCCACCCTCAGCACCACATAAAATAAATAAAATAAACGTATTGTGTCCATCTACAACTAAAAAATATATTTTAAAAAAAAGAAGGAATTATTGCTGGGCACTTTGGTGTATTCCATGATCTCAGTTTCTCGGGAGATGATGGAGGATTTCAAGTTCAAGGCCAGCCTCAGCAACCCAGTAAGGCCTTGTCTTCAAATAAAAAAAGGTCTGGCGCTGTAGCTCATGAGCAGAGCAACTCTGAGTTCAATCTCCAGTACCCACCCCAAAAAAGAAAGTATTGTTTTGTTTCTTAAAAGAAACCACCCCCAGTTTGTGGCTGTCCCTGTCGGAACTGTGTGCACTTTGTAATAACTTTGGTTTTGGTGGTCCAGTTTCCCCAATACCTTTGTTAATGACTGTGAAAGATTACAAATCTGAGTATATAGGTTATATGATATTAAACCATGAATCAGTAGGACTTGCATAACAGTTATCAACTTTTGAAGATATTTATATTTTATTCCTTTTAAGAAAAATGTATCCCCAAATGTTAACAGGGTAGCACACAGCAACATGCAAAAGAGCCAATTCCTCTTAGGGTATTCGTGGTTGTTGGGGCTCCAGTTAAAAGCCCAACAGGAAAATATCTGCTCTCCACTTCACCCTGATGTTAGGGCCTCCCTGGGAGTCTGGGATGGACTACCCTGCACCTCAAATCCCCTGGCAACTTTCACCCTTGTGTAAGGTTTGAAGGAGTTCTTAGGGCTTATTGTGTTGCATGCCCTCCACAAAAAAATGTGGAACATATGTCGAATCCCAGTGCCTCAGACTGTGACTTTTTTAGGAAATAGGGTTGTCACAGGTGAAATTAGTTAAGATAAGGTCACACTTAAATAGGAGGGATCCTGAACCCAAAATGGCTGGTGTGTTCTTGGAAGAAGAGTGAAGGGAGCATTCCTCAAGCTTATCTGACAGCAGTCACTGACACCATGGTCTAAGTAAGCCAAACAGCCTGGACAGAGAAACTGAGGTAATGGTAAAGACTGGCCATGGAATGAAGGTCTTTGCAGTTGCTGAGGCTGAGTTTGAACTGAGGGGAGGACTCGTTCTGACATGCATCACAGAAAGCTGTGATGTGAGCTCACCCACGCTGCCCTGCCTCATGCTGTGTGCAGGAGCTTGCCATTCCCCCAGTCCTTGGTCTCAGACCTGCTGCTGGGCAGAATTGCTTAGGCATGCTTGGTTTGTTTACACTACCGACATATAGTTCACCTATAGGCTGACTCTGTTATACTTTCACAAGCGTGTTAACCTGATTGGATAATGTGCCTATATATGTCCTGTGCAACCCTAAATAAAATTATATCCGTGCCTTCAGACCTCGATCTCTGATGCCTGAGTGAGCACACTGGGTAAGGTAGGCATTGTTCGTCCTCACCCTCAGCAAACCCGTCTCTGACCATCTACAGAAGAGAACACACTGCAAGAGGCCCTGTGAAGACAAAGGCAGAGATGAGCAAAGTGTCTGCCAGTCGAAGAACACCAAGGAGGAACCCCAGCTGCCACGAGAAGCCAGAACAGAGGCTGGAACGGATCCTGCCTCACAGCCCACAGAAGGAACAAACCCTGCTGACACCTGAACTGTTCCTGTGGTTAAGCCCCCTGGCAGGTAGAACTTTTTTGCAGTGGCCTTAGGAAACTAATACAGTAGTCAAGACAGAGTTTGAAGAATGTCATATTTTCTTTAAAAATCACCATTTGCTCTCATAAATGTTTCTTACTGAGTATGCTTTAGATTCATAAACATTTAGCCATTCAAACATATCGGAGAAAGAATCCGTGAGAAGTGAGGTAGAGATCTTTATAACCACATTTACTGAGTGTAGCTCTACACTACTTCAGGGAACTCTTCGTTCTTTTTTTGTTTGCTTCAATTCATATCCAAATTTATTTTTTAAAAAGAAATACCTACAGTTTTCCTCCAGATGAGCATATGGAATACATATTCACAAAGCAGAAGCACTGGGGATATGGCTCAGTGGTAGAACATTTGTCTAGCCTGTGTGAGGCCATATGTTTAAAAAAAAATCATTGTGTCTCCTGTCAGAGTTTCTATTGAAGAAAAAAAGGTGACTCTTTTAATGAAATAAACAATTGATTGCATTTCATGATTGATGACTTCATGTTATACTTTTTTCTTTTTATTGTTTTTTTTTTAGCCATATATAACATTAGGATTAGAATTTGTTTTCACATCATTACAAAAGCATGACATACAATTTGCTCTAATTCAGTCCCCACCCAGTACATTCCCCTTCCCTCCCCTCCTCCCTTCCCCTATTCTCTCTCCTCTACTCTACTGATCTTTATGCCATTTACTTTTAGGTTTGTTTGGGGTTTTTTATTGTTGTTGTTTTAGTTAGTGTCTTGTGAATATACATGATGGTGAGATTCACTTTGGTATAGTCACTATATTTAGGAAAATAGGTCAGATTTATTCCACTGTTCTTCCCATGTCCCATCCCTCCTCCCTCCCCCTCAATCTCCTTTATCTAGTCCACCAGTCTTTCTCCTATTTTGATAAAAATCCTCCTTTTCCCTTTCTCTCTCTTTCTCTCTCTTCCCCACTCCCCCACTGATTGTGGACTACCTCCCACATATTGGAGAACATTCAACCCTTGACTTTCTGATTCTAGTTAATTTCACTGAGCATGATAGTCTCCAGTTTCATTCATTTTTCCAACAAATATCATTCTTCTTTGGGTCTTTTGTTTGTTTGTTTGTTTTTTTGTTTTGTTTTTGTTTTTGTTTTTTGGGTACTGGGGATTGAACTCAGGAGCACTCGACCACTGAACCACATCCCTAGGCCTATTTTGTTTTTTATTTAAAGGCAGGTTCTCACTGAGTTGCTTAGCACCTCACTTTTGCTCAGGTTGGCTTTGAACTCACAATCCCCCTGCCTCAGCTCCCGAGCTGCTGGGATTACAGGTGTGTGCCACTGCACCCAGCACCATTCTTCTTTATGGCTGAGTAATACTCCATTGTGTGTGTGTATACACGTTATACATATGTTTATAATGTATATATGTATAGTGTGTGTATATAACATACACTATCCATTGTTATCCATTCATCTGTTGAAGGGCACCTAGGTTTGTTCCACAGCTTGGCTATCATGAATTGTGCTGCTATAAACATTGATGTGACTGTATCCCTATAGAATGCTGATTTCAGATCTTTTGGATACTTTGGATATATATTAATGAGTGGGATAGCTGGGCTATATGGTGATTCCATTCCTAGTTTTTTGAGGAATCTCCATGCTGCTTTCCAGAGAGTTGCACTAATTTGCAGTCCTGCCAGCAATGTACGAGTCTGTTTTTTTCCCCACATCTTCATTAACACTTGTTGTTCTTTGTATTCCTGATAATTCTGATTGGAGTGAAATGAAATCTCAATGTGGTTTTGATTTGTATTTCCCTAATTGCTAGAGGTATTGAACATCTTTTCATATATTTGTTGGACATTTGTATTTCTTCTTTTGAGAAGTATCTGTTTAGTTATTTTGCCAATTTATTAATTGGGTTATTTGTTTGGGGTTGGGTTTTTTGGTGTTAAGTTTTTTGAGTTTTTCATATATTCTGAGTATTATTAATGCCCTATCTCAGGAGCCGGTGGCAAAGATTTTCTTCCATTCTGTAAGCTCTTTCTTCACACTCTTAATTTCTTCCTTTGCTGTTCAGAAGCTTGTTATTTTGATGCCAACCCACTTACTGATTTTTGGTTTTATTTCTTGTGCTTTAGGATTCTTGTTAAGGAAGTCAGTTCTTGTGCCAATGTGTTGCAGTGTTAGGTCTACACTTTCTTCTAGCAGTTGCAGAGTTTCTGATCTAATTCTGAGGTCTGTTCCATTTAGAGTTGACTCTTGTGCACAGTGAGAGATAGGGGTCAAGTTTCATTCTTCTACATGTGGATTTCCAGTTTTCCCAGCACCATTTCTTTAAAAGGTTATCTTTTCTCCAACAAATGTCTAGTATCTGATACTAGCACCTTTGTCTAGTATCAGATAACTCTATCTATGTGGGTTTGTTTCTGTGTCTTCTACTCTATTCCATTGGTCTTCATGTCTGTTCTGATACCAGTACCATGTGTTTTGTTACTATAGCTCTGCAGTATAATTTGAGGTCCAGTATTGTGATGACTCCAGCATCATTCTTTTTGCTCAAAATTGCTTTGGCTATTCTGGGTTTCATATTTTTCTAAATGAATTTTTAAAATTGCTTTTTCTAGTTCTGTGAATAATGTCATTTATATTTTGTTTGTTTGTTTGTTTGTTTTACAGGTCTCACACAAGGAACTTTATTCTAAGCGGACAAAACGTGTCCGCTCGGGGGAAAGGGGAAAGGGGAAAGAGAAGATGGCGCAGGGTTTTCTCCTCAGATATTGGAATTTCGCGGGCTGGGAGGAACCAATCGCAGAGGAGAATTATTACAGATTGACTGATGGACCAATGACATATTGGAACGTAATGTGGGGGGGGGGCAGGAAGGTTACGGGGATGCAAGCCGGAAATTCCTGTAACGGGAGAGGCAGGCTTAACGGCAGATTGATAGGTGGGTTGGGAGGCTGGGTTAGTGGGAGAGAAAGGTTGCTTTATACCTAACATTCCTCCATTTCCTTTTTTATAAAAAAAAATTTTTTTGGGGGGTACATGGATGAAGGTCAGTCTTCTGTAATTACTTCCTGCTGGGGTGTGGACGTAGAGCTGGTATCATTGTGACAGGAAGAACTGGAGACTTGATAGTTTCTCTGGAGGCACATCTGCAGCCAGGCTCCAATCCTGGAGGCACATCTGCAGCCAGGCTCCAAACCTGGAGGCACATCTGCAGCTAGGCTCCAATTTTTGTGAGATCCTGATATTTCTGCAATACAAGTTGATTAATTGACATGGAAGTAAAAGACAGGGGGTGGAAGAACTGAGAAGTTGTTCCCATAACAAGGCCTAGCAAAGGCTGGAGAGGACAGGCCTTCATTTGGGAGTTTCAACATTGTCTAGGTCATCAGGAATGTGAACACAACATTTAGTACTAGCAAACATAGATTAAGCCTATTTGTGTTTGTAGGCCTTGAACTGACTAAAAACAGAAATTCTGACTCTAGCAGTTTCTCTTGATAGTTACTATTATTTTTAAATGCCCAAGAATGGCTATACTTTGGTTTTAACTCATTTGCTAGGTGTTTAAGATCAAACTGGTCTGTTAAAGAGTCAGCTAAGTTTCCACAGGGGTCACTCATAGAGAACTTAAGAGCAGCTTCTTAGCTCCATTAGTGCCATTGGTTAGGCAGGGTCTTTTCGATGACGTGGCTTTCCTTGAAAGTGCCAGGGATGTCTCCCTTTTTCTGTGACCCTCCTCTGCAGCAGATGCACTGAGTGGCTTTTTCTCTAGCAGTCTCATCAATCTCCTTGCTCAGGAGGTTGTGTGACCCAAAGTTGCAAAGCTCTTTGGAGAAGTCCTCTTATTCCCTGGATTCAGGCTGACTTTGAGGGCAAGACCCAAATATGGAGTTTTTCTTGGCCTCTGTATTTAATTTCTATCTTTAAGTTTGATCTTAACCATCAAGCAAGTCAGTCTCACCAGTCATAAAGTAAGAGTACTGGGCTTTAGCTTTAATGTCTATAGCTTTACAGTTATTTACCCCCTTTTATCTAATTGGGGTTTACATTATCTGTTCTATAGGTGATGGCTTACTATTCCAAGTTAATTTATGGTGTTCGCTCTTGAAGCAGTACTTCTGCAAAATATTGATCAGGCAACAATTAGAGTTTACAAGGAAAATACAAAATAGAATTACCAACAGCAAAACATTCAGTTTGTGCAATAGCTATCTTGAATTTTGGCTGAGTTCCATTTTTGCTACTGCATATTACACTCTTTCTTAAATGTCATTTTACATATACCCTATTGATGACAGGTCCTATAACAGAATATTAAATGATAGGGTTACCATTACAGACAAGTTTAATTTGGAGAACAGCAGCTTGATAAATTTTCTGCTTTAAAGGCTTGTATACCTGGAAAATATGAACACATTTAATATACAAAGAATAATGTTTTTAAGTATGTTACTCCATGGAATAACCTTATAAATTAATCAGATGTCTCTAACAAACACATTTGAGTAATCCCATACATGTTGACTTCAATTCACTCATCTAATTGTAGAAAAACCAAGATATTAGACAAGTGAACCAATAGTATTTTGCTGTCTCTTTTCTGTTGAAGAAAATTCCTAGAAAAATTGATGTTAGACATTTTATAAACATTAATATTTTATTAGTTTGACCACTTAGAGACTTGTGAGTTAATTTTAAGGACATTTTACTTTATTAGTTTACCCAATTTAAATTGAACCTCATTAAATCACGTGAATTAAAAATATTTGGATCCATTTTTAAAAATTTAATTTTTATGTGCGCTTATATTTAACACAAAAGCAAAGGCCTTGTAATATTTATCTCCATTGCAATGTAACAGATGTTCAAAAATAACTCGAGTTGGATAAAAAGAACTGATCAAAAATCATTAACCTAGGTCTGTAGGATCAAAATTGTGAGCTCAAAAATACAGCATTTAAGAAAAACAAAGTCCTGGAAGAAAAATGATTATGGTTATTAATTAAAGCATGAGAAAATAAGAAGGAGAGAAAACTTGAAAGGGAGAAAAGTATTCTGAGTTGTAGCCCAGGAGAAATTTTAAAATGGACACTTTTTTTTCTTGGGTTTGAAACTGGTCTCCTACTGAGCTTTTCTTCATTTACATTTCAATGTAACCCTTAACTGAGTTCTGAATCTGAAAGGGACTAATATGTTCTAGCAGAGACTTGATGTTTAGGTCCTTTTAATTTCTTGAGTCTGTAGGGAGAGCTAAGATAAGAAAGAAAAGATTTGAAAATAAGGAATTAGCCAAGAGAACGTGTTGAGGTTTTACTCCCTCCATGTTAGCCACCTCCAGTAAAGGAGCTAGAATGTGTGTACGAGACCGCATGGTTGGGGAACTTGGAGGGCTGAATGGAGGAGCGGAAGGAGAAACAGAATGAGGTGAACTCAGAAGGGAAAGAAGGGTTAAAAGTTGGGGGAGAAGGCAAGAGAGGTTTAAGGAGAAAGAAAGGAAAAACAAGAAGGGGAAAAGTTCCTTTCCATTCACCAGGTTGCCCATATATGAAGTTAATTATAACTAGTACAAAGCTAGAATTTAGGGTGTCATAAATAGACCATTCTGACTTACTATCTAAAGGACAATTTAGCTCTGATTCAGGGAATAGGTGAAGGGGTTTGAGATGGTTTAATAAGCATCTCAGGGGCGAGTTTGCTGGGTTGGATGTTTTGAATTGCATGGTAATCTGAGACCCACCTGGGTATTGGATTTGGCGTCCCAGAATCCAAGGTGCCAGGCAACGAGAGGTTAAAAACAATGATTAGGTCATCACCCGAAATCACTGTTTAACCGGGCAAAAAGCCGAGAGAGGGTTTGAAGACCTGGCCAGGATTTCGAGTGAGAGCCGCGAGAGGGGGGGGGGGGGAAGCCGCAGAACGGCGAGAGGGACTAGTAGCAGCAGAAGAGAGTGAGCTTCAAACCCTGAGAAAGAATCACAGCACCATAAAATTCAGACATCCACCCAACAACTAAGACCAATTATGAGGACCAAGGAGGTACCCCCACACCTCGGCAGTTGAGCGGCAGGAGCCACGAGGGGTGAAGCCGCAGGGCGGCGAGAGATGAAGCCGCAGGGCGGACAGCGAAAGGCTGCAAGCCGGCGGAGGGAGCTGGGGGTAGCCGCTTAAATAAGGAGGGGGACTGCAGCAGGAGCTGCAGGTGGAGCTGCGGGTAGCCAAGATGTGTTTAAATGGTCAGGGGCCTGCTTAAGGGGAACTCACCAATTTTGGAGTCCGGTGTTGTATGCAGAAAACGGGGCATCCAGGTAAATGGAAGGTGAGTCTGAATCTGCGGGCGCAGGAGCAATCGGATGGGGTTCCACTTGCTTAGTCAGCGGAAAAAAAAAACCCATCCCGGGGGCACCAGATGTTAGTTAGATGTAAGGGGGCAGTTTTGGTTCCTCGATAACTCCCAGAAAAAACACTCCGCAGATACAGGTCTCACACGAGGAACTTTATTCTAAGCGGACAAAACGTGTCTGCTCGGGGGAAAGGGAAAGGGGAAAGAGAGCTCATTTATATTTTGATTGGATTGTGTCAGGAGCCATGAATGAATGATGGGCTTGTTTGAGCCATCTCAGGGCAGAGGCTTACTCTTCTGAAAACTCTGGGCGAGATCTCACCAATTCAAGACTAGTCAGTTGCTAGTGACACCCTGCTCAAAGAAAATTCTGTCTTCCACAGAATTTATTGGTTCAAACAGTCCCAGATTCAAACTTGACCTCTACATGGTTCAAGCAAATTTTTATTCAAAGTCAGCATCCTAAAGAACACTGCTATTTGTCAACACCAAGATTAATGAGACCTAAGCCAACCTGTAGAAGGAGAATTTAGGTGCAAAGAAATTACATTTATACAAAGAAAGATAGGTGAAACTGATAACTATGCTTTGGACTTTTAACGCAATCAAGAAATCCAAAAGAAGCTGGGCGTGGAGGCACACACCTGTAATCCCAGCAACTCAGGGAGGCTGAGGCAGGAGAATCGGAAGTTCAAAGTTAGCCTCAGCAACTTAACGAGGCCCTAAGCAACTCAGTGAGAACTGTCTTCAATTAAATTCAAAAAAGGGCTGGGGATATGGCACAGTGGTTAAGTACCCCTGCGTTCAATTCCCCAGTACCAAAAAACAAAAATGAAGAAGAAATCCAAAAGAAATGTAAGGTAAGCTGTGTCTCTGCCCTTGTAAGTGCAAGGTGTCAGTGAGTCAGTGCTGTATCCCCCAAAAGATTTCATTTAGCCCAGGGCAGGCAAAATTCAAGGGAAAATTTGAAGGAAAAAAACAAAATTTTCTGAAGTTTCCACTTATACTTTATCTGCATGACAAGTAATTATCATGACACCATGTGCAAAAAAAAAAAAAACAGTGCTCAGTCTTGGGTATTCAAAAATGAACTTTAAAAAGATCTTAGGTGTAAAACTGTAAAACTTTTAGGGAAAAAAATAGGAGAGAGAACATCTTAGTAACCTGAAACAGGGCAAAAAGTTCTTATACATGACACAAAAACACAGTCCTTAAAAGAAATAATCAATAAATTGGACTCAACAGAATTTTTAAAACCTTGGCACTATGAAAGATATTAAGAGTACAAAAATACAAGCTGAGGACTAAAGAAAATATTTTCAAATCTGACATGTCTGACAAATTACTTGTGCTCAAAATATATAACATACTGATAAAACTCAACATAAGAAAATTAAAACCAGTTGATATACAGACAAAAGACATTAATAGACAATTTACCAAAGAAGAGTTATGTATGGCAAATAAATACATGAGAAGATGTTTAACTTCA
Organism: Sciurus carolinensis; assembly: GCF_902686445.1. Taxonomy (NCBI): domain Eukaryota; kingdom Metazoa; phylum Chordata; class Mammalia; order Rodentia; family Sciuridae; genus Sciurus; species Sciurus carolinensis. The sequence continues at coordinate 126,957,587 of NC_062214.1, read as the reverse complement.
TTAGTCATTCAGAAAATTCAAATTAAAGCCACAATTAACTACCACAATGCACCTATTAAAATTGCTAAAATAGTCATGTACGGTGGCACACACTTATAATTCCAGCAACTCAGGAGGCTGAGGCAGGAGGATTACAAGTTCAAAGCCAACCTCAGCAACATATCAAGGCCCTAAGCAACTTAGTGAGACCTGTCTCTAAATAAAATACAAAAAGTGCTGGTATTGTGACTCAATGACTAAGTGTCCTTGGGTCCAATTCCTTGCAGAAAAAAAAAATTGCTGAAAATACCAAGGACTGAAGCAATTGGGGAAGGTCTGCAGTCAGATCCTGAGGGATGGGTAGGCCAGTCCAGGTCAAATCCTACTCCCCATTCTCAGGGAATGATCTTCTTGACATCATGCCCAGCCTGGTCCCATTTCCAGTGTTAGGGAACTCACACAGGCAACTTTGCCATCATTGCTAACTCTGCCTCACATAGATCCACAATGTGCTTCCCAAGATACCTTGCCACTCTGTTTTCCCTACCCCCAAGTACAAGAATGCACCATCTCTTATAGAACCATAAAATGTGAGGTCTCCTCTGGGTCCTCTCCTCCCAAGCAAACTTCAGTCCCCTCCTTCCTTCACCCACAGTTTCAATGGCATGCACTCTCCTGGTTCTCCTCTGGACATGCTCTCCTCTTTCACTATCCCAACAAAGTATGGGACTTGGGGCTTCAGACTTTTTTTTAAGCAAAATTAAGGACTCATCATAGAGTTCTTTAGAAAAGAAAAACAGATAAATGATTAACCTGAATTGAAGTCATCTCTAAGTGAGAGGCACACTGCCAATGTTCTAGCCCTTGATCTAGGTGTCAAATATGTGGATGTTTGATTTATAATTATTCATTAAACTAAAAATATGGTTTTTTTTTACTTTTAAGTATGTATATTATAACCTTGGTTTTTAATATTAATATTATAGCCTCAGTCCAGCCCACTCTAGTCTGACTCAATCACACAGAACACCTGTCTACATCCTGAGCCCTAGGAATATCCTCAGGTGGAGTTCCTGGCTATTTGCATCCCCAAGAAGCCCAATAAAGATACAGATCACAAGCCTATTTGTGTGACTTCCTTTTCTGTTGCTACTAACCCATTCCCTGGGCAGCCAGGACTCTGTCCTCTCCTTAATCATGAATTAAGGCAAAGTATTGGTATTTTCACCTTTGGCAATATTCAAGATCATTGAGGGAAATGTTTGAAATTGGGAAAAATAAATTCGGATTTGAGAGGAAAATAGAGACATACATGTTGTTTATACCCTCTCCCTGATCTTCTTGTCTGCATCTCTCCATTCTTCACATGCATCTCCACTGACCAATCATCTCCAGCTCCCAACTTAATCTCTTTGAACAATCTGACTTTGGCCCCTGAAATTGAACATCGTGGAACTGTCCACAGAGCTGATTTTTCCCCTCTGCTCTTCCTTCAGTTGATATCAGTTGATAGGAAAAAGAACCATTGAAAACTTCCTGAATGACCCCTGGAGAATTGATCCTACCATATGACTGTTGTTACATGATTTTGATACTACCTTATTAGTCTCACATAACTTGCTGCTTCACACTATCTACCCCATCTGCCTTACCATAAACATATCCTGGGAAGCATCTGCATCTGCCATTGAATAAATAAATGTAACAAAGAACTTAAGGTGGGGAGGAAAGACTACACCAAAGAGATACCCTTATGAAGTCCCAAGAAAATATATAATATAAGACCTTCATAGAACCATTTAAGAGATAATCTGCAAACTTTGGCTCCACCACTGGCAACCACCACATATTAAGCAAGCATCATGCAGATAACAGGAAAGGGAAGAACATTCACTATCATTAACCTCTCCCATAGCACACACAGAGAAGATAAGATGATCATGACTGCAGGGTAAATTCTGAGATATAGAAGAAGATGGCCCAAAGAGTGAGCTACTGAACAGTTTTGAGAGTGACAAGAAGAATGATAATGTCATAGAGTCTATAGGAGAAGCCATCCAGGTAAAGGGTTTTTCCAGACTCATGAGAAAACTTACCCTAGGACTTTAGCTCCTCACTATTAACCTATTACAGGTAAGAGAAATATCAGAAATAACCTCCTCAAAATGGAAAATGTTTTGAATTCTTGCTGAAAATCCTGAGGAAAAAATATACACACAACCCTGAGATATCTTACTCCCACCCCAAAATATGGGATCATCTCCTAGGACATCTCCTAGGATTTATCAATATCCTGGACCCCCTATCCACTCCAGAGTTGTGCAGATTATAGTAATTCAAATGGGAAATACTGCATTAGGAGTTAAGGCAAGAGGAAGCCAGGTGCAGTGGAGCACACCTATGATCCCAGCAGCTCCGGAGGCTAAGGCAGGAGGATTGTGAGTTTAAAGCCAGCCTCATTACCAAGACATTAAGAAACTCAGTGAGACCCTGTCCCTAAATAAAATACAAAAATGGGTGACCACCCACTCCACATAGAGGAGAGGAGAGCACCTACCTGCCCCACGTAGAGGAGAGGAGAGAGCCTCCCTCTGCTGCCCCCTTCCCTCTGCCTGTCCAGCACAAAGGAGAGGAGAGGAGAGCACTGCTGCTATGGTCCCTGTGGTTCCCCAGGCCAGCCTCCATCTTGGGTCACTGTAGCCGATGTCAAAGTCTCTCTGCCATGTGGTAACATCCACCCTAGGACAACAGACAAGGCCTAGAGGCAATGGCCCTCCACTCAAAGCCCACCACAGCACTCCATATCTGAATAGGACACCCAAAGTCACCACATGGCCTGCCCTTGCAACCCTATCTCTGAAAGCAGTCAGCTCCATCCTAGGTCATTTCCGTGGCCATCTTAGGTTACCTCTGCTGCCGCCACCACCATCTTTAGTTGGGGAAGCTTCCATCATGGGACACCAGCTGGAAACTAGAAGCCCAATATCAAGGTACCTACAGGTTAACTGCAGCCACCACCAACAACTAGGGACATGGGCACTTCCACTTAGGGACAACAGCCAGGACCTGGAAGATCACTTCCAAGGTCCCTACAGTCTTGGTTACACCCGGAGTCACTTTCTGTCTTCTCTCTTGCTAACATTCAACTTCTACTGATTCCTCTTTCACTCTTTCTATGATCTAATACCTCTATATTCTCTCCTACCATATAAATATCACAGCCTATATTCCCCATTCTCTTTTTTTACACCATTATAAACTGTAGACACTATTGTAAACCTACTGTTTGCAGAGAATAATCTAACACATCAATTACATTGATTGAGATAAAACCATAAATATCTTAATAGAGGCTGTTTTAAAGCTGCATATTGTTTGCATCGGGTGCTGTTAATATTGATCTCCCCCTTAAAAGCAAGGTATGAGAAACCTGCAGGGACGTTATAAATCTATAGGTTAGAAACCTGAATACCTTGGATCTGCACTGCTAGAGGTGAAGAAACATGAACAACATGAAAAAGCAAGGAAAGAAATAGCCCCAAACAAACCAAGATGCCACAATTAAAGAATTCATTGACAGCACAGTAGAAGAAATGGCAGAGAGAGAATTCAAAATGTACATAATTAAAATGATCTGTGAAGTAGAGGATGATATAAGGAAGAAAATGCAGACAACAAAAATCACTTCAGTAAAGAGCTACAAGAGCAAATGTAGGAAGCAAAAGATTACTTCAATAAAGAGATAGAGAGGCTCTTTCCACGGGGTGATCCAAGATGGTGGCCTAGAGGGTGACTGCACCCCCAGTCGCTCCAGAACCCAGGAGTTAAGAAGGGGAGGCATTGAGAGACTCGGACTGAAATAGAGCCACGGGTGAGTCTGCCCACTGGGTAAAGCTCGGCCCGGGTGGCAGGCCCAGATAGAGGTGGCTTATCGGAGCCGGGCAGGGCAGCTAGAGTCTTCCACAGGCAGCCCTGCGCACTCCGGTGGTGGGCCCCGCCCACACAGCCAGCTTCTCCAGGTTCTCGGAGCAGGCCCCCTACTGAGAGCCTTTCTGACCAGAACAAGCTCCAAGTCCCGGAGCCAGCACGGCATACTCCGGCACACAAGCAGCTTCAGGGACCAGGACAGGGCAGCCAGAGACTTCCCCAAGTAGCCTGGACCCCTGCGGTGGGAGGTGCCTTTCAAGGTTAGCTTCTCGGAACAGAACGCCCAGTGAGAGGCTTTCTACATAGAACCAGCCACAAGTCCCCGAACCAACGGAGAGCTTCGATCCGCAAGCAGCCTCTGGGATCAGGGCAGGGCAGCCAGAGTCTTCTCCAGGCGGCTCTGCCCACTCCGGCCGCAGGCTCTTTCCACGGGGTGATCCAAGATGGCGGCCTAGAGGGTGACTGCATCTCCAGTCACTCCAGAACCCAGGACTCAAGAAGGGGAGGCTTTGAGAGACTTGGAAAAAAATAGAGTCACAGGGTGAGTCTCTCCCACTGGGCAAAACTTGGCCTGGGCAGCAGGCACAGATAGGGGTGGCTTATCAGAGCAGGGCAGGGCAGCTAGAGTCTTCCCCAGGTAGCCTTCCACACTCCGGCGGTGGGCTCCTCCCACACGGCCAGCTGCACAGTGCAGGCCCCCAGTGAGAGCCTTTCCGCACAGAGCCAGCTCCAAACCCTGGAATCAGTAGGGGGCTAGGGGCAGCTTTCTTCGGATGCACTGCATTATCAAATTCCTCCAAGACATCAGGTTACTGAAGGCTGGGAGGTGATACACTGGAAATCTACCGGGACACTATAAGCCAATAGAGGAAATCTGCAATATCCCAGGGTCCCACTGACAGCTGACCAATATGAGAAAACAAGGGAAGAAAATGTCCCAAACAAACCTAGATACTACATCAATAAAACCCAATGACAGCACACCAGAAGAAATGTCAGAAAGGGAGTTCAGAAATTACATAATTAAAACGATCAGGGAAGCAAATGAGGAGATGAAAGAGCAAATGCAGGCATTGAAGGAGGAGATGAAAGAGCAAATGCAGGCATTAAATGATCGCACCAATCAACAGTTAAAAGACCAAATACGGGAAGCAAGAGATCATTTCAATAAAGAGTTAGAGATACTGAAAAAAAAAACAAACTGAAATACTTGAAATGAAGGAAACAATAAACCAAGTTAAAAACTCCATAGAAAGCATAACCAATAGGATAGAACACCTGGAAGACAGAACCTCAGACATTGAAGACAAATTATTTAATCTTGAAAACAAAGTTGGCCAAACAGAGAAGATGGTAAGAAATCATGAACAGAATCTACAAGAATTATGGGATATCATGAAAAGGCCAAATTTAAGAATTATTGGGATTGAGGAAGGCTTAGAGAAACAAACCAAAGGAATGAACAATCTATTCAATGAAATAATATCAGAAAATTTCCCAAATCTGAAGAATGAAATGGAAAACCAAGTACAAGAGGCTTATAGAACTCCAAATATACAAAATTACAACAGACCCACACCAAGGCACATTATTATGAAGATACCTAACATACAAAATAAAGACAGAATTTTAAAGGCCGCGAGAGAAAAGAATCAAATTACATTCAGGGGGAAACCAATAAGAATATCAGCAGATTTTTCAATCCAGACCCTAAAAACTAGAAGGGCCTGGAACAACATTTACCAAGCCATGAAAGAAAATGGATGCCAACCAAGAATCTTATACCCAGCAAAACTTACCTTCAAATTTGACGATGAAATAAGATCCTTCCATGATAAACAAAAGCTAAAGGAATTTACAAAAAGAAAGCCAGCATTACAGAACATTCTCAGCAAAATATTCCATGAGGAAGAGATGAAAAACAATGATGCAAATCAGCAACAGGAGGCGCTAGCCTAAAGGAATAGCCAAATAAAGGAGAAACCAAATCATGTCAAAAACAAATATGAGTCAAATGACTGGAAATACAAATCATATCACAATAATAACCCTGAATGTTAATGGCCTGAACTCATCAATCAAAAGACATAGACTGGCAGATTGGATTAAAAAGAAAAATCCAACAATATGCTGCCTGCAAGAGACTCATCTCATAGAAAGAGATACCCATAGACTAAAGGTGAAAGGATGGGGAAAAACATACCATGCACACAGACACAGCAAAAAAGCTGGAGTATCCATCCTCATTTCAGATAATGTGGACTTCAAACCAAAACTAATCAGAAGGGATAAAGAAGGACATTACATGCTGCTTAAGGGAAGCATAAATCAGCAAGACATACCAATCATAAATATCTATGCCCTGAACATTGGCTCATCCACGTACGTCAAACAAATCCTTCTCAATTCCAGAAATCAAATAGACCACAACACAATAATACTAGGCGATTTTAACACACCTCTCTCACCACTGGATAGATCGTCCAAACAAAAATTGAATAAAGAAACTATAGATCTCAACAACACAATCAACAATTTAGACTTAACCGACATATATAGAATATACCATCCAACAAAGAACGAATACACTTTCTTCTCAGCAGCACATGGATCCTTCTCTAAAATAGACCATATTTTATGCCACAAAGCTACTGTTAGCAAATACAAGAAGATACAGATACTACCTTGTACTCTATCAGATCATAATGGATTGAAATTAGAAATAAATGACAGAATAAAAAACAGAAACTTCTCCAATACCTGGAGATTACATAATACACTACTATATGATGAATGGATAACAGAAGACATCAGGAGGGAAATAAAAAAATTCTTAGAAGTAAACGAGAACAAAGACACATCATATCAAAATCTCTGGGACACTATGAAAGCAGTACTTAGAGGAAGATTTATTTCAAAAAAAGAATTACAAATCAACAAATAAACAACTTAACACTACAGCTCAAAGCCCTAGAAAAAGAAGAGCAGACCAATACCAAAAGTAGTAGAAGACAGGAAATAGTTAAAATCAGAGCCGAAATTAACGAAATTGAAACAAAAGAAACAATACAAAAAATTAACAAAATAAATAGTTGGTTCTTTGAAAAAATAAATAAAATTGATAAACCCTTAGCCACACTAACAAAGAGAAAGAGGGAGAAAACTCAAATTACTAAAATTCGGAATGAACAAGGAAACATCACAACAGACACGACTGAAATACAAAACATAATTAGAAGCTATTTTGAAAATCTATACTCCAACAAAACAGAAAACCTCGAAGACATCAACAAATTTCTAGAGACATATGAATTACCTAAACTGAATGAGGAGGACATACACAACTTAAATAAACCAATTTCAAGCAATGAAATAGAAGAGGTCATCAAAAGCCTACCAACAAAGAAAAGTCCGGGACCAGATGGGTTCTCAGCCAAGTTCTACAAAACCTTTAAAGAAGAGCTCATTCCAATACTCCTCAAAGTATTCCATGAAATAGAAGAGGAGGGAACCCTCCCAAACTCGTTCTATGAAGCCAATATCACCCTGATTCCTAAACCAGACAGAGACACATCGAGGAAAGAAAATTTCAGACCAATATCCTTAATGAACATCGACGCAAAAATTCTCAACAAAATTTTAGCAAATCGCATACAAATATATATTAAAAAGATAGTGCACCACGATCAAGTGGGTTTTATCCCAGGGATGCAAGGTTGGTTCAACATTCGGAAATCAATAAATGTCATTCACCATATCAACAGACTTAAAGTTAAGAATCACATGATTATTTCAATAGATGCAGAAAAAGCATTCGATAAAATACAGCACCCCTTCATGCTCAAAACACTAGAGAAAATTGGGGTAGTGGGAACATTCCTTAACATTATAAAGGCCATCTATGCTAAGCCCATGGCCAATATCATTCTAGATGGTGAAAAACTGAAAGCATTCCCCCTAAAAACTGGAACAAGGCAGGGATGCCCTCTTTCACCACTTCTATTCAACATCGTTCTTGAGACTCTAGCCAGGGCAATTAGACAAACCAAAGAAATTAAAGGGATACGACTAGGAAAAGAAGAACTCAAATTATCCCTGTTCGCTGATGACATGATTATATATTTAGAGGAACCTGGAAATTCCACCAGAAAACTTTTAGAACTCATAAGTGAATTCAGTAAAGTAGCAGGTTACAAGATCAATGCTCATAAATCCAATGCATTTTTATACATAAGTGATGAATCTTCAGAAAGACAAGTTAGGAAAACTACCCCATTCACAATAGCCTCGAAAAAAATAAAATACTTGGGAATCAATCTCACAAAAGAGGTGAAAGACCTCTACAACGAGAACTACAGAACACTAAAGAAAGAAATTAAAGAAAACCTTAGAAGATGGAAAGATCTCCCATGTTCCTGGATAGGCAGAATTAATATTGTCAAAATGGCTATACTACCTAAAGTGCTATACAGATTCAATGCAATTCCAATTAAAATCCCAATGATGTACTTGCAGAAATAGAGCAAGCAATTATGAAATTCATCTGGAAGAATAAAAAACCTAGAATAGCTAAAGCAATCCTCAGTAGCAAGAGCGAAGCAGGGGGTATCGCAATACCAGATCTTCAACTCTACTACAAAGCAATAGTAACAAAAACGGCATGGTATTGGTACCAAAATAGAAAGGTAGATCAATGGTACAGAATAGAGGACATGGACACAAACCCAAATAAATACAATTTTCTCATACTAGACAAAGGTGCCAAAAATATGCAATGGAGAAAAGATAGCCTCTTCAACAAATGGTGCTGGGAAAACTGGAAAACCATATGCAACAGAATGAAACTAAACCCATATCTCTCACCCTACACAAAACTCAACTCAAAATGGATCAAGGACCTCAGAATCAGACCAGAGACCCTGCATCTTATAGAAGAAAAAGTAGGTCCAAATCTTCAACTTGTTCGCTTAGGATCAGACTTCCTTAACAGGACTCCCATAGCACAAGAAATAAAAGCAAGAATCAACAACTGGGATAGATTCAAACTAAAAAGCTTTCTCTCAGCAAAGGAAACTATCAGCAATGTGAAGAGAGAGCCTACAGAGTGGGAGAATATTTTTGCCAACCATACTTCAGATAGAGCGCTAATTTCCAGAATCTATAAAGAACTCAAATAACTCTACACGAAGAATACAAATAATCCAATCAACAAATGGGCTAAGGAAATGAACAGACACTTCACAGAAGAAGATGTACAAGTAATCAACAGATATATGAAAAAATGTTCAACATCCCTAGTATAAGGGAAAAGCAAATCAAAACTACCCTAAGATTTCATCTCACCCCAATTAGAATGGCGATTATCAAGAACACAAGCAACAATAGGTGTTGGCGAGGATGTGGTGAAAAAGGAACACTCATACATTGCTGGTGGGGTTGCAAATTAGTGCAGCCACTCTGGAAAGCAGTGTGGAGATTCCTCAGAAAGCTTGGAATGGAAACACCATTTGACCCAGCTATCCCACTCCTTGGCCTATATACTCCAAGTCCTTTATACTCAAAGGACTTAAAATCAGCATATTACAGAGATATAGCCACATCAATGTTCATTGCTGCTCAATTCACCATAGCCAGATTGTGGAACCAACCTAGGTGCCCTTCAGTTGATGAATGGATAAAGAAACTGTGGCATATATATACAATGGAATATTACTCTGCCATGAAGAATGATAAAATTATGGCATTTGCAGGCAAATGGATGAAATTGGAGAATATCATGCTAAGTGAGATAAGCCAATCTCAAAAAACTAAAGGACGAATGATCTCGCTGATAAGCGGATGAGGACATATAATGGGGGGTGGGAGGGGTTAGCATTAGGTTTAGGGTTAGGTTTAGGGTTAGGGATAAGGAGAGTGGTAAGAATGAAGGAAAGAAGGACTGTATAGAGGGAGAAGAGGGGTGGGAGGGGTGGGAGGGGTGGGGGGGAAGGGAAAAAAAATAATCAAACATCATTGCCCTATGTAAACGTATAATTACACAAATGGTATGCCTTGACTCTATGTACAAATAGAGAAACAACATGTATCTCATTTGTATACAATAATGAAAAAAAAAGAGATAGAGTGTGGCTTGGAGGTTGTTTTCACAGTTGGGGGTTGTTTTTTCTTTTTCCTACATTCTAGTATCTTAGAGTTCTGTCTTGCTCCACTCTGCTGGCTCCCTGGGAGGGTGCAGGTTTGGACATGCAGTCTTCTAGGCAGCCAAGGGAAACAAAAATAAATAAATAAATAAATAAATAGAGAAAATGGGGGAAAAAACAAACAGAAATCCTTGAAATGAAGAAAACAATAAACTAAATGAAATACTCAATAGAAAGCATCACCAACAGACTAGATCACTTGGAAGACAGAACCTCAGACAATGAAGACAAAATAAAGTTGACCACACAGTAAAGATGGTAAGGAACCATGAACAGAACCTCCAAGAATTATGGAATAACAGAAAAAGACCAAATTTAAGATTTATCAGGATAGAGTAAGGCACAGAGAACAAACCAAAGGAATGCACAATCTTTTCAATGACATAAAATCAGAAAATTTCCCAAACCTGAAGAATGAAATGGAAAATCCAATATAAGAGACTCATAGGACACCAAATGTACAAAATTACAACAGACCCACACCAAGGCACATTATAAATAAAATGCCTAACATACAAAATAAAGAGAGAATCTTAAAGGCCTCAAGAGAAAAGTATCAGATCACATATAGTGGAAAGTCAATTTGATCTCAGCTGATTTCTCAACCCAGACCCTCAAAGCTAGGAGGCCCTGGAACAACATATACCAAGCTCTGAAAGATAATGGATGCCAACCAAGAATTATATCCAGCAAAACTAAGTTTCAGATTTGAGGATGAGATTAAAAACCTTCCATGATAAACAAAATTTAAAAGAATTTACAACTAGAAAGCCTGCACTACAGAACATTCTCAGCAAAATATTACACAAGAAAGAAATGAAAAACAACAATTAAACTGTCAAGGGAGGAACTATACTAAAGGAAAAGCCAATCAAAGGAAATACCAAGTCAAGTAAAAAATCAAAAATAAACCAAAATGACCAGGAATACAAATCATATCTCAATAATTGCCTGAATGTTAACAGTCTAAATTCATTAATCAAAAGACATAGACTGGCAGATTGGATTTTAAAAAAAGACCCAAAAACATGCTGTCTTCAAGAGACCCATCTCATAGGAAAAGATATCCACAGACTGAAAGTGAAAGAACAGGGAAAAACATATCACGCTCATGGTCTGCATAAAAATGCAGGGATTTCCATCCTTATTTCACTAAAGTGGACTTCAAGCCAAAGTTAGTCAGAAGAGATAAATAAGGACATTCCATACTGCTTAAGGGAATCATACATCAACAAGACATAACAATCATACATATATATGCCCCAAATAATGGAGCATCTACATACCTCAAACAAACCCTTTTCGATTTCAGGGATCAAATGGACCACAACATAATAATACTGGGTGACTTTAACACACCTCTCTCACCATAGATCTTCTATAAAAGCTAAACAAAGAAACTATAGAACTCAATAATACAATCAATAACTTAGACTTAACAGACATATACAAAATATTCCATTCATCAACAAGCAAATACACTTTCTTCTCAGCAGCACATGGATTCTTCTCTGAAACAGACCATACGTTATGCCACAAAGCAACTCTTAGCAAATACAAAAAAATAGAGATACTACCCTGTATTCTATCAGATCATAATGGAATGAAACTAGAAATCAATGATAAAATTAAAAATAGAAGGTATTCCAACACCTGAAGACTAAATAATATGCTATTGAACATGGATAACAGAAGACATCAAGGAGGAGATTAAAAACTTCTTAGAGGTAAATGAGAATACCAATACAACCTATCAAAATCTCTGGGACACCATGAAGGCAGTGCTAAGAGGAAAGTTCATTGCATTGAACTCATTCATTAAAAGAATGAAAAGTTGGGCTGGGTATATAGCTCAGTTGGTAGAGTACTTCACACACACACACACACACACACACACACACACACATACAATGAAAAGTCAACAAATAAATGACCTAACATTACATCTCAAAGCCCTAGAAAAAGAAGAACAAATCAACACCAAAAGTAGAAGAAGACAGGAAATAATTAAAATAAGAACTAAGATTAATGAAATTGAAGCAAAAGAAACAATTGAAAAAAATGACAAAACAAAAAGTAGGTTCTTTGAAAAAAAATCAACAAAATTGATTAGCCACACTAAAGAAGAGAAGGAGAGAGAAAACTCAAATTGCTAAAATTCGTGATGAAAAAGGAAATATCATGATGGACATGACTGAAATACAGAAGATAATTAGACACTATTTTGAAAATTTGTACTCCAACAATATAGAAAATCTCAAAGACATCAATATATTTCTAGAGACATATGAACTACCCAAACTGAATCAGGAGGACATACACAATTTAAACAGATCAATTTCAAACAATGAAATAGAAGACACCACCAAAAGCATACCAACCAAGAAAAACCCAGGACCAGATGGATTCTCAGTTGAGTTCTACAAGACCTTCAAAGAACTAATACCAATTCTCCTCAAAGAATTTCATGAAATAGAAAAGGAGGGAACCCTTCCAAACTCATTCTATGAAGCTAGTATTACCCTGATACCAAAACCAGACATCAAGGAAAGAAAATTTCAGACCAATATCCCTGATGAACACTGATGCAAAAATTCTTAATAAAATTCTGGCAAATCACATACAAAAACATATTAAAAAGATAGTTCACCATGATCAAGTGGGGTTTATCCCAGGGATGCAAGGTTGGTTCAACAAATGGAAATCAATAAATGTAATACATCACATCAATAGACTTAAAGATAAGAATCATATGATCATCTCAATAGATGATACAGCAAAGGCATTCAACAAAATACAGTGACCATTCATGTTCAAAACACTAGAAAAACTAGGGTGAGTAGTAGCATTGTAAAAGCTACCTATGCTAAGCCCAAGGCCAACATCATTCTAAATGGAGAAAAATGTAAAGCATTCCCTCTAAAAACTGGAACAAGACAGGGATACCCTCTTTCACCACTTCTATTCAACACCATCCTTGAAACTCCAGTCAGAGCCAATTAGACAGACAAAATAAATTAAAGGGATACAAATAGGAAAAGAAGAATTCAAACTATCTTTATTTGCTGATGACATGATTCTTTATTTAGAGAATCCAAAATATTCCACCAGAAAACTTTTAGAACTCATAAATGAATTCAACAAAGTAGCAAGATATAAAATCAACACCCATAAATCTCATGCATTTCTATACATCAGTGATGAATCCTCTGAAAGAGAAATTAGGAAAACTACCCCATTCACAACAGTCTCAAAAAATAAAATAAAATAAAATACTTGGAATCAATCTAACAAAAGAGGTGAAAGACCTCTACAATGAAAACTTAGAACACTAAAGAAAGAAATTAAAGAAGACCTTAGAAGATGGAAAGATCTTGCAAGCTCTTGAATAGGCAGAATTAGTATTGTCAAAATGGCCATACCTCCAAAAGTGTTATACAGATTCAATGCAATTCCAATTAAAATCCCAATATCTTTCCTCATGGAAATAGAGAAAGCAATTATGAAATTCTTTTGGAAAAATAAGAGATCCAGAATAGCCAAAGCAATTCTCAGCAAGAAAAGTAAAGCAGGAGGCATCACAATACCAGACCTCAAACTATACTATGGAGCTATAGTAATAAAAACAGAATGGTATTGCACCAAAACAGACACATAGACCAATTGTACAAAATAGAAGACACAGAGACAAACACACATATGGTTATCTCATACTAGACAAAGGTACCAAAAACATACACTGGAGAAAAGATAGCCTATTCAACAAATGGTGCTGGGAAAACTGGAAATCCATATGCAGCAAAATGAAATTAAATCCCTGTCTCTCACCCTGCACAAAACTCAATTCAGTGTGGATCAAAGGACCTAGGAATTAGACCAGAGACCCTGCACCTAGTTGAAGAAAAAGCAGGCGCGAATCTTCATATCAGCTTGGAACCTGACTTCTTTAACAAGACTCTAAAATGCAAGAAATAAAATCAAGAATCAACAAATGGGGGCTGGTGTTGTGGCTCAGTGGTAGAGCACTTGCCTAGCATGTGTGAGGCACTGGGTTCAATTCTCAGCACCACATATAAATAAATGAATAAAATAAAGGTCTATCAACATCTAAATATTTTTTAAAAAGAATCAATAAATGGGATGGTTTCAAACTAAAAAGCTTCTTCTCAGCAAAGAAAACAATCAATAATGTGAAGAGAGAGTCTACAGAGTGGGAGAAAATCTTTATTACACACACTTCAGATAGAGCACTATTCTCCAGGATATATAAAGAACTCAAAAAACTTAACACCAAAAAAAACAAATAACCCAATCAATAAATGGGCTAAGGAACTAAGTAGACACTTCACAGAAGAAGATATACAATCAATCAACAAATATATGAAAAACTGTTCAACATCTCTAGTAATTAGAGAAATGCAAATAAAAACTACTCTAAGATACCATCTCACTCCAGTCAGAATGGCAACGATCAAGAATACAAGCAACAGTAAGTGTTGGTGAGGAAGTGGGGAAAGGGGTACACTCATACATTGCTGGTGGGGCTGCAAATTAGTGAAACCACTCTGGAAAACAGTATGGAGATTCCTTAGAAAACTTGGAATGGAACCACCATTTGACCCAGCTATCCTACTGGATAAAAGACTTAAAATCTGCATACTACAGTGATGCAGCCCCCTCAATGTTTACGGCAGCTCAATTCACAATAGCTAAGGTATGGAACCAACCTAGATGTCCTTCAATAGATGAATGGATAAAGAAATTGTGGCATATGAACACAATGGAATATTACTCGGCCTTAAAGGAGAAGAAAATTATGGCATTTGCATTGTAAATGAATGGAGTTGGAGAATGTCATGCTAAGCAAAATAAGCCAATCCCAAAAAACCAAAGGTCAAATGTTTTCTCTGATATGTGGATGCTGACCAATAATGGGGGAGGAGGGATGAATGGAGGAACAGTGGTATGGGCAGAGGGGAGTGAGGACATGGAAGCAGGCTGGGGAGTGGTAAAGATGGTGGAATGAGAGTGACATCATTAACCTAAGTACTTGTATGATCTCAGGAATGGTATGGACTCTACATCATGTACAACTAGAGAAATGAATAGTTGTGCTCCATTCACATACAATGAATCAAAATGCATTCTGTTGTCATGTATAACTAATTAGAACAAATAAAATTAAAATTTAAAAAATACAGAAAGGACAGGGGATATGATTCAGCGGTTTGCCCCTGGGTTCAATCCCCAGTACCAAAAAAAAAAAAAAAAAAAAAAAAAAAAGGAGTTAAGGCAAAAGCATAGTAGAATAAATAAATTAAAAAGAACTCAAAAAACTTAACACCAAAAAAACAAATAACCCAATCAATAAATGGGCTAAGGAACTAAGTAGACACTTCACAGAAGAAGATATACAATCAATCAACAAATATATGAAAAACTGTTCAACATCTCTAGTAATTAGAGAAATGCAAATAAAAACTACTCTAAGATACCATCTCACTCCAGTCAGAATGGCAACGATCAAGAATACAAGCAACAGTAAGTGTTGGTGAGGATGTGGGGAAAGGGGTACACTCATACATTGCTGTTGAATATTAGCTAGCAGAAGTTAAATGTACACTTTAAATTTAGAAAAATTTGGTCATTTAGAAACATCAGCTATAGAAATGAATAGAGATTACAGCAAGGGCAAACACAGAGCGCGCTTCAGGAATGTGTGGCCAGTACAGTAAAGCATGCACTGTGGCCGTTCCATTGCACTGCTGTTTCAGTCTGATGCAGGAGGGCATGAGCCATTCTACCTGTTGTTCCTTATCCATGGTATTTCCTTACTAGAGGCATCAATGCTGATGGAGACTTACAGGTGTTGCATCACTACCTGGCAACTTGAGGGTTAAAACAACGTTTTTATGCATACTCATTCAAGAAAGACTTAACCATTACTCAAATAACTAGGTTGGAAGAACAGCCTGGCATCTTCAGTTTGAATGAATAGAAACAAGGTGCTATACAAAGCAGTTCATGCCTAAGCCTGTAGCCCTAATGTTAATCTGCAATGTGTTTAGGAGAACTTAAAGTAAATACAAGATTTATTCTTTACCCAAGAAAATGTATCATCCCAATAAGTACATACTCATCACTTTCTCCTCAAATGGCTATAAGTCAGAACACCAGATAACACAATTTAAGGAATAAAACCAACATCATGAAAACCAATGATGTGGCATTTTACATTTAGCACTATGTTTAATTCTGCACAAAAGCCCTGTGCTGTATCATTTTTATAGGTTAGAGATACAGTAACTAGCCTGAGAACTTCAGGAACTTTCTTAAGATCAGAAAAATAGCTAAGTGGAAGAACTAGGATTTGAGCTTGCTCCATCTAACTGCAAAACTAGCTGTATGCCTTAAATGCCAAAGTGCACTATGGCACAGAGAAGTAATGCTTCAAGAACTCAAAAAAGAGTTGGACCCTCTGCATTGTAGTGTCTAAGGAATCACTGCCATCATTTAAATGATTTCTGCATCAAGCCATCTTTCTTTCTCACAAACTGTGCACTGTAAACAAGTCTCTTTTCAACCTCTACTTGAATATCTTCAGCAATGGGGAAATTGCTTACCTAACCTGACCATATACTCATCTTGTAACAGCTGATTATTAGTAAATTCTTCTTTGCACATGATAAATAGCAGATGCTATAGAATTATGCCCAGAGGCTACCTCGCCATAAGCAATGACCCAATTATATGATGGGATCGTGCAACAAAGGTATTGCTGCCATTTGATTGGCCCACCCATTGTAAGCAACACCAGACACCTGAACCATCATCAATTCTGTGAAAAGTCATCTCTTTCCTTCCCTCATCTACTCTCCTTGGATCTCCCTCTTTCTCTGTCAGTGAACATTGGTTCAGGAGAGAGAGATGAAGATCAATGATTTCCACATTGCAGGTAATCATCCTGTAAGTGATGTATTGTTCAAGTTTTAACAAATAGTGCAATGAAATGAAATGGAATGTCCTGGAAACTAACAAAGATCATTGCATGTAATTAGAATAAATACTGTCTCCTGAAACTTTTGCTTGATTGTTTTCTCTCTCTCTCTCTCTCTCTCTTTCTCTCTCTCTCTCTCTCTCTCTCTCTCTCTCTCTCTCTCTCTCTCTCTCTCTCTCTCTCTCTCTCTCCCTCTCTCTCTCTTTCTCTTCCTATGTGTGTCTATGTGTGTGCTGTGTGTTGATGCTCATGCATTTGTACATACAGGCATATGTGCAGTGGGTCTTTTTACAAATGCATTCCCTACTGTGGGCCATAGCCATAAGTGTATGGGTGCTTCTGAATGCTCAGTGTACTATCCCCAACCCATGTTTCTGATGGGCCTTTAAGAAGCTGCCCTAATCGGGAAAGAAAAGGTCCCTGCATACTCTAAGTTGCATGGTTGAGAATTGAGGGCTCATCTGGGGAGTCAGGAAATGGAAGTTTAACTTCATCTCTAGAAAAACAGATTGTGATTCTGGGGGAACTTCTAATCAGAAAGATGGTCAACTTAGAGTGAGGGAAGAAAACATGACCACGCAGTTCCTGTGGTTACCAACCCTGCCCCTCCCTTGCCTGCTGGGAGCAATAAATCCCAAGACCCAAAGACAAAACCAACAACTTCCACGGGCCGCCTCTCTAAGAAGATGCATCTTCTTTCTCTCCCTCTGCTGGTCTTTCTCCTATTTTCCAGTGCTGAAGCCGGTGAGTACCGGGTTCCTAATGTCCAGGTTCAGCTCCTAGAACAAAGACATTTAGTCTGAATATAGCTGCCTATTGGGAGATTAACACTGAATAGGGTCCCAAGATCTCTGTTCAAACTCCCAGAGTGACATCTCCATTTGGGGTATTCCCACCCATTCTCTGCAGCTTGCAGCAGATCCCAGGAACAAAGATTCCTATGCTGATTGGGGGGAAAGCCCAGAGCAAGTGGGGGATCCCCATTAAAATATGTTCTCTTCATCTTCTGAGCTCCAGGGAGACAAACTGCCTTGTGATTTAGCTGTTACATGGACTGCTCATGGACTGTGAGAAGACCAGGATGGGAATCTGGAGACCATGTCCTACACAGAGACAGAGGAAGGATGGGCTGGGGCAGGGTGGGAGTGGGAGAAATTTGAGATGAAAAAAATGTCTAAATGGAATTTAGTTCAGGGTTGGCTATTGTGTCTGAAGGAAGGAATGAGAATTTGTGGAGAATCTGTGGACAGAAAAAGCAGAGACCTGAAAAACTGATAAGCAAAACTCAGGGCTAGGATGAGATTCAAGGAAAGCCTCTCTCAACCTTAACCCTCTGTACATTCTCTGGAGAGAGCATGAGTTTTTATGTTTAAGCCCTGGGGTTCTCTGTTCCAGGGGAGATCATCGGGGGCACAGAGTGCAAACCACACTCCCGCCCCTATATGGCCTACCTGGAAATTGTCACTCCTCAAGGTCACCTGACAACTTGCGGTGGCTTCCTGATAAGACGAAATTTTGTGCTGACAGCTGCTCACTGTGCAGGAAGGTGAGACAAAAAAGTCCTGTTTATCTCCAAAGGAGAATGAATACCAGGCTGGAGACCTGGGATACACCCTGTTGGGTCCTGAAGAGGGAATCCTAGGCCTGGGAACTTTCAGCAGAGAGAAGACATGACTTAAAGAAATTGGTCTCATTGAGTAGATTCCCTGAGCCTCAGTCACTGTGCAGTCAGTTCCCCTACAGAGGAAAAGGAGATCCCAATCCCAGGTCATCCCCCTAAAGTAGCGCTCCTCACCCCAACCTCAACACATAAGACACATGATTCTTCTCAGGGCCCACCCAGTTCCCTGGGATACTTCCTCCATGTCCTTTTCAAGAACACTAGTCATTAGTTCCCAGGTTCCAGAACCCATCCTTTTAACCAAAGGCAGAGAACAGGATACACACTTTCTACTTAATTCTACTATCTCTGGCTCCAAGGTGCTGGCCCCTAGATAGGGGAATTAAGAAGTACAAACCCTCTCCCCTGGGTTCTCTATGGCCTGCTCATTCCCCAGTAGTTCCCAAGGGTCCTGTCCTGGAAAATGCATCTGTTTCAGAGAAAGTTCTTCTCTGATTAAAACCTCAGTCCTACAAAAACTACAAGTGGCCCAGAAAGTACGGATAGATAGAGTCCAGTGCCCCAATGAGGGGTTTCAGCCCCTTTTGTTAGAATAGGCATAACCCAAGAGAAACACCAAGTCACTCTTTCTGTTTTGTCCTTCCTTCTTTTTCACAACAGATCTATAACAGTTATGCTAGGAGTTCATAACAAAAAAGAGAAAGAAGACACATGGCAGAGACTTGAGGTCGTAAAGCAATTCCCTCATCCAAAATATGATGACATTTCGCTTCGCCATGACATCATGTTATTAAAGGTGACAACATTTTTCTTCCGGTTTTCCACTTCCTTGCACTTCTCCTTCAGATCCCCACTGCCCTGAAATTTCCCTGGCCTGCCTCTGGATGATATCACCTCCCTACTCCCTATTTGGGCTTGGCTCTAGCCTAAGGCAATTGACCTTCTGTCCCTGGTTGCTTCCAACTGCCTCCTAACTCATTTTCTGCACTGACAGACCCTCATTCCCTTCATAGTTAAAGGAGAAAGCCAACCTGACCCTGGCCGTGGGGACTCTGCCCCTCCCATCCCAATTCAACTTCATCCCACCTGGGAGAATGTGCCGGGCAACTGGCTGGGGAAGAACAAATGTGGAGGAACCCTTGTCTGGCAGTCTGCAGGAGGTGAAGCTGAGACTCTTGGACCCCCAGGCCTGCAAACACTTCAGAAGCTTTAAACACAACCCCCAGCTATGTGTGGGCAATCCCAGGAAGACAAACTCTATATACAAGGTGATCCTCTAACTAGTTCCCCACAAATCACTGTTCAAGGGCCAGAATTCTCCAGAAGGAGATGGGGGGAAAGATGGTCAGTCAATGACAGGATTTGGAATAATAGGAGTGAGAAAACTGAAAGTGTCCCTCCTACCATGGCCCAGGACAATCTCTGACCATTCATCCCAATCTGCTCCACACCGAGTAATAAGAAAGTGGGGGTCACCCCAGGAAAGGAAGGAGGGGCATTAGACCTAGACAACCCCTGAGGAGCCCTGGTATGAATCTTGATCTATGACTCCAAGCTGGGGCCCATGGACAGGAGTGGAGGACTTCCTGGCTCACCACCTATTCTCTCTCTCTCCCTCTTTCTCTTCCTCTCTCCCTGCCTCCCTCTATGTCCACAGGGAGACTTTGGGGGGCCCCTTTTGTGTGCTGGGATAGCCCAGGGCATTGCATCCTATGTAAATCAGAATGCAAAGCCGCCTGCCGTCTTCACCCGAATCTCCCATTACCGACCTTGGATCAACAAGATCTTGAAAGAGAATTAACCCAGGATCCTGGGTCAGCCTGAGGAAATCTGGAACTGGAGATGAGCAGGTTCTCTGTGTCATTCACTCTGGCCCAATCCATGTTCCTGCTGAAGTCCTGCCACATCCCTGAGCATCCAAAATCTTCCTACAGGTCGCAAAACTCACAATAAAGACCTAGAATCCAGATTTAAGCATGCATTTCTTCTCTCTTCTTCTCTTTTCTCCCAGAATATAGCAATCTGACTCCCAGTCCAAACAGCTGCAGGATTGGAAAGGTGTGTGTGTGTGTGTGTGTGTGTGTGTGCGCGCGCGTGTGTGTGTGTGTGTCTAACAGGCAGACACAGATACAGAGAGACCAAGACAGAGAGGAAATAATGAAGAAAAATAGAGAAAGCTTCCCTGAAAGGCAGGATTTGTATTTTCAGTGTAAGCAAGAAATTATTCAGAATCTTTCCTTATCTTAATCATCAACCCTGTATCAACTCTGATGTATCTTTAGTAATTGCAGCAGCATCACTGAGAACATTTTGTACTACAAACAAGATTTGGGATCTTTAGACTATCTCTGGTCTTCCCCCAACTCGAGTCAGTAGCAACCCCCCTCCTCTCCACCAAGTGATTACAACCAAAATGTCTCCAGGCATTGATAAATGTCCCTGGGGTGCACAGCGGTGCAGAGGGAGGGTCGCCCTCCAGGAAAGAGCACTGGTTTAGATACAAATATAAAGAAGGCAGTTAGTGCCACACAGTGTCCTCCTCATAGTCCGTGAGATAAGAGACCTTCCATCCAGGCAGCTTCAATCTGAGGTGCAGAGGAGATGGCTTCTCACACCTCACTGCAAAACAGATACCAGGAGCAAGAAAAGACAGTAACACAAGTTCTGCTTGGGCAGAGCTTTCCACAGAGAGCTCTGGCCACTCCAACAGGAAGACCAGAGCCTAGGCCTGCTTGGCACAAACACTTGGTAAGGGAAGGACTGGCCGGAGGAGAGATAACAGCAGGTCAGGGACATGCCAACAGGAGCCTGGCAATACCCACAGCAGATGAGGTGTGGTGATTCCCTTAGACCATGTGAATTATTTCCAGGAATTTACCTTTACCAAGTAACAAAGACATTCATGAAGATTCATGTATATTTTCATCTCAGCATTTTTTAAATTTTTTTCAGCATTTTTAATTATTAAAAAAAACTAGAATCCCAACCATGAAACAGAATTTTAGTCATAAATACACATGACTGAATATTTCAAACTCATTAAAAGATTAATTTCAAAAATACTCTAATAATATGGGAAAATTCAATATAACAAGGCTTTTGAAAAGCAACATGCAAATCTCCTTATAGTAATATCTCAATTTTTAATTATAGATTTTACATATGCATAAGAAAAAAATGGAAGTAATTATATAAAAATAATTATGGTGATTATCTCTAGAGGATAAGATTAATAGCTATTTTATTTTGTTTATATACTGGTTCTGAGACCCATGTATTACAACTATGGAGACTCAACACTACATATTAATCCACCAGGAGATAAACACACACATCTATAGTCCCCCACTGGTCAAGGTTTGCTCCAAGAGAAGTAAACAATCTTATAAGCTCAGCCCACTCAGTAAACTACTAGGCAAGCTGAAGTTCTGTGAGTTCCCTTGGCCCACACACAGGCATGGTGGTCTTTCCTAGTCAACAGGCACCATGCATGGGTGTTCTTTAGCAAGGATAGTGGTGACCAGGGATTTATGATCATGGGAATTATGTGAACTGGGAAGGAAAGCTGATTGAGATGATCAAAGGGCGTGAATAAAATGATCCTAATAGAGTCTTCTCTGTGCCACCCAAATCCATTTGCAATTTCTTATAATATCTGGATCTTATCTGAGAACAGATGTTCATCCTTCTTTCCTAAAAGGGAAGGTATAAGTCCAAACCTTCAAAGTAATAGCAATCACAGTCCCCCGAGATGATTTTAAGGATTGGCAAACCAAGCTACAGTCTCCACAGCCAAAGGTGTTCTCAGAATTCAAATTAATATCTTTCATCTCACCTCCTTGACCCACCTAGATGCCCCCTACCATCCAGACTTTCAGTTGGTCTGTGCTGTATGTCTGAGAGCATGACCCAGATCTAAACTCCTAAGGCACTGAGCCTTTAGTTATCTTGTACTTGTCAGGTTTTGATTGCTACAATTGTCCATTTACAACCATCACTGAGCACAAAGTTACAAGGGACACCCCCAGTGAATCTCCTAAGTTCCAGTCATACTCATCATCTCCCAGTGCATTGTAGCAACCCTAGCTTCTCATGGGAATCATGACCAATTACTCCAACCAAATATAGTAACTCTTTCCTTTGCTTCTTGGTTTACTGATATGAGGAGCCCAAAATAAGCAGGTGATAATCAGATCTTCCAGTTCACTGGAGTCTTTCCAACCACCCTGTTGAGAGCATATTCTTCCTGTAAATTTAGACCTGTAAGCTGACAGAATTTGAAACTGCAGGGACTGAAAGGAATAAATCCCACAAGTCACTAGGAGGGACAACTAAAAGGGTCAACACTTTCATCCTTTGTTTTCTGGACTCACATTCTTGTTATGTAGGGACACTGAACTATAGATTGCTTATTGATTCAGTGTATTTACCACAACCCGGGCAACAGTGCTTCAATCATAAGAGTGTCATCTCTGAGGTGGACCTTAACTGATCTTTCAACAGGCCAGTTTGCCATTCCATTAGACTGCTTCTGGGTGACATAGTATATGATAGAACCAATGAAGCCATCATTGTACCTCCTTTGCCATAAAATGAGTTCCTCAGACTGAAGTAACACTGTGTGAGAAGGAGACTAATGGACTGAGAAATCTGTAAGCCCTAGGATGATGGTGCTGGCAGAAGAACTTCAGGCAGAGAAGAAAAACTCATAGGTATGAATGCTGGTAAGGATGAATGCCCATCCCCTCCAAAGGGGATCTGATATAACACTCACAAAATGGCCTCTGGTCTCTGTAAGAGTGGACTCAGTGATAGTCTCTCCTGCTGGCAGCTTAGCTTCAGGCAGGACCTGCATATTCTTGGAAGCAGGAATGGCCTCTATTCTGCTTTCATTATAACTCTATCCTATTAATGGCTCCTTGCTCCAGCACTGGAGTAGTCAAGGAGAAATTCTATCCACCATCTACAGGGTGCATTATCCCTTCACCTGGTTGTAACATTCTGTGCACCCATGCAAGACAGCACTCAGGCACAGCAATAAGCAGCACTATGCATGAGGCGTCCTTGGTCTGTGGTGGCACCAACAGCAAGGATCGGGGATTTATTAATGTGGAAACAGCATGAGTTGTCACTAGGAGTTTCTCCAAGTTTAAAGCAAAGCAATTAGTCAACAAAACTTGGATCTAGTAGATCTGGGGTGGTGCATACGCTAAGAGCTTCCCCAGAGCTTTCGTTGGGAATGTTGATGAACTAAATTTGCCTAGTTCCTTCTGACAATTAGCTCATCCTAGGTAAGGGCATACCATCAAGTATTGGACCTAATTATGAACATAAATGTCATGCGTTAATATGAATGAGGGAGGAAGTTGAGGGAGTGATGCCAGTAGAGTGAGAAAATGAAAACTGCCCAGTCGAATGTCATAAACAAGTGAGTCTCAGTAGTGCAAAGGGTGGACTTTAGAAGACATCACTGATGCCCGTCCCAGGGTCACCTTGTGCACACAGTACTCAGCTGCTGTGACTCCTAAAATATTCACCAATGTCCACGAGTTCATGTATATCCTTTCCTAGCCAGTTCTCTCTCCAAAGTGAATGAACAAATTGATTTTTTTGGTCAAGAACACACAATGGAGAAAGAGCAGTCTGATCAATAAACGATGGTGGGAAAAGTGGATATTCACATACCTAACAATGAATTAGGCTTTTATCTCACACTATATACAAAAAGTCAAATCAAAATCTCTCACCCTGCACAAACTCAACTCAAAATGGATCAAGGACCTCGGAATCAGACCAGAGACCCTGCATCTCATAGAAGAAAAAGTAGGTCCAAACCTTCAACTTGTTGGCTTAGGACCAGACTTCCTCAACAGGACTCCCATAGAACAAGAAATAAAAGCAAGAATCAATAACTGGGATAGATCCAAACTAAAAAGCTTTCTCTTAGCAAAGGAAACTCTCAGTAATGTGAAGAGAGAGCCTACAGAGTGGGAGAAAATCTTTGCCACTCATACTTCAGATAGAGCACTAATCTCCAGAATCTATAAAGAACTCAAAAAACTCTACACCAAGAATACAAATAACCCAACCGACAAATGGGCTAAGGAAGTGAACAGACACTTCACAGAAGAAGATCTACAGGCAATCAACAAACATATGGAAAAATGTTCAACATCTCTAGTAATAAGAGAAATGCAAATCAAAACTACCCTAAGATTCCATCTCACCCCAATCAAAATGGCGATTATCAAGAATACAAGCCACAATAGGTGTTGGCGAGGATGTGGGGAGAAAGGTACACTCATACGTTGCTGGTGGGGCTGCAAATTAGTGCAGCCACTCTGGAAAGCAGTGTGGAGATTCCTTAGAAAACTTGGAATGGAACCACCCTTTGACCCAGCTATCCCACTCCTTGGCCTATACCCAAAGGACTTAAAATCAGCATACTACAGAGATACAGCCACAACAATGTTCATAGCTGCTCAATTCACCATAGCCAGATTGTGGAACCAACCTAGATGCCCTTCAATTGATGAATGGATAAAGAAAATGTGGTATACATATACAATGGAATATTACTCAGCCATAAAGAACGATAAAATTATGGCATTTGCAGGCAAATGGATGAAATTAGAGAATATCAGGCTAAGTGAGATAAGCCAATCTCAAAAAACCAAAGGAAGAATAATCTCACTGATAAGTGGATGATGACACATAATGGGGGGGGGACAAGATTGGAGGAAGGAGGAACTATATAGAGGGAAAAGAGAGGTGGGAGGGGTGGGAGGGAAGGAAAAAAATAACGGAATGAATCAAACATCATTACTCTATGTAAATGTATGATTATGCAAATGGTAGGCTATTACTCCATGTACAAACAGAAACAACATATATCCCATTTGTTTACAATAAAAATATACTAAAAAAATTTTTTTCCACTTTTTTTTATTGTAAACAAATGGGATACATGTTGTTTCTCTGTTTGTACATGGCGTGAAGGCATCCCATTTGTGTAATCATAAATTTACATAGGGTAATGTTGTTTGATTCATTCTGTTATTTTTTCCCTTGCCCCCACCCCTCCCACCCCTCTTTTCCCTCTATACAGTCCTTTCTTCCTCCATTCTTGCCCCACTCCCTAACCCTAACTCTAACCCTAACACTAACCCTTCCCACCCCCCATTATGTGTCATCATCCACTTATCAGTGAGATCATTCGTCCTTTGGTTTTTTGAGATTGGCTTATCTCACTTAGCATGATATTCTCCAGTTTCATCCATTTGCCTGCAAATGCCATAATTTTATCGTTCTTTATGGCTGAGTAATATTCCATTGTATATGTATACTACATTTTCTTTATCCATTCATCAATTGAAGGGCATCTAGGTTGGTTCCACAATCTGGCTATGGTGAATTGAGCAGCTATGAACATTGTTGTGGCTGTATCTCTGTAGTATGCTGATTTTAAGTCCTTTGGGTATAGGCCAAGGAGTGGGATAGCTGGGTCAAAGGGTGGTTCCATTCCAAGTTTTCTAAGGAATCTCCACACTGCTTTCCAGAGTGGCTGCACTAATTTGCAGCCCCACCAGCAATGTATGAGTGTACCTTTCTCCCCACATCCTCGCCAACACCTATTGTGGCTTGTATTCTTGATAATCGCCATTCTGATTGGGGTGAGATGGAATCTTAGGTGGTTTTGATTTGCATTTCTCTTATTACTAGAGATGTTGAACATTTTTCCATATGTTTGTTGATTGCCTGTAGATCTTCTTCTGTGAAGTGTCTGTTCACTTCCTTAGCCCATTTGTCGGTTGGGTTATTTGTATTCTTGGTGTAGAGTTTTTTGAGTTCTTTATAGATTCTGGAGATTAGTGCTCTATCTGAAGTATGAGTGGCAAAGATTTTCTCCCATTCTGTAGGCTCTCTCTTCACATTACTGAGAGTTTCCTTTGCTAAGAGAAAGCTTTTTAGTTTGGATCTATCCCAGTTATTGATTCTTGCTTTTATTTCTTGTGCTATGGGAGTCCTGTTGAGGAAGTCTGGTCCTAAGCCGACATGTTGAAGCTCTGGACCTACTTTTTCTTCTATGAGATGCAGGGTCTCTGGTCTAATTCCGAGGTCCTTAATCCGTTTTGAGTTTAGTTTCATGTACAGTGAGAGATATGGGTTTAGTTTCATTCTGTTGCATATGGTTTTCCAATTTTCCCAGGACCATTTGTTGAAGAGGCTATCTTTTCTCCATTGCATATTTTTGGCCCCTTTGTCTAGTATAAGAAAATTGTATTTATTTGGGTTTGTGTCCGTGTCCTCTTTTCTGTACCATTGATCTACCTTTCTATTTTGGTACCAATACCATGCCGTTTTTGTTACTATTGCTTTGTAGTAGAGTTGAAGATCTGGTATTGCGATACCCCCTGCTTCACTCTTCCTGCTAAGGATTGCTTTAGCTATTCTGGGTTTCTTATTCTTCCAGATGAATTTCATAATTGCTCGCTCTGTTTCTGTAAGGTACGTCATTGGGATTTTAATTGGAATTGCATTGAATCTGTATAGAACTTTTGGTAGTATGGCTATTTTGACAATATTAATTCTTCCTATCCAAGAACATGGGAGATCTTTCCATCTTCTAAAGTTTTCTTTAATTTCTTTCTTTAGTGTTCTGTAGTTCTCATTGTAGAGGTCTTTCACCTCTTTTGTGAGATTGATTCCCAAGTATTTTATTTTTTTCGATGCTATTGTGAATGGAGTAGTTTTCCTAATTATTCTTTCCAAAGATTCATCACTTATGTATAAAAATGCATTAGATTTATGTGCATTGATCTTATATCCCGCTACTTCACTGAATTCACTTATGAGATCTAAAAGTTTTCTGGTGGAATTTCCTGGTTCCTCTAAGTAAATAATCATATCATCAGCAAATCGGGATAGTTTGAGTTCTTCTTTTCCTATTCGTATCTCTTTAATTTCTTTGGTCTGTCTAATTGCTCTGGCTAGAGTTTCAAGGATGATATTGAATAGAAGTGGTGAAAGAGGGCATCCCTGCCTTGTTCCAGTTTTTAGGGGGAATGCTTTCAGTTTTTCACCATTTAGAATGATATTAGCGATGGGCTTAGCATAGATGGCCTTTACAATGTTAAGGAATGTTCCCACTATCCCTATTTTTTCTAATGTTTTGAGCATGAAGGGGTGCTGTATTTTATCGAATGCTTTTTCTGCATCTATTGAAATAATCATGTGATTCTTGACTTTAAGTCTATTGATATGGTGAATGACATTTATTGATTTCCGAATGTTGAACCAACCTTGCATCCCTGGGATGAAACCCACTTGATCATGGTGCACTATCTTTTTAATATGTTTTTGTATGCGATTTGCTAAAATTTTGTTGAGAATTTTTGCATCGATGTTCATTAAGGATATTGGTCTGAAATTTTCTTTCCTCAATATGTCTCTGTCTGGTTTAGGTATCAGGGTGATATTGGCTTCATAGAACGAGTTTGGGAGAGTTCCCTCCTCTTCTATTTCATGGAATACTTTGAGAAGTATTATAATGAACTCTTCTTTAAAGGTTTTGTAGAACTCGACTGAGAACCCATCTGGTCCCGGACTTTTCTCTGTTGGTAGGCTTTTGATGACTTCTATTGAAATTGGTCTATTTAAATTGTGTATGTCCTCCTTGTTCAGTTTAGGCAATTCATATGTCTGTAGAAACCTGTTGATGTCTTCGGAATTTTCTATTTTGTTGGAGTATAGATTTTCAAAATAGCTTCTAATTATGTTTTGTATTTCAGTCGTGTCTGTTGTGATATTTCCTTGTTCATTCCGAATTTTAGTGATTTGGGTTTTCTCTCGTCTTCTCTTTGTTAGTGTGGCTAAAGGTTTATCAATTTTGTTTATTTTTTCGAAGAACCAACTATTTATTTTGTCAATTTTTTGTATTGTTTCTTTTGTTTCAATTTTGTTGATTTCAGCTCTGATTTTAACTATTCCCTGTCTTCTACTACTTTTGGTGTTGGTCTGTTCTTTTTCTAGGGCTTTGAGCTATAGTGTTAGGTCATTTATTTGTTGAGTTTTACTTCTTTTATTGAATGCACTCCATTAAATAAAATTTCCTCTAAGTACTGCTTTCATAGTGTCCCAGAGATTTTGATATGATGTTTCTTTGTTCTCATTTACCTCTAAGAATTTTTTAATTTCCTTCCTAATATCTTCTGTTATCCATTCATCATATAATAGCATATTGTTTAATCTCCAGGTGTTGGAGTAGTTTGTTTTTTACTCTGTCATTTATTTCTAATTTCAATCCATTATGATCTGATAGAGTACAACGTAGTTTCTCTAATCTTCTTGTATTTGCTAACATTAGCTTTGTGGCATAATATATGGTCTATTTTAGAGAAGGATCCATGTGCTGCTGAGAAGAAAGTGTATTCGCTCTTGGTTGAATGGTATTCTATAAATGTCCAGTAAGTCTAAATTATTGATTGTGTTATTGAGATCTATGGTTTCTTTGTTCAATTTTTGTTTGGAAGATCTGTCCAGTGGTGAGAGAGGCATGTTAAAATCACCTAGTATTATTGTGTTATGGTTTATTTGGTTTCTGAAATTGAGAAGGATTTGTTCGACATACATGGATGAGCCACTGCTTGGGACATAGATGTTTATGATTGTTATGTCTTGATTTATGCTTCCCTTAAGCATTATGAAATGTCCTTCTTTATCCCTTCTGACTAACTTTGGCTTGAAGTCCATATTATCTGAAATGAGAATGGATACCCCAGCTTTTTTGCTGAGTCCATGTGCATGGTATGTTTTTCCCCATCCTTTCACCTTTAGTCTGTGGATACCTCTTTTTATGAGATGAGTCTCTTGCAGGCAACATATTGTTGGATCTTTCTTTTTTATCCAATCTGCCAGTCTATGTCTTTTGATTGATGAGTTCAGGCCATTAACATTCAGGGAAAGACTTAAACATAAGATCCAAAACGAAGTTACTAGAAAAAAATATAGGGGAAAATGACATTAGTGTAGGCAATGGTATTTTCTAATACAACCCTAAGTGTACAGGAAAAAAAAGTAAAAATAGACAAATGTGAGTACATCAAACTAAAGAGCTTCTGCACAGTCAAGTAAAGAATCAACAAGAGTGAAGAAACAACCTAAGAAATGGGAAAAAATATTTACAAACCACACATTTGATGAGCTGCTAATAATACCCAAAATACATAAGGAATTCAAACAACTCAACAAAAAGAAAAATAGTCCAGTTTAAAAAATGGACAAAGAATCTGAATAGAAGACATATTTGTTGCATTTGTCTTTTTGATAACATCTATTTTACCAATTACAATATTAATCATTGTAATAATATATGTAATATATCCATTATAATATTAACCATTTTAATAACCAAACTTATCTTCTTACCCTTAATAGTCATTTTAAAAGATATGAGGTGATATCTCATTGTGGTTTTAATTTGCATTTCCTTGATGATTAATGCCGTTGACCATTTTCTGCTTTTTGTGTTTTTTTATTTTGTTTTGTTTTGTTGTTCATACACTTGTTCCAGAAATCCTACTAAGGAATATATATATCCAAAGGAAATAAGATCAATATGTCAAAGAGAAATCTGCAGTCTCATGTTCATTAAAGCATTATTTGTGATAATCAAAATATAAAATTAATCTAAGTGTCTGCCAGTGGATGAATGGATAAAGAAAATGTGGTATGTTTACAGAGTAGAAAACCATTCAGCTTTAAAATGAAGAAAATGCCAAGTGTGGTAGCACACAACTGTAATCCTAGTGGCTGGGAGGCTGAGGCAAGAGGATCGTGAGTTCAAAGCCAGCATCAGCAACTTAGTAAGGCCGTAAGCAACTCAGCAAGACCCTGTCTCTAAATAGAAATAAAAAAGGGTTGGGATGGGAGGGGTTAGTGTTAGGGTTAGAGTTAGGTTAGGGAGGGGGGCAAGAATGGAGGAAGGAAGGACTGTATAGAGGGAAAAGAGGGGTAGGAGGGGTGGGGGGGAAGGGAAAAATAACAGAATGAATCAAACAACATTACCCTATGAAAATTTATGATTACACAAATGGGATGCCTTCACGCCATGTACAAACAGAGAAACAACATGTATCCCATTTGTTTACAATAAAAAATAAAAAAAAAAGCAAAGAAAAAAAAAAAGGGTTGGGGATGTGGCTCAGTGGTTAAGTGCCCTGGTTTCAATCCCTAGTACCAAAAATAGAAGAAAGAGGAAGAAGAAAGAGGAGGAGGAGGAGGAGGAGAAGGTAGGAAGAAGAAGAAGAAGAAGAAGAAGAAGAAGAAGAAGAAGAAGAAGAAGAAGAGGAGGAGGAGGAGAGGAGGAGGAGGAGGAGGAGGAGGAAGAAGAAGAAGAAGAAGAAGAAGAAGAAGAAGAAGAAGAAGAAGAAGAAGAAGAACAAGAACAAGAACAAGAAGAACAAGAAGAACAAGAAGAACAAGAAGAACAAGAAGAAGAAAATTCTTTCACTTGCAACCACATGGATAAACCTAGCAAATATGGCTAAGTGGAATAAGCCAGACATTAAGATGAATACTACATGATCTCACTTATATACAGAATCTAAAAAACTCAAACTCATAGAAGTAGAGATAGAATGGTAATTACCAGTAGCTAGGAAGTGTCAGGGAGGAATATTGAGGAGATATCAGTCAAAGCACATAAAATTTCAGTTAGACAAAAGGAATAAATTTTGAAATCTATTGCATAGCATTATGTCTATAGTTAAATAAAACATATTGTTAAATTCAAAACTGCTTAGAGAGTAGATTTAAATGTTCTCATCACAACAAAAGAAGTACTGAAGGAATG
The DNA here is from genome assembly GCF_902686445.1 of Sciurus carolinensis. Classification (NCBI taxonomy): domain Eukaryota; kingdom Metazoa; phylum Chordata; class Mammalia; order Rodentia; family Sciuridae; genus Sciurus; species Sciurus carolinensis. The sequence goes on along the minus strand of NC_062214.1, from coordinate 126,926,010 downwards.
AGGTAGGTTAATTTGCTTGATTTAGTCACCCCATATACATTGAAATAAAACATTATACCCCTAAATATATACAATTATTATATGTCAATTGAAATAAAATTTTCAATTTAAAAATTTTTAAATCAAGTTTTAGACAATAAATATATCCAAGCTTTATTTGTTGATTTTGATTTTTTATTTTTTTAGTACTGGGGTTTAAATTCAGGATCTCACACATGCTGGGAAGGTGCTATAGCACTGACCTACACCACCAGCCTTATTTTCCCCTGACATGGTCTCACTAAGTTACCAGGATCATCCTGAGCCTACAATACTACTGCCTCAGCCTACTGAGTAGCTAGAATTATAGGCATTTGCCACCGTGCTGTCTAAAAAAATAATTTTTTAAGTGGATGGCCTGATACACCATCCAAACACATTTGCATACACACACACACACACACACACACACACACACACACCATTCAACACAAGAGACCCCATCAGAAAATCACTGAATTGCAAAAGGAGGTGTCCATTAAATATTGAGATTCAATGTTATTTTCACAACTTATTCTCCCTACCTCCCACACGATTAATATCTTCTTAGCAATTACAGCATCTTGACTTCTAACTTTACTCCCTCCATCTACAGAAGTGGCAATAATTAAAAGCAGTGCTTCATATAAATTGCCATCTCACTTCTCCCACCTCTTTTCAAATTCTTTGTGCACCTTCTTCCCCTCTCCCGCTCTTCTACCATCTACATGCCCTCGCCAAAAAAGGCCAGGTGACAGATAAGCCAGCATCAATCATCATAAAATCTCCAGGGGTGATCCCCAGTCCTGTGGTTTGTGGCAGTCCCCATTGCTCACAGTTATTTACCCCATCACCTATACCAGAACCACATTTGTAGCTAAAACTCAGGAACAGATCCTGAGTGCAAGACCGTAGGACAAAATGAGAAGCATACGTGTGGCTCTCTGGAGCTCTCTAGTCTAGTTAAGTCATCCACAGTGAATGAAAGGCATCAGGCAACACATGAGAGCCTTGTTCAAGTAAGGCAAAATCTCCCCAAACCAGGATTAGGGAAGGGACCTCAGTCAGACCTCAGCCAAACCTAGCCCTAAAGCCACCTCTGAGGGCACCACAAATCCAAAATGACCCCAAATTTCTGGAGAATTCCAGTCAAAAACTTAGAAAATTAAGTTAAACCTCCCAGCAAATCCTCTTCTTAAAATTTTACATTAAATATTTCATACCCATTACCACCTGTCCCTGGGCCCAGGATTAGCAGACTTTAGTGTGGATGCTCTCAAGCCTCAGGAGACTGGCAAGAACCAAAGGTGACTGCAGGCCACAATTTTGAGATCACTAAACAGATTTCACCATGGTTTATAAGGGGCCAGGGAGAGCCATTTTCTCACAATAAGGATGAATCTAGAGGATTTTGTACTAAACAAAATAAGCCAGGCACAGAAAGACAAATATTGCAGGCTCTCACTTATATGTGACATCTAAAAAAGTCAAACTCACGGTAGTAGAATGGTGGTTACCAAGGGCTGGGGAGGGACAAGGCAGGGCAGGGAAGAGGTACTGGGGGCTGGGAGGACATCCTAGTTCTAAAGCACTTCTAGTTCTTCCATGGTCACCCTGACCCAAAGGCTCCAAAAACCAAGGAACCTCCAACAACCCTCTCTTTTCCTGTCTCAGAGTTTGGACATCCCAGCTCCATATCAGTTATAAGTTTAATATAATGTAAATTGAAAGAAGAACTCAAACTATCCCTATTTGCTGATGATATGATGGTATACTTAGAGGAACCAGGAAATTCCACCAGAAAACTTTTAGATCTCATAAGTGAATTCAGTAAAGTAGCGGGATATAAGATCAATGCACATAAATCGAAGGCATTTTTATATATAAGTGATGAATCTTCAGAAAGAGAAATTAGGAAAACTACCCCATTCACAATAGCTTCGAAAAAAATAAAGTATTTGGGAATCAATCTCACAAAAGAGGTGAAAGACCTCTACAATGAGAACTACAGAACACTAAAGAAAGAAATTAAAGAAAACCTTAGAAGATGGAAAGATCTCCCATGTTCTTGGATAGGAAGAATTAATATTGTCAAAATGGCCATACTACCTACAGTGCTATACAGATTCAATGCAATTCCAATTAAAATCCCAATGATGTACCTTACAGAAATAGAGCAAGCAATTATGAAATTCATCTGGAAGAATAAAAAACCCAGAATAGCTAAAGCAATCCTTGGCAGAAAGAGTGAAGCAGGGGGTATCGCAATACCAGATCTTCAACTCTACTACAAAGCAATAGTAACAAAAACGGCATGGTATTGGTACCAAAATAGAAAGGTGGATCAATGGTACAGAATAGAGGACACGGACACAAACTTAAATAAATACAATTTTCTCATACTAGACAAAGGGGCCAAAAATATGCAATGGAGAAAAGATAGCCTCTTCAACAAATGGTGGTGGGAGAATTGGAAATCCATATGCAACAGAATGAAACTAAACCCATATCTCTCACCATGCACGAAACTAAACTCAAAATGGATTAAGGATCTCGGAATCAGACCAGAGACCATGCATCTTATAGAAGAAAAAGTAGGTCCAGAGCTTCAACATGTCGGCTTAGGACCAGACTTCCTCAACAGGACTCCCATAGCACAAGAAATAAAAGCAAGAATTAATAACTGGGATAGATTCAAACTAAAAAGCTTTCTCTCAGCAAAGGAAACTATCAGCAATGTGAAGAAAGAGCCTACAGAGTGGGAGAAAATCTTTGCCACTCATACTTCAGATAGAGCGCTAATCTCCAGAATCTATAAAGAACTCAAAAAACTCTACACCAAGAATGTAAATAATCCAATCGACAAATGGGCTAAGGAAATGAATAGACACTTCACAGAAGAAGATCTACAAGCAATCAACAAACATATGGAAAAATGTTCAACATCTCTAGTAATAAGAGAAATGCAAATCAAAACCACCCTAAGATTCCATCTCACCCCAATTAGAATGGCAATTATCAAGAATACAAGCAACAACAGGTGTTGGCGAGGATGTGGGGAGAAAGGTACACTCTTACATTGCTGGTGGGGCTGCAAATTAGTGCAGCCACTCTGGAAAGCAGTGTGGAGATTCCTTAGAAAACTTGGAATGGAAACACCATTTGACCCAGCTATCCCACTCCTTGGCCTATACCCAAAGGACTTAAAATCAGCATATTACAGAGATACAGCCACATCAATGTTCATAGCTGCTCAGTTCACAATAGCCAGATTGTGGAACCAACCTAGATGTCCTTCAATTGATGAATGGATAAAGAAAATGTGGTATACATATACAATGGAATATTACTCAGCCATAAAGAACGATAAAATTATGGCATTTGCAGGCAAATGGATGAAACTGGAGAATATCATGCTAAGTGAGATAAGCCAATCTCAAAAAACCAAAGGAAGAATGATATCGCTAATAAGTGGATGATGACACATAATGGGGGGTGGGAAGGGTTAGTGTTGGGGTTGGAGTTGGGTTTAGGGAGGGGGGCAGGAATGGAGGAAGGAAGGACTGTATAGATGGAGGGGAAGGGTGGGAGGGGAGGGGGGAAGGGAAAAAATGGCAGAATGAATCAAACAACATTACCCTATGTAAATTTATGATTACACAAATGGTATGCCTTTACGCCATGTACAGACAGAGAAACAACATGTATCCCATTTGTTTACAATAAAAAGAAAAAAAAAAAAGAAAAAAAAATATAATGTAAATTGAAGAAAGCAAAATGCACAAAAATGCATACTCTCTTTGACTGAGAGTATGGAAAACTGTACATGTCGGGGGACTAGAAATAATCCTTCAAAAATCATAGTAATTATATCATAATTATAATTAAAATAATGGCCTTTACTTAAATTATTTTTACAAACTACTGAAAGGTTACAAAATGAAGAAGCAGGAATGCTTGCTTAAAGATTTGTTAAATGCTCAGTCAGTGTTCTTATTCCCCATATTTCCCATACAGAACACTTTCCCCAGGGAGCAAGGCAATCTCAACACATAGTACTCTACTGCCAGGGTAGACCATGGGGAGGGAGGATGGATGTTCTCGGGACCATTCATAGCCTTTGCTGGAAGGAACGGCCCAGGGATTGCTTTAAGGATGCACTGAGGTCAGTGACCAGGTCTACCCCTAGCATGAACCCAAAGAAAACTCTTTCCTTTTGGGTTGGGGGCATAGAAAGAGCTGTTGGTGCCATACTGGCCTCTTCAGTAGCCCATTCAGAAAAGACAAGATCAACCATCAGTGCAGATTTGATTCAGAGATTTGAAAATCGATATTGCTCCTGCTGACAAATGCTGGTGTTTGATAAGGGGAGAGAAAAACTTCTGCAGAAGAACTAGCAGAGATATAAGAGGAGTTCACCCTGCCATGGGGAGGGAACTACTAAAACACAAACGCTAGGCAATGACGGTCCCAAACAGCCCAGCTTCCCTGCGTTCTGCAGAAAAGACAGAGACAGAACTACCCAGGACAAACAGGACACACACACACACACATACACACACACACACACACACACACAGCTAGGCTTTCACATAAGACACTGCAAGCTGTGCTTCTCCCTCTACCGCATCATCCCCCTAACTATTGTGTACCCTCAGATTCCCCTTTAATATCAAAAAAGGGGATATTAAAGAATTAAGTGTCCTCCTATGTTGCAAATTATTTTTAAATGATTACATGTAAATTATAACAAAAAATTGAAAAAGTGAATAAAAGATGGCTTTTGTATTTCTATTGTAAGAGTTTATATTGAGTGTTACTCCAAAATGCCCAGGAATTCTTCATTCAAAATACCGTACTGTTAAGTGAAACAAGCCAGATTCAGAAAAATCAAGGGTCGAATGTTTTCTCTCATCTGTGAAAGCAAAAGCCAAATAAGGGAAAGAAGGCTATTGGGGAGGAGATCTGATGTCATAAAGTTATGGGAAGATCAAGGGAGTAGAAGGAGAATGAGAGAGAGGGAGGAAGAAAAAGGGGGAGAAATATGGAATGAATTTAACAACATCATTTTATATACATATATAAAGGTATCAAAGGGAATTCCACCATTATGCATATGCAGAAAGTACCCATCAAAAAGTACCCATCGAAAATAAATAAGTATGGGGCTGGGGTTGTGGTTCAGTGGCACAGCACTTGCCTCGCAGGTGTGAGGCCCTGGTTTCAATCCTCAGCACCATATAAAAATAAAATAAACGTTTTGAGTCCGCCTATGACTAAAACAAAATATTTTTTTAAAAAATAAAAGAAGGAAAGAAAGAGAAAGAGAAAGAGAAAGAAAGAAAGAAAGGAAGGAAGGAAGGAAGGAAGGAAGGAAGGAAGGAAGGAAGGAAGGAAGGAAGGAAGGAAGAAAGAAAAGAAGGAAGGAAGGAAAAAAGGAAGGAAGGAAGGAAGGAAAGAAAGAAAGGAGATAAAGAAGTGGAAAAAAGCAGCAGAGTAGAGCAGGTAGAATAGGGGAGAGGGAAGGGGAAGAAAAGGAGGGGAATAGATTTCAATCTCTAGATTCCTTGCATGTATGATTTTGTCAAAATGAACCCAAATACTCTGTATAATGCTCAAATTTAAAAAATATTGTGCTGTACTGCTTCCCAGTACTCCTCTCTTGAAACACTGCCCACCACACTTGATTCATCCCAGTAACTGTACCACCTCCGAGAAAAGCTAGAGCCATTGTGGACACTTATCACTGTCTGGTCATTTCATAACTAAATGGTCAACTTTTATCACAGGCAAAAGACAAAAAGGCTCTACCTAGGACTTGACAACCAAAGCCAACAATGCTCAGCAGACCTGTGTGTGTGACAAATTGTCACAACATACACCACAAATATCATATGCCAAATTAAAGAAAAAAATTAAAACAAGTGTCTGTGTAGAGCAGGGCATAGCTACAGTCTGGAATCGGCACTGTGTACCTGTAATTTCCTGGTGGCATAGGGGAGGTCCAAAAAATGTGAGCTTCTCCATCTTTCTTCACAGGTTTTTGACTATAGTGGGACCTGTTATTTACAGTGAAAACTTTTATAAGTAAAATATAACTAAATAAAGGAAGCTAACATACCTAAAGATCTATTTTAGAGATTTATTACACAAATGGTGACTACTGTCAAGAACAATCTATTTTACCATTGAAATCACTAAAAGAATAGATTTTAAATGTTCTTACCACAAAAGAAAATAAATACTGAATATGTTATTTAGCTTAATTAGTCATTCCGCATGTACACATATATCAAAAATCATGTTGCAGATCATAAATTTAAACAATTTTTGCCAACTTAAAAATATGATGAAAGGAATCTAATATGACCCCCGGACCCCTCACCCTACAGATGGTGCCAGAGTTCTGCTTTGGTCTCTGCTATTGACCGGTTGGGTGCCCTCAGGCACAAGTGTTAGATCACCTTTGGTGAGAGGTCCAGATTTCGAGTCTGCATAGCATCCTGCCACCAAGCTACTTTGTGCACCAGCCCATTGAGTGAGCCCCTGCTGGCTGAGGCTAGCAGGCAAATACGGAATGAATTACCATGTCCACCTGAATACTGGGAATCTGTTCTGTGGTGATCTTTTGTGGACCTTTATATGTGATGCAACGTCCACTCACTTGATGTCCATCCAAGAAACATCCCATCTCCAACAGTGGTTCTCGCCCATTGCGGACCACGTAGACAAATGACTGGGTTCTGCCTTTGAATCAAGGTGAATGCATATCTATGGCCATCTCTCTCTTTCGGACAAAGTAATAAACTAGGTGTACCGTTTGAGGTTCTGCAATTGTCCTTCAGGGACCCCCTTGTCTGGAGCTCTAATGCTACATCAGTCCACAACAACTGATACCAACAAATCAAATGGAACTACCTGTAAGCCTGGCCCAATTTTTTTCTCTCTTGATTGGCCAGGCATAGGGGCAAGGGTCAAAGATTGCCAGAGAACTGAGGGTTAGCTCAGGTTGCAAGGCCTCCTAGCCTCCAGTGTGCTGATATTTAGTCTCAACAAGAACTCAAGAGTAAACAAGAGGATGTTTCTCAAAAGGAGAATAGATATTTGTGAAACAGGAAATGGTTTTGCTCTAAAATATTAGGATTCTCTATTGCAATCCTCTTTCAGGATTTTCCAGAATCCACGTGACATCTCTTTACACAGAGAATTCAAGCTCTACTAGGTCTGTTAGGTCAAGAGGGCAGAATGACAATACTCTTTGCACTATAGCTAAGAACCTGCTGAACTTTTTCTCACTCTGAGTTCCATTTTGAACTGACAACCATGGGGTACTTTGTATCAGACCCTGTTCAGTCAAGAAATTAGAACCACAGTACCATGGAAATAAGGCATTTATTATGGGAATTGACCTTATGCAAATGAGGAAGGAGCTAGGGAAGTGAGGTTCTGGAAGGGAGGAGGTCACAAAAGGAAAAAGAAATCATTCCATCTGAAGCACTGGTACAGGTGGACAAGTCAATGTTTTGTAGAGAAATCTGAAGGGGGACAAGCACATCTGACCACTGAAGTGGAACAATGAAGGGAAAGCTCAGGAAGAGGACCATGGAGACTGCCACCTCGAAAATACCCATTGCCTCCATGTAGCTGCTGCTTCTGTAGGCGCACAGCCACACGCCTGGTGGAGGTGGGTCTGGGACCACCACCATTCTCCAGCAGTTGGGAAGATAAGTTGGACACAGAGCAGAGAGGAACCATGATGAACTGCATGACCAAGGTCATGACAAGCTCCCAGGCACCACTGTACATTTCTGACTCTTGCTGAATGGCCTTACAGGTCATGGCTTCTGTGTCACCTTCTCCTCCTAAATCTTGCACTCTAACCCAGAATATACGCAAAGGTATTCCCAGCCTTCACCATTCTAACATAACACAATATATGATACATTGTTTATTCTCATAGACAGTTTTTCTATCTCCAGGAATAAACAAGTTATAACTACACAGAAGTGGTTTATGTATAAAAATTTTAATCATGGGTTTTTAAAAGAGCAGTGGACGATTTGCCCACCTAAAAATGACTTGCCAGTTGATTATGATAAATCAGACCAAAAAAATGTTTTAAAAATAATTAGTGAGATGGTAATTGTGATAGCTAGTTTTATATGTCAACTTGGTCATGCTGTGGAGCCAATCTGTTTGGTCAAACACTAATCTAGATGTTGCTGTGAAGGTATCACAGATGTCCCTTCCTAGTCCCACTTCAGTGGCCAGATGTAATTGTCACCCTCTGTTTTCTCTACCTACTCCTCAGAGCTGGATTACCTCCTTGTTGCTCCGCCAGAAGTTTAGAGGTTTAGTCGCTAGATAATATAAAACGGAGAGTATCTGATTTGGAGTTAAAAAGTAAAATTGAAGGTTGGTATACCATCCTGAAAACAAGAGTAGTAAGTGAAAAGCGAAAAGCACCCAGAGAATCCACTCCAGACGCAGGAACTCACGCAAGAGATTTTATTAAGCGGACGAGCAGTGTCTGCCCTGAAGAGACAGAGAGAGATGGAGGGGGTGCTTCTGTTAAGCAGTCGAATTTCGCAGGCTAATGATGATGATCGGGCCAATTGCTGATGAGGAAGTTCGCGGAGTAGGGATCAGGTCAATGCGCTGCGGAGCGCAGGCTGACAAGTGGACCAATGGCTGGTTAAGATCGCAGACTGTCGAGCTGGGTTGTAAGATGGGAGGGGGAGGAATAGCTGCAGTGAAGGGGCAGGGAAGCGTCCACGGCTGCACTATGGTTCACTGTCCTCCAGTAACCACGGAGGGGGTAGCCCCATGAACCTGCGGCTCATCCCCACTTGCCCTCCCACACAGGCGTGCCCTGCGCCCGCCCAGGAAGAAGCCCTGCGAGGTCATTTGGTGCTCCGGACCTAGGCAGCCCAAGGCCCCAGGCCAGGGCTGGCCTGCGGGGCAAACCTAGCGCCCGCCTGCTGCCTGCCGCAGAGAGCCAACACCCAGCGGGTCCATGCGGACAGAGCCCTGCGCTCGCAGCCGCGGACTTGCTGCGCTGCGTCCTCCCACCGGCAGCCAACCGAGTTAGCAGTCATTGCAGCTTTATATTATAGTAAGTCAACTTTGAACTGAGGATTCTGAGACCTACCATCTGTCCTCTTCATCCCTCCTCCCTCACCGTGCTTCCAGAATATTAGCATCTGTCTTCACCCTCCAGAAAAGCCAAAGAAGTGTCTTCTTTGGAGGGTCCCACTAACCCAAGAGGAGAAAACTAAAGCCTACTTATATAGTAGACTCCCCAACTATCTAGCCAGAACACCCTACAAGGAAATTCATGATCAATGAGCTTTATTTAGCTTTTTACTCCCCCACTATCAACCAGGCAATCAAGAATTCCATCTGAGGATATCCTCTAAAATGAAAAATAGAAACAAACAATAGTAAAAAATGTGAGGATGAAAAAAATTCAGGGAGAATTATTTTTTTTTAAGTTTTTAATTGAAAATGGACACAACGCCTTTATTTTGCTGATTTGTTTTTAATGTGGTGCTGAGAACTGAACCCAGTGCCTCACACATGCTAGGCAAGCAGTCTACCACTGAGCCACAACCCCAGTCCAGGGAGAATTTTTTTTTTTTTTTTTTTTTTTTTGGGGTGCTGGGGATCGAACCCAGGGCCTTGTGCTTACAAGGCAAGTACTCTACCGACTGAGCTATCTCCCCAGCCCCCCAGGGAGAATTTTTTAAAACTGTATATCCCCAGACAGATAAAAGACAATGTGGTACTCATGAAACAACAACAGGATACTATTAAAAATAAGTACTTCAAGAATACTCAAGAATGTGAAAAAGAGCCTACAAAATGGGAGAAAATCTTGGTCAATTGCACCTCAGATGGAGTATTAATCTCCAGGACAAAGAACTCAAAAAACTTAACACAAAACAAAAATAAATAAATAAATAAATAAATAACCTAATTAATAAATGGGCTAAGGAACTGAGCAGACACTTCACAGAAGAAGAAATACGATTGATCAACAAATATATGAAAAAGGTTCAACATCTCTTGCAATTAGAGAAATGCAAATTAAAACTACACTGTCATTTCTTCTTACTCCAGTCAGAATGGCAATTATCAAGAACAGCTAACGATAAATGTTGGCAAGGATGTGGGGAAAAGGTACACTCATACATTGCTGGTGGAAATGCAAATTAGTGAAACCACTCTGGAAAGCAGTGTGGAAATTCCTCAGAAAACCTGGAATGGGACCACCATTTGACCCAGTATCCCACTCCTTGTCATATACCCAAAGGACTTAAAATCACATACTACAGTAACATGGCCACAGCAATGTTTATAGCAGCTCAATTCACAATAGCTAGATTGTGGAAGCAACCTAGATGCCCTTCAACAGATGAATGGATAAAGAAACTGTGGTATATATACACAATGGAATATTACTCAGCCTTAAAGAAGAATAAAATTATGGCATTTACAGGTAATGGATGGAGTTGGAGAATATCAACCAATCCCAAATAAACCAAAGGCCAAATGTTTTCTCTGTAAGTGGATGCCGATACTTAATGGGGGGTAGAGGAGTAAGGGAAGAATGGAGGAACTTTGGATTTTGTAGAGGGAAATGAGGGGAGGAGAGAGGGTAGGGGAAGGGGAGATGGTGAAATGAGACAAACATCATTACCCTGTGTACATGTATAATTACACAAATGGTGCAACTCTACATCGTGTACAACCGAAGAAATGAAAATTTGTGTGCAATGAATCAAAATGCATTCTGCTGTCAGGTACAACTAAACAGAACAAACAGTAAAAAAAATTAGAAGACACAGAGACAGATCCACATAAATAGTTATACTAGACAAAGGTGCCAAAATGTTCACTGGAGAAAAAATAGCCTCTTCAATAAACACTGCTGGGAAAAATGGAAATCCACATGTAACAAAATGAAATTAAACCCCAATCTCTCACCCTGCACGAAACTCAAAGTAGTTCAAAGACTTAAGCACTAGAACAGTGATCTAAAAGTAGGCCCAAATCTTCACCATGTTGGCTTAGGATCCAAGGTTCTTTACAAGACTCCTAAAGCACAAGAAGTAAAATTAAGAATCAATGAATGGGTGAATTCAAAGTAAAAAGCATCTTCTCAGCAAAGGAAACAATCGATAACATGAAGAGAGAGCCTAGAATGGGAGAAAATCTTTACCAACTGTACCTCAGATAGAACTTTAATCTCCAGGATATATAAAGAACTCAAAAAGCTTAACACCAAAATATAATAATTGTCGCTCTCGCCAGCAAGAACGACCCGGAGACGTGATGGGTGGCAAGCTTCTTTATTAACAGCTGATTCTTCTTTTTATTTCTTCCCCTTTTGGGAAGTTATTGTCACTTATATAGGTTATATCAACTAATTAGAATATTCATGATATGTGGGGAGAAGATAGACGTATATGGGTATAACTTGAAGCACCTAAGAATCACGCAAGAATCATGCAGAGGCCCTGACCAATTACTGAGACTTCCTCAAGGTGAAGTTAGTTGTATACGTGCAGAATAGCAGTTTTTCAACCTCACTGGCAGCTTGCCAGGCGCCATCTTGGCCAGGCTCCACCTAGGGCCAGGGGTCCGGCCGAAACCCCGACAGTTCCCCCTTTTTTCTTTTAAAAGAAAAGCTCGGGACCAAGCCTGTCTTAGGCGGAGTGGTCAACCACCGTCCTTACCCGTCATCGGATAACTGCAGAGCATGCTACAGCTCCTGTCTTAGGTTGGTACGGCGTTACCTACTACCTTACCCGTCTGGTCAATGGTCCAGCCTCGTGAGCCACACTTGTGGGGAGCTGCCGGCCTCTAGGGCAGCCATGGCCTGATGGAAGATGATACGATCTCTCGCTTGACTCTGGCGCACACGCATGATAGTGCGTGAGAGGAAGATAACAGCAATGATCATAAGCATGCATAATGCTCCCATACCAGCCCACTGCTTAATAAAACTGAAAGAGGAGGATAACCAATTTAGCACTTCAGACATTGGAGCTACATCAACTCTAGTAGCATTAAGGCTAACAATTTGAGATCTAAGAATAACTGTAAGATTATCAAATTCATAAGACCAGTTGGAACGTAGCTGAACAGACAAGATTCTAGACAAATTTGCTGCATAGCTGAAGTTATGATAAGCTATGGGTGTAACACAAAGTCCTCTTAGGTGATAAATGCATCCTACGCTTAACAGTTCCTGCAAAATGTCCATTTGTTCCTGGAGTAAGTCCACCCTCTGGTTCACCAAGAGAATTCCCGCTTTCATGTGTTGATCTACTGTTTGTTGAGTAGACAGAGCAGTAGCTGTCTGCTGGACCACTTCATTAAGCTTAGTTGCTGACTGTACTGATGTCGTCAAGGCTACAGCTGCTGCGGCTGCTGATGCAACTATGGTGGTAATGACTGCTGCGGTGATTCCAAAGTCTCTCTTGTTTCTAGAAAGCAATACTGGCAATTCATCATCTGTAACATAGACTGGGACTGGTAGGAAGGTAGGAACACACATTAAGTCTGCCAGCAGGAACCTAGAAGTATTTTAACATTGAGAGATAGCACAAATCTGAAGTACAATTGAGAGAAGCAGTTGTTTTGTTACATAGTTGAACTGTTCCTCCTAAGAGACTAAAAAGAGGTAGTAAATTAGTTTATTCCGTGGAAACACACAAACTGAGCCGCAGCTCCAGTAAAGCACCGAGTTACCCTTATTACCCAGAGTTAAAAAAAAAAACCCCAAACAAAGAGACAAAGAGAAAGTTTATCTTTAGGGGACCTGAAGGTCTCCTCTATTCCCCCTTTTTGTTTATAAAGAACATTTTTGAGGGTGAGATGTGTATGTTCAACAATACCTTGTTTTTGTGGGTTATAAGGTACATCTGTGGTTAGAGTTATTTAATTTTAGTGAGGAATTGGTTCTTACCAATTTTAGTTTTTAAAGAAAAATTTAGACTTTATAATGTAGTACAATCTTTAACAGTTGTTTAACCATAATTGTATAAACCCCTATTTTTAAGACAATTGTTTTAAAGAATAAAACTTAAGAGACACAAAGTTAAGAATGAATTGGTGTTTTTAAGAAAACTTTGTTATTTTACCATGTCATTTTACCATATAGATTAAACTTTGGCTTATATCAGAACATTAGTATTTCACCTTAGGAAAAACCTTAAATAGCTTTAGCTGTTTTACATACATACAACCAACTTAGTTACACACAGATTTGTTGAAACTTGTCCTTTGTTACACACAGACTTTCTTATCCAGAAACATTTCCTTTTACCTTTTACTAAATATATTTCTATACCCAGAACCTTTTATTTATTTATTTATTATTTTTTTTATCTGTTGACACCTTTTTGTTCACATTTTGAAACAACTCTTATGAAATTTCTGAATTTAGATAAATCACCCTATTTTAATAAGATTAAATATTTTGTTGTTTATAGTACCCTTAATTGAAACACAGTTGAAACTTTTGGGACCCTTTATATATAGAATTCCACTTGTTAGGACATAACTTTTAGTAACCTTGTTTTTAGTTTAGTGATGGCACAAAGCAAGTTTAAACCCTTTTATTTACCAACCTATGAAAACACCAATAATGTTTAAGTATGATACCCCATGGAATTTGAGGAGTTAAAAGTACTTGATGTTATTTAACAATTAGCATTTCAACTTTGTAAATTAACCAGACGTCTCTACAAACACATTTGAGTAATCCCATACATGTTAACTCCAATTTATTTATTTTATAAAAACCAAGATATCAGACAAGTGTCCTGAACAGGATCCGTTGCCTCTTTCCTGCTGAAGAAAAGTCCTAGAAGCAATTGATATTAGACATTGTTTAACATTAACATTTCATTAGTTTGACCACCTGGAAACTTGCAAGTTATTTTTAAAAATATTTTACTTTTATTAGTTTACCCAATTTAAATTGAACCTTTTTAAATCACGTGAATAAAAGTATTTGGATCCATTTTTAAATTTTAATTTTAAGAGCGCTCAGTTTTGATGCAGATAAGACATAACACCAGACAGTACGACATACAAATAACACAAAATCAAAGGCCTTGTAATTTATAGGTGAATGTTCATTGCAATGAAACAGCTGTTTAAAAACTTCAGTTGAATAAAAAATAGAACTGATCAAAAATAAAATCATTAACCTAGGTATGTAGGATCAAAATTATGAGCTCAAAAATACAGCATTAAAGAAAAAACAAAACAAGAATCCTGAAGAATAAGTTAGTTTTTTGTAGCGGCCCAGGAGTTAAAACGGACACCCTTTTTTTTTTTTTTTTTTTTCTTCTTTTCTTTTTATCTTTAGGTTACCCCCCTTTTCTCCTTGAGACGCTGTAGTTACATTCCAATGTGGCAGGGGGAGGGAGGATCACCCAGGACTTTTTAACCCCTTTTTTGCCTGGTTGAGAAATCAGGTTAGGTTTGAATGCAGAAAATCAGAAAACATTATTTTTTACTACTTTTAAGGAATGGAGCTGCTGAGCTCTCTGCCTAGGGGGACCCTCCCCTAAACTGATTTTTCTCTTTGTGCTCTGTTTGTGGTTTTATTTGTACTTTCTCCTTTTTTTTTTTTTTTTTCCACTGCGCCACTGCATATTTTTGTAAGTTCAACTCTTTTGAGTAACTCTTTTTTTTGTAACGCCTTTTTTTTGTCTTCTAGCTGCTGCCCTATGCCCTCCAATTCCCTTAATGCCTGTTGACTAATTGAACCAGCTTGAGAACACTTTGTTTCTTCACTAATTTTATTTAACTCCATTTCTGAGAGTCCCTCTTCGCTCTCATCAGAATCTGACTGAGTGCTAACAGAGCCCTTTTGTGACTCTTCTTTTACCTTTTCTAACACTTCCTCTCCCTGCGCAACTGCCTTTTGTAAAGCCTCCCGAGGGGAACGCAAACAAGTTCTGACTAATGACCAAACTGCTAACGTCCCTGGGAGCGTTACCGGACAGCGCTTTAAATCTTCCCCCGGGTGTTCCCACTGTGGGATAGTTAACAATCCTTCTTCCAGAAACCAAGGTGAAATCTCCTCTACCTGCTTTAAAAATGCCCAAGCAGTTTGTCTTTAAGGAAGTGCCGTTAGCTTTAAGAATTTCTTTCAAGGGAACTTCCATTCTACATCTAGCAACCTCGTTCCCCATTTTTTGAGGAAACTTTCACCTCTCGTTCCTAGGAACTTTATCGCAATCACAATATTCTCGTCTCTAGGAAACTTCCCTGTCCACTGACAGATCTGGGTGCACACTTTCACGGATCGTTGCTCACCTCACTCACCTCTCCGTGGCACGTAAGATTCCCGGGTTTCGGCACCACTTGTCGCTCTCGCCAGCAAGAACGACCCGGAGACGTGATGGGTGGCAAGCTTCTTTATTAACAGCTGATTCTTCTTTTTATTTCTTCCCCTTTTGGGAAGTTATTGTCACTTATATAGGTTATATCAACTAATTAGAATATTCATGATATGTGGGGAGAAGATAGACGTATATGGGTATAACTTGAAGCACCTAAGAATCACGCAAGAATCATGCAGAGGCCCTGACCAATTACTGAGACTTCCTCAAGGTGAAGTTAGTTGTATACGTGCAGAATAGCAGTTTTTCAACCTCACTGGCAGCTTGCCAGGCGCCATCTTGGCCAGGCTCCACCTAGGGCCAGGGGTCCGGCCGAAACCCCGACAAATAATAACCAAATCAATAAATGGGCTAAGGAACTGAGCAGACACTACATAGAAGAAATACAATGGATCAACAAATATTTTTAAAATGTTCAACATCTTTAGCAATTAGAGAAATACAAATCAAAACTACTCTAAGATTTCATCTCTTCCCAGTCAGAATGGCAATTATCAAGAACACAAACAACAATAAATGTTGGCCAGGATGTGGGGGAAAAGGTATACTCATATATTGCTGGTGGGAATGCAAATTGGTGCAACCATTATGGAAAGCAGTATTCCTCAGAAATGAAACCACCATTTGACCCAGCAATTGCACTTCTCCGTTTATACCCAAAGAACTTAAAATCGGCATACTACAGTGATGAAGACACATTAATATTTATAGCAGCTCAAATCACAATAGCTAAACTATGAAACCAACCTAGGTGCCCTTCAACAGGTGAATGGGTAAAAAAATGTGAGACAGATAGATAGATAGATCTCTGATGGACTATTTCTCAGCCTTAAAGAAGAATGAAATGATGGCATTTGTGGGTAAATGGATGGAGTTGGAGAATGTCACACTAAGCAAAATAAGCCAATCCCAAAAAACCAAAAGCCGAATGTTTTCTCTGATATGCGGATGCTAATTCACAAAGTGGGGGGCTAGGGAAGAATAGAGTTACTTTAGGTAGAAGGGATTGAAAAGAGAGGAAGGGGAATAGGGATAGGAAAGATAGTAGAATGAATCGGACATTATTACCCTACGTACATATATAAACATACGCCCAGTGAGATTCTACAGTACGTACAACCAGAGAATGAGAAATTATACTCCATTATATATGACGTATCAAAGTGCATTCTATTGTCATGTATAACTAGTCAAAACAAATTTAAATTTTTAAAAAGACATTAGTAAAAAAAATTAAAAATAAAGGAAATCTAATTTATGTGGCTCATCTATAAATGGTATTTACATAGCTAAGATACTATAAATATTGAATATTTACTTAACCAGATTGCACCATTCCTATATTGGAAGGAGGAAGAAATGAGAAGAAAGAAAAGTAAAATTTCATATTCCTTAGGGAAATCAATAGATGAGGCCTTTGACAACAATGAGGTGACATAAGAGACTGGAGGTGCTGGGTAGTTGGTAGTTGGCAATGGAATGAGGCACTCACTCCAAATGACAGCCAAAAGAGTTGGTAAGGGACTCGGCTTGGGTGAGCGGATGCTCTGAACAGCATAGAGAGGAAGGCATGTGGACTAGAGACAACCAAAGGGTTTGCATGTGAGGAGGCTGGCCAGGGTGGACAGGTGATCAAAGGCCCAGCAAAGTTACCTGGCCTTGAGATTCTCCTTTGAACTCCAATCGCCTTTGCATGGAGCTCCAAACTGACAGTGACTAAAAGGTCACTGACAAAGTCAGCCCTAGGGGAGCTGCGGGGAGGTAACCTTGGTTTTAAAGTTTTAAAGTTCTCTTCCAGAAGGCCAGCTCCTCCAGCCAGATGTCCAAGCTCAGGGCAGAGGCTGGGTAATGGGGGCAGGGAGGTAAGCAAGCAAGCTTTGGCCTTGGTTCCCTGGAGGACTCACCCCTGACACTCTCCCACACTCAGGCCCAGCTTAAACAGCGATTTTCTCATCCTGCTTGGGTTTCACATTCACAGTACCAGTTTTAAGATGAAAAACCATGACTCTGATGAGTCCCAATAAGGACACTTGGTCATTCACTCATGGACTCTACTGTACTCCGTTGTCTCCTAGGTTCTTAACTATTACTATTAAAATCATTACTATTATCATCATCATACTGAAGATCATCATTCTCACTGTTGTTAGTCATCAATATTGCAAAACTACAGCTATTATTATGTATCGTTGTTGTTGTTGTTGTAGTAAAACATTGAGTAAAGTTTCTCAACATATGGAGGTTAAAAAGCCAGCCCTGAGCAAAGGAAGAGGGGGCTCAGTGCCAGTCAGGAGGATAGCAGTCGGCCCTCAGTCTTGAGTTCAATCCCTAGTACCCCCTACCCAATCCCCACAAAAAAAAAAAAAGAAAAAAGAGATAATACAGGAACTCCATAGACCTGCTCTACTACTCAGTGCCCCAACTCTCAAGGAGTTGGGATGACTTCCCAACTCTCATCTCTAAATTTCTCATTGTTGGCACTTGTGCACGAAGTTTACTTCTAGAATTCCCAGGGCCACTTTGTTTCTTAGGGCAACAGTCCCTAAAAATTATCCCATGGCATTGAGTCCAGAGAAAGACTTCTTTAGGGACACTTCATCTGCTGAGGACAATGTTAGCTCTGCTGTTGTTCTTTCTGACTCTCAGCTATAGCACTTATTCTCCGCTGGTGCCTGTGACTGGTCCAGAGCACCTTTCCTCCCACCCCCACGGTGCTCTATCCCTCTCTTTATGTGACCCAGCTCCTGGGCTGGGTGAGCCTCAGCCTTTGCTGTCTGTTGTAGCTGGCTTGGGAAGAAAGATTCCTGCTCATCTTTAGTTCTTATCACTGGCTAGTGTTCACAGCCAGGGAAGAATGGCTTTTCTCCACTCTCTCCCTGTCGTTAGAGCATCCACACATCTAAAGAAAGTTGTGTTTGACCACTGAGCCACATCCCCAGCCCTATTTTTTGTATTTTATTTAGAGACAGGGTCTCACTGAGTTGCTTAGTGCCTCACTTTTGCTGAGGCTGGCTTTGAACTCGTGATCCTCCTGCCTCAGCCTCCCAAGCCACTGGCATTACAGGTGTGCGCCACCACGCCCCCAGCGTATTATCTCACTTAATCCTAGAATCACAATAAGATTAGAGATAGAACACTCAAACTTATCTTAGAAAGGTGGTACAGTATAGTGATCAACTCTGGAACTGGACACCTGGGTTCAAACCCCAGCTCTACCATGTAAGAGTTGTGTGCACTTTGTGCTTCCGTTTCCCCATATCTGAAAAAGTAGATAATTATAGTACCTCTCTCATTCAGTTGTCTGCATTTAATGAACTAATTGTTGCTTTAAACACATAAGGCTCAACTTAGTTACTTCACATTGCTTCAACTGCTATCACCTAATCCAAAATCCTAATTGTATGAACAGGACCCAGAAATATAAAAGGACTTCTGTGGTCACACAAAGTTTCTGACTCTTAGCCAAGGTTGTCTTTCCTGTGTCATTGAGCCTTTAGGAACTGGAATATTCATTCAAAGGAACTTAGTGGTTGATTTTACCATGTCCCACTCGAAACAGATGTTTAAATTCTCCTACCTCATCCCCTGGGGACCACCAAACCTGGGTATGTACTCCACTTTCTGATCACTCAGATTATTAGGAAGTTTGTGACCTAAAATTTGCTTCCTGGTAGTTTGTGCCCAGAGAGCCTACATCTGCATTCTGTCTTCACACAGACCCAAATCTAACACTTCGAACCAAGATTACCCTCCAAGTGCTTAAAGGTCTTATCTTTCCCAAGCTAATAGCGCTCATTCCTCCAACCACCTCACTCACCGTGCTGGAAATACCCTCACAGTGGGGCCAGCACCTTCCTGGGAGAGGTCCCTTGATATCCAGTTATTGTGAGATACCACCTACAAGAGCAGGGGCAAGAGACCTGCCTTACCCTGACCCTCCACAACAAAGAAGGGAACAAGATGAAGTTTTGCTGAGGTCACTGGAGGAGTGGGGCGAGTCAAGGTCACTAATTGGAACCAGGTCACTCCCCTGACCTGAGATCCAATCGTTCAAGTGTGAGGATCATGGTGTAGCTGATGAGTGTTGATGTCTGAGATTTGCTTCAGAATAAAGAGGGGAGTAGGGGCATAAGAAGGGGAATGAAAATCATAAATGAAACTAAATTGACCACGTACTGATCATGGTTAAAGCTCTGTAACAGGCACAGTGCACTATGCAATCCTCCCTATTTGTGTATGTTTGAAATCTTTAATAAGACTTTTTATTCAATTCTTTTTTATTTGTTCTTTTTAGTTATACATGACAATAGAACATATTTTGACATCTCATACATACATAGAGTATAACTTTCTATTCTTGTGGTTGTACATGATGTGGAGTTACACTGGTTTTGTATTCATACATAACAAGACTTTTTGAAAATGTTTCTGATATAAAATCTAACACAAGAAGATGGCCCCTCCTTTCTCCTTGAAATAGATTCTTCCCTGTACATGGCCTCTTTGACACCTCTTTGACACGGATCCATTGTCTTGCCTCTGGTCCACATATAACACAATGTAGAGGCAAAGGAAAAAACATGTATGTACCATACCTCCAACAGTGTGATAATGTATGCACTTATTTGTGAGATTATATGCAATTGGGTACTTTTTAAATTAATTTCAAAGTTATCACATTGATTTTCTCCAACATATGTGATTAAACAAAAAAAAATACAAAGGATCAAGGGACTTTTTCAGAAACATCTTCAAAGGGGTCCAGAATATAAACTGAAACAGCACAAATTACAGAAGGACCTTCCCAGAAGTTTATGAAACTGGATGCCCAGGGCAGAAAATGCAGAAGAGAGACTCCTGAGTCTCTAGGACCAGTGCCAGGAGTAGTTGAAAGGAGGCCTGAAAGTTGAACATGGCCATGCCCTGCCATCCAGGCCCAATGCAGTGATTCGGCCCATGGCAGTGACTCCATAAACAAGCTCCTTTAGGCCTGTAGTCAGGAAAGATGGGAGTGCCCAGAGGTAGAGAATGAAGTCTGAGAAGATGGGGTACTTTCCATTGCTGGCTTCTGCCTGGTTGGTGCTGAAAGCCAGGCGTGGGGAGTTGTACGAGGTTCATTCCTCAGCACAAGGATTCCTCCAACTCCTGGGAAGAGGACATCTAGGCATGGCCAGCACAGGCACTGACCAAGATGAGTGTAGCTAATGCAGCTCCATCAAGACAGCGGGGTGGGGTACATGGCAAAGGGGGGCATGGGTGTCAGTGCAAGTCTAAGGGAGGCTTGGCTTTTCCTGGAAAACCCTGAGCTGCTTCTCTTCTCCCTGTAAAACATCCCATGACAGAACATTCTTCACACTAATTGATTATGTTTGCCTGGTTATGGCTGCCCTTCTGTGCCCCACACCTCTCAGTCTGTCAGGCTAGAAGAAGGTGAGGGAAAAGCTTACAGATCTCCACCCAGATTATGTGATTTGTGGCTCAGGTCATTATTTACTGAGTCTATGATTTCAATTAAATAACAAGATTCTCCTGTCCTCAACCTTCCAGAACTTTCAATTTACTTGAATAGTTTGTGTTTGATTGTTTTTGTTTGTGTTATATGGCTTTAGAGCTACAAATGCAACCATCCCCCAGAAAAGGAGATATCTGCATTACTTTGAGATTCGTTTCCCCCTCAATAACTGCATCGTTAGGCCAAGATAGCCAAGGAGCTGAGATCTTTGCTAGTTTTCATAATGGTTTTCCTGATGAAAATCTGCTGTGGTTTTCCTCTAGCACAGGACCTTATCTTTACTCTGTCTACTGGGCTCCAAAAAGTGTTCCATGACCCACAGCATGTTTTCCATTACCATCACCACCTCTGGGCTGTGAAGCAGTGATATTGATTTGTTCTTTGTTCATTTATCCTCAATGGACCTTTCTGTCAGGCCCTAGCAACAACAGATAGCACAATCGCACAGGACAATTTGGGGAAAATTCAATGGAGGGACTATTTACAAAGGGGGCAGAGTTCAGGAAATTAATTGGAAGTGTCATACCCCAAAGCTAAAAGGTTGGCTAGCACTGCCTTTTCAGCATGAAGAGGTCTGGGGAAGGAGAGGCTTCTAGAACTGGAGAGCGAATTGAAGTGCTATCTCTACTAGCTCTAGTTGTAGCTACAGAACAGCAGCTGTGGGCTGTGACAGAGGAAGAACCTACAGCTGACTGGTGGTCTGTCAACTGCACTTGCAAGTACAGGACAAGGACAAGGATAGTTTCCAAAGCAGCCCCAGAGCAGGGTAGAGAGTAGACCTGGAGTGGTGTCTTAATCTGTTTTGTGCTACTATAACAAAATGCCTGACACTTAGTATGGATAAAGAAAAGAGGTTTATTTGGCTCATAATTCTGGTAACTGAAGGGTCCAAACAGCATGGTACAGTCATCTGACTGCATTAAAGAAGAGCAGAGAAGTGGGAAGGGAGCTAGCTTCAGGCAGAAAGAGTCAAGCACAGGGAGAAGTCCTGTTTTATAACAAGCACTCCGAGAAAGATTTAATGCAGTCACATGGGACATAACACTGTCACAAGATAAGCACTGACTTCTGATTGAGATTGGTGGTCCCATGACCTAATCACTTTCCATGAAGCCCCATCTCTTATAGGTCCACTATCTCTCAATACTAAGTTATAAGGACCAAGCTTGCAGCACATGGAACTTTGGAGAGTAAACCACATCCAAACTATACCAAGTGGTAAGTGGAGAATAGGTAAACATGGTCTCTTTCCTGCCTGAGCCTAATCACTGAGAGACCCTTCCATGGAGTTCTTTAGCCTGTTCTCTTTCCGAGATCTTTGGTTGAAACTCCAAAAACAAGATACACTCTATTCTTTTCACAGGATGTTCCTCAACTCTTCCTCTTCAAGAACAGATGAAAAAGAAAAAAATCACATTACTTAGACTTCCATATTTTCAGCCCATGCTAAGTAGGTTTTGATACAGGGAAGGCAGCAAGCCAAGAGTGTAACCCAGTTTCACATGCGGGCAGGAAATTCTACTTTATGAGGTCAAATCCTCAAGAGGGAGACTTCTGGTCCCGAAGTAAAAGAGGGCACCAAGGGGTCAGAGGTATTACAGGAGCTAAGGAGTCATCTGATCCCTCCATAAGCAATTAACTTCATTTTTTTGTTGTTGTTGTTTCACCCCTGTGTGGTATGGGGATTTAACCAAGGGCCTTGCACATGCTAAGCAAGCTTTACTACTTAACTACTGAGCTACTTCACCAGCCCTTTTGTTTTAAGACAGGGTCTCACTAAGTTGCCCAAACTTGTGCCCCTCCTGCCTCAGCCAACGGATTATAAACATGTGCCACCATGGCCAGGAGTAACAATTTCTAATCCTGATTCCCCCTAACAGTGATGTAACCTGGATTCCACCATCTCATCGCAGAGAGGGAATGCTCATCCATGCCAGAAAACATGGAATGACACTTACCAAAGCTCAGCTAAGAGATTTAGGAGAACAAGGAATTTGACATCACTTCTGCATTGTGTTTTGCCCTCTTTCTTCTGCATTGTGTGCTTTCTCTAATCCCTCACTGCTCCAGTTGCATCTGAGAGAACAGATGACATTGGGTCCTCCCATTACACTTGATCTGATCTGTAGGAAATATTCTTCCGGTGCTTTGCTAAAGAGATCTACACTTTTAAGGACTATTATGTATAGGATCTGAGCAGGGAATAATACCAGGGAACCCAAAATGCAATCGTGGCCTATCTGCTAGAGTTGAATTTAAAAGATGCCGAGTGAAAAATTGAACCCTAGCATAAATCCATCCCATAATGGCCAGTTAAGTCCTTGAACCCATCATATGGTCAATCCTTGGTCCCTGAGTGTATGTGTGAGATGTATATACATTACCTAGAAGATATCAGAACTCTTATAATTCTCTGGTTTATAAAATAAGAGACATTATAGAAGAGAGGTTGACCACAAGCCTACCACCCCTGGCCAAGATGGTAAATCAGAAATACCACAACATTCTAGGTAAAATGGCAGGGTATGATGGCACCCTCAGTGGCTGAATGCAGGAGATGGAAAACTAAACATGTGTTTAGTTACATTTTTTATCACTGTGACCAAAATATCTGCCAAGAACAACTTAGAGGAAGAAAAGTGAGGATCTTGGTTTCAGAGGTCCCAGTCCATAGATGGCCAACACCATTGCTCTGGGCCCAAGGGGAGGAAGCACATCATGGCAAAAGTGTCCATCAGAGAAAAGCTTCTCCCCTTCTTCCCTCTGCAAAGAAACAGAGAGATAGAGAGAGGGGGAAGAGGAAGGTGTCACAGGAAGAACAACCCCTTCAGGGCAAGCCCCCAATGAACCACCTCCTCCAGTCATACCCCACCTGCCTACAGTTACTAGCCAGTCAGTACATCAAAACCAGGATGGACTGAGTAGGTTGCAGCTCTCATGAGTTAATCATTTTACCTCTGAATATTCCTGCATTAACAGGAGATTTTGGGAAAACCTCATATCCAAACCATAACATCAGGGCAGAGACCACCATCAATATCACCAAGTGATAGCTTCAACTGGTCAATTGCTACTGCTATATAGCATGTCTTTTTTTTTTTTTTTTTTTTTTTTTTTTTTTTTTTTTTTTGATAGGGTCTTGTTAAGTTGTTATGTTGGCCTTGAATTTGCAATTCTCCTGCCTCAGTTCCAGAGTAGTTTGGATCATGGGTACACACCACCATGCCAGGCAAAAGCACGTCACATCTCTACTAGAATAGACCAACACAATCTCTAGCATTTGATGTGTGGTTTTGGTTATGAAGAAGTGTTTTCTCAGTCCCCATCAGGGAGAAGGATCTGAGCAGTTTACATTCAACTGCAATGGAAAGTGGTCTCACCTTAGCACTCTTAACCCTCATATTCTCTCCCAATACAGTCCAAAGGGACCTCTCTGACCTTTAAACATTAGACTGATCCACTATAAATCATGATGGGATCCACAAAGAGGATCAGTGCTTAGTAGACCTCTTTGGATTTGGAGACAGACATAACACACTTGAGAATACTGCTCTAGATCATTTATTGGGTATCTCAGAAAGCTGCTATCAGCTCTTAGAGGATCTCCCACTCTGATGGTATCAACTGAGAAACCAAAAATGCACATGTTCTATGACATCAATTCCACAGCAGGAATACACCCAAAAGAAATCTCTGTATCATAATGCATGAACAAGAATTTCCTAACATTTGTGACAACAACACAAAATTCCATCAACATAGTATAATGAATAAATAAAATTGTGATGTAGTCATATAACAGGACACTATTCATCAACAAAAATTAACCATTATTACAATTACATAAATGAATCTCACAAACATAATGTTGAGGGAAGAAAAAGCCACATGTAAATGACCACGTGTCATTCCACTTATATTAAATTCAGAAACAACAGACTAATCTGTGGTGTTAAAAGTCAAGATGGCAATCACATTTTGTGAGGTGGGAACTGGGAAGAGGCACGTGGTTGAGGGTGCTTCCAGAGTCTTGCAGATGTCTATTTTCTGACTGGGGTGGTGGTTATGTGACCAAAGGCAATGAGTTCACCCTTGGTGAGTGCAAAACCAATAAGCACAACCAGGAGACAAAGGGGTGGAGAGAGGTTTACTGCTCGCTGCAAGGAGAGCCCTGGAGTTCATTTGTAAAGCCATGTTCTCCCCAAAGAAGGCAAGAGGTTTTTATCCAGGGAAACTTACACATATTCAGAGAGGGAAGATTCACCATCACATGGAGAGGCAAGCACATTCCTAAGCATCTCAGGTCAAAGTCATAATCACACACTCAAAATAAAATGGCAGACATGACCACCTCTAGACAGAGAACTAGTATTAGAAAAGGCAAAGTTTATTATAAGTCACCAAATAAGAATGAGTCAGAGTGACTCAGTGATTTTTAGATAGTTCCTTAAAAGTTTCTCCAGAAGAGTTTTAGCTGAAACAAAAAGAAAAACAACTTTGAAGGAATATCGAAGTCTCTCTTGAAGTGGCAGCAGCTTCTGCCCTCCCCACACATACACACACCGCAACCACCACCCCCAAGTACAGGAGCTTCTCCCTAAGTGCCTGTCTTGCATGCCTTGCGTGGCAGCTGAGTACAGGCACATCTTTTTTTTTTTTTTTTTTTTTTAATTGTAAACAAATGGGATACATGCTATTTCTCTCTTTGTACATGGCGTAAAGGCATACCATTTGTGTAATCATAAATTTACATAGGGTAATGTTGTTTGATTCATTCTGTTATTTTTTCCCTCCCCCCTCCCCCGCACATCTTCACTTCGAGATGTCTCACAGGGGAGTAATTAGCGTTACTTTGCAGCTAAAAATTTGGTTTTTTTCTGTTTTTTTTTTTTAAGTCAATTTTCAATTCCTCAAAGTAATTTGGCTACTTAATTTCTATCAGCATTTAACTCTTGCTTTTCAGTGGCTTCACTTTTTGTCATCCAATTTTACTATATGTTTAGAAGATATATTTTTACTATTAGCAGTCTTTTTGACTATGCTGGTTAATCACAACGGAAGATATTTTACATGCTTGGGAACATTGATCCAGATAATTTTATTTCTTGAACTTCCACTGTGTCAGTAATTTACAGGGTTCTTATGGGCTGTTGCCTTTTAATAGCCTATTTTTCAATTTTTCATTAATTAATTTCCTATTTATCTCAGTTACCTCCATTCTCCCACAAGGATGTTCAATTTAATTAGGCATAAACACTACTACTAAAGGAATTATAGCTAACACCTGGCCTGGTTTATATCCCAGTCTATCTCCACATCCCAAGATCTTAAAAATATCATCTTCAATTTCCATCATAATGAGACATTTTCTACCATTTGTCCCCTTAACTATTTAAGAAGCAGTACTGTCTATATTAAATTAACAGCTTCTCTGATCTCATTTTTTGCTCTGTCTTCTCAGACAGTTCAGGTGATCACAATAGAGAGTACCTCCACTTTTTTATATTCATGTTTCTCCCACAAAATTGCAAATAATAAAAGTATACTTCACTTCTCACCACCTCACCCACTCAGTGGATGCCAAATTTGTTCTAGTAAGCCAATGAATGGATAAGTCTTATTCATCTGGCAATGATCTCTCTTCTAAAGTAAATTCCAAGAGTACATTATGTTGTCACAGGAGAATAGGGAGCTGAAGCTCCAAATCTCCATTTTTGTGTTTCAATGAACGAAAATTTAAAATCAGACAAGAAAAATCAAGCAAGAGAATTTTATTATGAGTGAAAGTGTGGTAAGAGTTCTCCCAGAACATGGCAGGTCAGAGTCTATGTCCCAATAAATTAATGTATGTTACCATATAGGGGAAAGAAAGGTTAACGTGTAAAGCAGGGGCCAATAGAGAGTGTGTAAGGCAACACCCCACTGCACCTGGGCTCAGCCTTTGGATAGGAATCTGCTGGGCCAGTGCCAGTTTTCATAAATACTGCTTCCTGCTGAAAGCCCAAGTGTCTTCTCTCTGTGTGTGATTCCTGCATCAAAAGTAAAGTAAGACTCAAAGAACACTCAGAGAGAGTGGGTCAATGCCAGCAGAGAACAACAAAGGAAATAATATTGTTTCCAAATGTATTATTGTTTGATATTTACCCAAAGAACTGGGATCCACCTTCTGCAGTCTTTACCAATAAGATGGCTAACTCCTCCTTCACATCAGGGGACCCTCAGGAACTGTCCTGGAAACCATCCTATTCAGGGAGACTTCAGCTACAAGTCAATTCTATGTTAATGCAGGTGCTAAGATCAATGACCCGGAAGACTTCATCTTAATGCACCTGAGCTATCAATGGAATTTCCCTTTTGAAATACACTGAGAAATCTATGGTCATAAATCCTAACTTTACAATGACCTCAGTAGACCCTGCCAGGAGTGAGTCCCATTGATCTTTCCTTTTTGACGTATTTCTGAATCAGCTTCCTTTGTTTCCACATGTTTATTCCTCAGACGTTTATACACCTGTTGTTGTTCTATCAGTTAGTTGATTGTTCATTAAAGGCAATTCAATGAAACCCCATGACCCTGCTTTGTTATTAGTTCATATTTCACTGCTCATTACTAACTACTACCCAACAATGTCAAAAAAAATCCACAAACATGTTTTTACATAAGAAAGTGATTTTTGAGACTCATGGGAGAATGTGATTTCCTCCCATAGACATTGTACAAATTTTTGCTTCAAGATTATTCATGTCTTCTCAGCATATAGCATCCACTTGTCCACATCCTTATTTCACTTTGGAATTATGTGCCACTGACCATCTTCCCCATTAAGTCCCTGCTGATCAGATATGTTGCACAGGGTTGTAAACATTGCTGGTTTACAGTCCAGAAATAAAATAGGAGGACCATTTTTCACCTGATTCTTGGCCTAGCTTTTCCTGCCTGTATTTACTTGTTACAATGTTGATTGGTCTTTCCACAGTTGACTCTGAGTGTCCAATTTCTGTTGCTGTGCTACAAACTGCTCCAAAATGTAATGACATAAAAACAATTTTGGTATTATTTCATGTATTCTATGGTTCAGGAATTCATACAGGAAACAGCAGGGATACCTGTTTTCAGCTCCATGAAGCCTAGTGCCTCACCTTGGAAGACTGAAAGGCTGATGGTGACTCAATAGGGGCAGGGTTATCACCAGCAGCACCTTCATTCACGAATCTGGTATCCCTACCTCCCCTCTCCTCCCCTCCCCTCCCCTCTTCTCTCTTCTTCCTCCTCCTCATCCTCATCCTCCTCCTCTTCCTTCCTCTTCCTCTTCTTCTCTTCTCTTCTCTCTCTCTCCCCTCCCCCCACCCCATAGCACCTGCTGACCTCAGTTAGGTTGTCAGCAGGAACACCTACATGTAGCTTCTCCATGTAGTCTATCTGCATGGGCTAGTTTTTACTTCCTCATAGCTTAGTGGGTGGATGCTAAGAATGAGCATGTCAAAATAATAAGGTAGAAGTGTGTGACATTTTTATGATCTAGTCTTGGAACTCATATTATCTAAGGCAGTCACAAGCTTCCATTCAGGCTCAAGGGAAGGGACATGGAATCCACTTTTTGATAGAGAACGAAGTTTCCACAGCAGCATGTGAAACTGAGACCTTGCTGTAGCCACCTTTGGAAAATACAATCTGCCATAAAAAGCTTCTACCAACCCCAGCCTCATGTTCTGCATCCTCTAATTTCTCCTAAATTTAGGTGATGATGATGATAATGATGATTGTTGACATTTATCAAATCTACACACTGTGAACTGCTGTAGAAGTTAAATAAATTAATTGGTAAATTATGAGTCAATTACCACTGTTATTTTCATTTTACAGATAAGAAAACTAAGAGAGAGGTTAAAAAACTTGCGCATCAAAGAAGAAATATGAATGGTCAAAAATACATGAAAAAAATTTAACAGGCCCTGAGGCAGAAGCAGGTTTAATGTGTTCAACTAAAGGGTCAGGTTTCAGCAGGATAGGGAGAAGGGAGAGTGATAGGTAATCATAGAGACAGGTGAGGACAAGATGGCTGCAGGTCTTCAGACCATAAGATCTTTGGTTTTTACTCTAAAACCAGAGAGGACTCAGAGCAGAGGAGTAACAGGATATGATTAAAAATTTTATAAGTATCACTCTGCCTACCATGTAGATCATAAACTGTAAGGAAGCAAGAATTGGAGTGGGTGATCCAATTAGAAGGTCTTATAATAACCCTAGCAAAGGACAACATTAACTTACACCAGGTGGTAACTATGTCAGAGGTGGAAGTCTAATTAAGGATTGATTGCACTTACAGATTTACTTTAGAGAGAGACTAATAGTACCTGCTCATAGATGGACTGTGGGAGAAGAATGGAAAGGAGTTAATGGTGACTTCAAGTTTTTGACCTGAGCAACTGGAAAAATTCCACTGACATTGGTTTAGACTCAGAGAATTAGCAAAGAAGCAAGTTTGGAGTCATGGAAATCAAAAATTAATTTCTGGATATTAATTTTAAATGCATTTTAATCATCCACATTGAGAAGTTGAATAGGTCATTTACTAGTTAGGTCTGAAGTTCACAGAAAAGTTCAGGTTACAGTCAGAAACTGGGGTTCACAGCTCATGTGAGATCATGCAAAAATTTTAGAGGTGAAATGATTGGCTTATAAGAGAAGCTCATTAATGCATTAATCCTCTGATAAGGATTAACTGGGTGGTAACTGTGGGCAGATAGGGTATAACTGAAGGAGTTGGGTCATTGGGGACATGCTTTGGGATATATACTTTGTCCTTGTTTGCCTCTCTCTCCCTCCCTTCCCCGCACTTCCTGGTTTCATGTCCTAACCTGCTTTTCTTCTGCCATGATGTTCCACTTCACCTCTAGCCCTGAGGAATGGAGTTGGCCATCCTGAGACTTCTAAAACGGTGAGTACAAAATAAACATTTCCTCCTCTAAACTTGTTCTTGTCAGGTCTTGTGGTCACAGCGGCAAAAATGCTGACTAAAATAATTGAATACTACTTTAAAACATGAGATTCATACGAGGGAGTCAGTGTGCATGGAAAAGTTGCCCAAGGCCAGAGACTGAGGCACTCCTATGTTTGGAGATGAGGAGACAGTCAAACCTAGCAAAGAGGACTGAGGAGTGACCTGCCCGGTAAGAGGTGGGAGGATAGAGCATGTCCTGGAAACCAAGTGAAGACAGTGTGTCCACAAATGCTGCCGAGAGGCACAGCACATCAAGGTGTGAGAAGAGATCAGTGAGTTTAGCAATGTGATGTCACCGACAGGAGCTGTTTCAGAATAGAGACAGGGGAGGCACTAAAAGGGACCTAGCTTTCCTTCAAAAATTATATTCCCCTTTAAAAAGTTCTTCAGTATCAACAATGAAGTCCCTGTTGAATGTACAAGAACACAGTCTTATTTCTGTGTACTCTTGCATCTACCTAGATGTGGAGTCTTATAAATGCTCCATTAAATGTCCTGGTTAAAAACCTTCTTCCCCACAATCCACACCAAGCATTCTGAACTTGCCACCTCTACCCTCAACCTAGTGTCCCCAGGAGCCCACCCAAATCCAAATTGGACACTAAGTTCATGATTATCTCTCAATTATAGAGAATATAAGCCTTGAGGATACCTATGAGTCCTCCCCTGCCTTAGTCACCTAGCTCTCTCCCAGTTTTTCTTTTTTCCCCTCATCTTCTCTTCTATCTAATCAAGTCCTCAGTAAGATACCTCCATGGTAATAGTGACTTTCTCCCTAAATTGGCAAGAATGCCTCCGCCTCCTATAAATGGGTCTGACCTAGGTTGATCCATGGAGGAGAAGATGGATCAATCTGCATCTTTCTCCCTAGGAAACCCCTCACCTTGCCGATGGCTGTATGGTATAAGATAATGTGAGCTGAGTAGATAAAGGTGGAAGAAGACAATGAAAAAGGTAGCTTTGATAAGCATTGCCTCAACCCCCAGAGCCACAAAAACACTTTATCCCATGCCCTCACTACACATGCACACACACGTATCTGAGGATTTCCAAGCTGCCTAGTCTCCATGTTCACTATCACAAGTATCTCATTTAATAGCCCCTCACAACAATCCCCTTGCTACCCTGTTATCATGACCCACGTGACATTTACTCAGTTTCCCTAAACTAGGGCAGTGAGTCAGATTAGAAATATTAAAGGTATAAGAAATTCAAGAAATAAAGACACAGAAATAAGTGAAAAGTGGGGTGCACAGTGGGATGATCCAGCTCTGATGGAGACTGGATCTAACCACAAAATGGAGTCTGCGCACTTTATTTAAACAGGTGGGAACACCAATGGGATTCAGAGTGAAGGACTTCCTGAGGAAAATAGGAAGAAGATGGCAAAGACAACTTGGTTGGGCTTTGCTGGTTAAGCCCACCTCCTGTACTTCCGGGCTGCTGCGTTTAAACCTACGGCTGTCTGAGCCAATGGGCAGGGTGTCAGCATAACCCATAATTCCTTCATGGCCCCTGACACATTGGTGTATGTGGAGATAAGCAAATCCAGCCCTCATCATCTCTACTGTACAGAGAACTGTGAGAAGAAGTATCCTCCCTGCACCAGGATATCCAGGCTGAACTTTCCTACAGGTACCCTGGTTATGTCTCCCTGAGTCGCTTCCCCAGGGCCTAATCTTCTTCTACCTACCCATCTCCTCTATTCCCAGCTCATGGGGGGCTGAGAGGACTGTGGAGGAAGGATCACAGCCACTCTGGAAGGTGGAAGAAGCTTTCTTCATAAATAATTTCAGAAGGCTGTCCTAGGGCCAGGGGAAAAGAGATCCAGGCAAAGTCTTATATATATATATATATATATATATATATATATATATATATATATATTTTTTTTTTTTTTTTTTTTTTTTTCCTTTTGGTACCAGGGATTGAACCCCAGGGATGCTCAACCACTGAATAAGTTCTTCTTATTTTTTTTTTTTTTTTTAATTTTGAGACAGTGTCACAAAGTTGCTTGGGCCTCACTATTTTGCTGAGGCTGGCTTTGAACTTATGATCTCTAGATGGTTACTTTGCGGCCCATAACCAGAACAGTGGCAAGAGCCAGAAGTCTGTAGCCCCTCCTTAGAGTAGGAGGGAAAAGGAATGTCTCGGCTAGAAATATCTCTGAGGTGCGAGAAGAGCTGCTCAGACTAACAGTTCCTCTCAGGTCCAGCCTGACCGAAGACCAAAGCCTTCCCTTTGTTACTTATGCAAGTGCAGGGGTTCCCAAGACCAGATTCTTGGTATCACCTCTCTCTCTCTCTCTCTCTCTCTCTCTCTCTCTCTCTCTCACACACACACACACACACACACACACACACACACACTCCAGAACTGCTGATAGAGCATATGGAAAGACAATCCTTAGCCCATTTCTCATTCACTTCTCTAGACACCGAAAGCAGAAAGCTCTCAGGTCCTGGCCAACTGCAGGAGATGGGTCTGAGACTGGAGACTGAGAATGCGTCAACTTGAATCTGACCCCATGGGAACAGATACTGGATAGGATTGGACAAGAAGGACAGCATCAAAAAGCCTTCATGGAGGGGAGGGAAGAGAAGGTACAGCCCCAGAAGAGCTGGTGTCTCCACAAAAAGTGATGTTCAAGGAAAGTAAATTTTAGTGCCACAGACCCTGGGATCAAAGCAGACTATCTTTTTAAAAAGGGGAGTAGGCGAATGGAGTATTTATTTGATGTGTCTCCAGAATTAGGATTAAGATGGTTAGTTGGTTCTGCCACATTTTCATCAGCAACTATGTGAAATGATGATTATGATGTAAATACCATCTACCAAATAACATTCAGAGCCTAAGAGAAGTTGGAAAAATCTGTCCAAACAAAACAAAGCAGAGGGTATTCACAGAGGAGGCCTTGGCAAAGCTGAAGGGAGCAGCCAGTTCTTGTCCCCAAGTTTTGACTTCCTATCCTGCCCCACAGAGAAGGCCTGACCAACCAGAGGGACTGTGCTCAGTTCCTTTCGTTGTTTCAAGAAGAAGTTGTGGGCAAACAGTCCCATTCCAATGAGAGATGCCCCTGCGATTGCTGCAGACTTGGGAGGGACACTTACCTTCGCCCAGGATAAAGAAGCTGTGTTTGCCCCTACACCAAGACATACAGATGGAAATATCCTGTGTCATGCCATCTGATTCAAATTTGAATGTTTAAACAAAGTGTCAAATGAACTGTGAGAGCTGCAAATAATTTAACTGAAACAGTTCAGTGGTTAAAGAGTTGAGGAGGAAAAGAAAGTTGACCTACCCATCCCAGAAGATGAAAGACTTGAAGGAGTTTGGAGAGGAAGCTGAGCACACTCAGCCGAGCCTGCTCCCCAGTCAGTCTCCCTGGAGAGGTGGGAGCGGTTTGGGGGATAGTAGTTCCTTCCCTATGTATACTGGGCACAAAGCTCTGGAAAGGATTCCCATACCACATCCATGAGGATATTGATGGACCTCCACCTTCATGAATCTATATCTAAAACATGTGATTTAGTGAACCCTCCTTACGCTCCCCATAACACCTTCAGTTCAGTGGAGGAATGAGCAAGCTAAGGGAGACAGGAAAGGATCATCAATAATTAGTGTGTGTGGTTGAGTTAGGCAGGAGTCCCCTGATACCTCAGCACTCCAGCTGGGTTTACACAATGAAAACTAGTCAGTGGGGACCTGCTAAGACAAAAATAGACACATGACCCAGGCCTGGTCATTTAAAACAGTCCATAGTTGGCCACATGATTGGTTTGAGATGGCTTGTAACCCAAATCAATCCAATGACAGACAGATTTTTGCTGGGATTAAGGGAAATAGTCACTGTGCTTAAAACAGAAGCCAAAATCCATTCTAGCTCTAAAAGGGTGGAATATTCCTGAAAATTATGCCAACCTACAAAAAGGAAGAGATGAGAATAAGAAAGATGAAGATTCCTATTGACATTATTTTAGTACTTGCATATAGCCATGAATGACAGTAATATGGTTTGCAATATTATCCAATGCATCTTTCCTTCTCAGAACTTCCTTCTCTCTGCAGTACAAAGGAACAAATAAGACAAGTCTCAGTTTTGACTCTCAAAATTAACCTCTTTTGGAGCTGAAGAAATAGCTCATGTTAGAGAGCACTTGCCTAGCATGCGCAAGGACCCAGGTTCTACTCCCCTGTCCCTCAGAGGAGAGGGGGGGGAAAAAAAGAAAATTAACTTCTTTTTTCCATATCTAAATGATATCCTAGAAAGTAGGGGATTCACATGCAAGAGCAAGGTTTTTTTCAGAGAAGAAAATATTCAGAGAAGACTGAGCATAAAATTGGTCCAATAAATCAGAGAGTAGGAAAGAAACAGGATATGACATCAGAGCAGTTGCCCATTACAAGCTTTTCCTGAGCCTGGAGCTGGAACTACAAGAGAATTAGGACAAAACTAGATTATAAATGCTGCCTGGGTTCTCTGTGAAGGAGCTCAGCTAGGGAGGTAGGAAGATACTTGAAAACTCAGAGGGGCAGAGAGGGTATATACAAAAGACAAGGATTGGCCAGGCACTGTGGCACACGCCTGTAATCCCAGTGGTTCGGGAGGCTGAGGCAGGAGGATAGTGAGTCCAAAGCCAGCAATTTAGCAAGGTCCTTAGTAACTCAATGAGATACAGTCTCTAAATAAAATACAAAAAAAGGGGGGCTGGGGATGTGGCTCAGTAGTTAAGTGTCCCTGGGTTCAATCCCTGGTAGAAAGGAAAAGAAAGAAGAGAAAGAAAGAGAAAAAGAAAAAGAGAAAGAAAGAAAGAGAAAGGAAGGAAGGAAGGAGGGAGGGAAGGAAGAACACAGAGAGAGAAGGAAGGAAGGAAGGGAGGGAAGGAGACAGAGAAACAGACAAGGATCGCACCACAATCCCCAGGCATAGCTGAAAGACTGCAAGTCTCTCAGAGAAGCTTTAATTGCAGCACAGAGCTTGTGGTGATTTTTAAATATGCCCACAAATTACCCTCCTTTCAAAAGTTGCAGTCAAATTTCCCTTCCCTTGGACTTAGTGGCTCACTTTTAATAAACAGATTGTGGTAAAAGTGACTGTATGCAAATTCTGAGACTAGGACATCATTAAAGGCATTATGGTTTCTCCTCACTCTCCCTCTCTTGAGTCACTCACTCCAGGGAAGTCAGCAGCCATGTCATAAGGATACTGAAGGAGCCCTATACTGAGGTCTACGCAACAAAAAACTACAAGCAAGGAACAAGACCTCCTGCCAATAGCATGTGAGTGAGCCTTCTGAAAGAGGATATTTTGACCCCAGTCAAGTTGAAGACTTGATCTGAAGAATGACTGCAGCCCTCGCCAAAATCTTGACCAGGACCTCTTGAGAGACCCCGAACCATAATCACCTAGCTAAGCTATTCTCAAATCCTAACCCACCGAAACCACAAGATAAAATGTTTCAAGCCACTATGTTTTGAAATAATTTCTTACCAGCAACATATAACTAACTGATAGACCACATCAAATTGCCTGGCAGTAATGGCTATGGGAAATAGGCAAGAGATGAACCTGAAGAGAAGAGTAGACCCCTTAACTACTGCTGGTTTTTTCAAGGTCCACACATTCTAAGGTGTCAGCCAAAATGCCAAGCAAGCATTTTTCTTCCTCTAGGGGACACTCTCAAACACTGACATCAAAGCAAGAACTGGAGGTATCAGAAACAGAAGCCAAAACACTATACCAAGAGATCTGGCCTGACCAGTCATGCCTTACTTGATCTCAGCAGGTAACATTCAAGGGCCAAATGAGATGAGATCCTTCTGAGTAGGCACTGGTGACTAAATGACAGTGACTGACCAGAAGACCTGCCACACCCGGGCATCTAATTTTGAGAAGGAAAGAAGAGAGACAAAGCATTACAAAGACTAAGAAACTGAGAATATGAGAAGTTTAAAACTATAATGACAGTTACCTTGGTTGGGTGAGTTTAAGTTCACTTCACTATTAAGGAGAATCTTTGTAAGCAAGTTATATTTAATTATAGAAAATAAAGTTATGTCCCTGCACATCAAAATATGACTATAAATTTTAAATCTATCACACTTTTATTTATTATGAAATATTTCAGACATACAAAAATACAAAAAATAAAATAAAATGAATTCCATGTACCCGTCACCTGGCCTAAGAAATAAGATGTTCAATTCCCCTAGATACTCCTCCTTGATCACATTCCCACTCTATCTCCACAGGTAAATGCAATCCTGAAATTTTCTTGTTAAGTTTTAGATGGATCTTTATTTTAAAAATCTGATCTGCCAGTTTGGCATTTTCCACTAACTCAGGGAGCCGAAACCTTCACAGGTTTTACAATCTTTTGCTTAGGTGCTGTTTTTGCTTGTGGGAGCCTTAGTAACAGTCATTGCTCTCTTTTTAAAAGCCTGCTTAGCCTTTTTATCTTCCAGGGCAGCCCTTATAGCCTGCTCTTGTTGAGCCTTTCTAACGTCTGATTTCTGATTCCTCCGTCATTACATCAGCATAAGAGACACCAGTGATGGCCCTCAGGTTCGCTTTCTTCTCTAGAGGACAGCCCAGTTTATCTGCCGAGGAAAGGAATGCCAACTCACATTTTGCATTAAGAAAGTGGAAAACCTTCCTGTTGATCCTGGTGTAGAGTCTCCCCTATCCAGGTTATACCTTGTACCTGCTAAAACTACACATCTCAGCTTGCTCTTCATGGCTGCAGCTACAAAGAAAAGACTGATATTCCCATGCATTTCTTTTTATTTTACAAATTTATTTATCCCCACAATAAAAACAGCATTCTTTTATTTTTAATCTTCAAATAAATAGCATTATATCGTAAGTACACTTTTCTTTTTGCTTAACATTATAGTTGAGAGAAAATATCAGGGTAAGGGAGATTCTAACAAAACCAACCTTACAGGATTCTTGCTGAAGACAAGCCAGGGTGACCAGACATCACCTGGGGGATGGCAGAGGATGAGGAACCTAATCAAATATTTTGAATGACTAGATATTGAGGGGAAGGGATTTTTATTGATAAATTGACTTAGCAGGACATTTTGTGAAAACTCGATTTTGCAAGTACAAAAATGAGCCTAAAAGAAGATTCAAAAGTCTGACTAAGGGCTGGGGAGATAGCTCAGCTGGTAGAGTGCTTCCCTCGATAGCACAAGGCCCTGAGTTCGATCCCCTAGTACCGCAAAAAAAAAAAAAAAAAAAAAAAAAAAAGTCTGACTAAAGTTTGATCAAGCCAAGAATCTTCATGATAGCCTCAGTCCCAAGGCACTCTTTACTTTTTGGTTTCTAGTGATTGCCTTTATTTGTCTATATAACCTCATAATACATTTAAATGGAGTGTATTAAATTCTATCCAGCATATCCAAGAATTTTATATTTGGAAATGTTTCAGGATGTTACATACCACTGTAGTGTTTCTTCCACGTTATTCAATTATCACTCAGCTTGCAATAGTTTGGTGAGGAAAGACACATTAAGTAGGAAGACATATTAGAAGAACTTAGAAAAGAAGAATAGCTGGAATGAGGGTTGTAGTGGCAGAGACAGAAACTGATCTGGGAGATATTTAGTTAGTAAAATCAAAGGTTTTCAGGCAACCAGGAAGAGATCTCTAGTTGGGAAGTTTTTATAAGAGTCAGGAGGTCAGAGGACAGATCTGAATTGCACAGATTTGTGAAGGAGGGGGTCCACTGTAAAAAACTGGTAACTAAACTCAGATGTAGATGTTTGTAGGAAAGCCCAGAGTGGGTAGAGAAGAAAGTCCTACCACCGAGATCTGAGGCATATCAATGTTTTAATAATTTAAAGGAGACCAAGCAAGCAATGAAGTCTGAAAAGAGTTACCAGAAAGGCCCAGAAGAAAGTATGGATTTCACAGAGGTCAAGAGAAAGAGAAGTTGGCAAGTGCCCAGTGTTTCTGAGATGTCAAGAAAAATAACCAAAAATTATACAAATAGAGAAACAACATGTATCCCATTTGTTTACAATTAAAAAAAAAGAAAAATAACGAAAAATTAGGCGTTAGAGTTGGTGACACATGGGAAAATTGTGTTCTTGGAGAGGGGAAATGAATGACAAAGGCAGAAACCAGACCGAACTGCCAAGTACAAAATGGAAAACACGTGTGTGTCTGTCTGTGCATGGTCAGGGACTGAACTCAGGGGAGCTCCACCACTGACCTATGTCCCCAGTTCTTTTTTTAATTTTTTTAAATTGTCTAGGCTGGTCTCAAATTTGTGATCCTCCTGCCTCAGCCTCTCTAGTCGCTGGGATTACAGGTGTTTGCAACCGCACAGGGCAGAAAACACTTTTGAGCAGAAAAGATATGAAGGTGAAGAAACAGAAGATGGGCCAGAGAAAAGAAAAGGCTGGACAGGCTCAAGATGAGAGGAACTTTAAATACTGACAGGAAGGAGGCCAGAACAGTGAGAAAAAAAAAAAAGGTGGCTGGGGTTGTGGTAGAGTGCTTGCCTAGCATGTGTAAGGCACTGGGTTCGATCATCAGCACCACATATAAAATAAAGGTCCTTCAACAACTACATTTAGAAGAAACAAAAAAGATAAAATAGGACGAGTAGAAAGAAATCCCAGGCACCGGCCTACTCCTGACACACCAAACAGACCGCACATCCAGAATCCTGCGGTTTGCGTAGCTTTGAGATTTAGAGCTCGGGTTTTGCTGGTTTCTTTGGGAGATGGGTGGGACTGCACTTCCTTCCTCCGTTCCTTCCCCCGCCCTCTGCTACACCTCCCGGAGAAATGTATTGCCTATCTTTATAAATTCTTCCGGGTCTCTGGGCAGGGCCACGCCCAGTCCCGACCCTGTCTGTTCCCAATTGGAGCGCACTCCCCAGAAGACGCATGCGCATAGGGTCATAGTTGGCGGGGCGGGGGGGGGGCTTTAAATCTTGCGCAGGCGTGTTAGGACCTCATCGCTATGCGGGTGCTTGTGGGTGAGGGAGGGAAGAAAGGAAGAGTGGGGGGCGGGCTTTTTCAGAAATTGAGGGATTGGGAGGCCTTGCCAGGAGGGCACAGTCTCCTCCACAGGCAAGCTGACCTTGGTTTCCTAGCCCGAGAAACCGAACTTCCCTGACCCCTGTGGCCTGTGTCACCTTTGTCTCTCGGGGAGGGTTAGAGAAGGAGGGGAGAAGTCTAGTCAGATGGGATGGCACCAGAAGAGGGGACACAAGCGGAGACGCCAAGCATCAGCCTTAACCTCCAAGCATAAACAGTTTGTATTCTCCAATCAGGTGGCGGAACAGGCTTCATTGGAACAGCCCTAACCCAGCTGCTGAAAGCCAGGGGCCACGAAGTGACATTGGTCTCCCGACAGCCCGGACCCGGTTGTTTCACGTGGGTATGTCCATCCTCTGGAAGCTGGGTGGGAGGGCAGTTTATCAGCACAGAGCGCGGCCTGCAGGCACTATGAGCTTTTCTCTGACAGGATGAGCTTGCTAGATCTGGGCTGCCCAGCTGTGATGCTGCTGTCAACCTGGCAGGAGAGAACATCCTCAACCCTCTCCGAAGGTCAGATGGGTCCCTAAAGCAAATAAAATATCCCCCAGAGCAGAGAAGAGAGGGTCCGACCTCAAAGGAACCCTGTGAGCTGAAACTAATGGAGCTGCCAGTCTACTCTTCCCATCCCACCCCATCTCTCTATGCCCACCTGCTCCCCTACCCAGTCAGTCAGTTGATTTAAGTTCTCACATATAACTCAGAATGCCCAATAAAGACATGTCTTTTCCTTCCTCAGTAGACATGAACCATTTTTCTTTAGCCACAATGCAAGATTTTACTAGAAATTGGTATAGAATAGGTCCCAGGGACTGAAAGAGGGGAAGATGTGTGTATTTAGTGGTTTTTTATTTTCTGTTTTTCCTGCAGGTGGAATGAAGCCTTCCAAAAAGATGTTCTTAGCAGCCGCCTGGAGACCACCCAAATGCTGGCTAATGCCATCATCAAAGCCCCACAACCCCCCAAAGCCTGGATCTTAGTCACGGGTGTAGGTATGCCCCTAAATCATCAACCTCTTATATTAGCCAAGGGAAAGGGGGTGCAGAAGAAGAGGGTAGCTCAGCCCTTTTAGCTATATACACCCCAGAGAGCTGCTTCTTTCCAGATACAGTAAATTCTAGGCCCTGGATCCATGCATGTTTCTCCTGACCTATGTTCTTTCACTGAGAAATAGAGAACCTCAGAAAAATGGGGGAGTGGTACCACACCTAAGGCTAAGGAAAAGCCCACCTCCTCCCAAGTCCCTTGCTTTTCACACCACAGTTCTTTAGGAACAGAGTTTCTGGTTGTAGTATTTCACCTTTGGAACCAAATAATTGCAAACAATCGTAACATACATACCAGCCACAATTCTGTTTTACACATATTACATTGCTTAATCCTCACAACAACCCTATGAGGTAGGTACTATTATTCCCATTTTAAAGATGAAAAAATTCCATACAGAGAGGTTAAATAATTTGTCAAAAGTCAGAGCTGAATTAAAACTCAGGCAGCCCCCATGTTTCTGTTCTTAACCACTATGCCAGCAGCCTCTGAGAGTAGCCCCACAACCAAAGTTAGGAGTTCTTCCACGCAGGACCAAGTCGGGTCAGAGAAACTCAAGGGGAAATATCCATGGCTTTCTTCTCATGGGGCCTCATAGGGGAGGCCAAGTGAAGTCTTGGCTGCATAGGACTAGGCAGGAAAGACACCCAGAACAAACAAGTGCTTTCCGACAGCTTACTACCGGCCCAGCTTGACCGCAGAATATGATGAGGACAGCCCAGGAGGGGATTTTGACTTTTTCTCCAACCTCGTAACCAAATGGGAAGCTGCAGCCAGGCTTCCTGGAGATTCTACACGCCAGGTGGTGGTGCGCTCTGGTGAGATCCAAGGACCTGGGTCCCAGACAGGGTGGAGTGGCTTCTCTAGGCTGCGGGCGGGGAGGATATCCAAGGAGCTAAGTTTACAAAGACAGTATGCCATCACTTCTCAGTCTTTAGAGGGGAGAATAGAAAGTCCTAAGGAGAGCCACAGCCCTCAACTCTTATTACAGAACTGGGTCCACATGTGGAGTGAAGAAGGGGAAAATGAGAAATGGGGAGCAGCATTCAGGCTGCTTCAAGGCTGAGGGGGCCTCCCTGTACCATCTCTCTTGCCTGTTCTAGGGGTTGTGCTAGGCCGTGGAGGTGGTGCCATCGGCCACATGCTACTGCCCTTCCGCCTGGGTTTGGGGGGCCCCATCGGCTCAGGCCACCAGTTCTTCCCCTGGATTCACATCAGGGACCTGGCAGGAATCCTGACCCATGCCCTTGAAGCAAATCACGTGCAGGGGGTCCTGAATGGAGTGGCTCCAGCCTCCACAACTACCAATGCAGAGTTTGCCCAGGCCTTGGGCACTGCCCTGGGCCGCCCAGCCTTCATCCCTCTCCCCAGGACTGTCGTGAGAGCTGTCTTTGGGCAAGAGCGTGCTGTCATGCTACTGGAGGGCCAGAAGGTAGTTCCACGGCGAACACTGGCCACTGGCTACCAATATTCCTTCCCAGAGCTGGGGGCCGCCTTGAAGGAAATTGTAGCCTAAGTAGGGAGGTACATGGCAGGGACTGAGGCCCATCCCTCAGAGAGGCTTCCTAGTTACATACTGAGAATAGTCTGGTTCTTAAGAGATTCCTTTCCCATTCCTTTTTTTTCTCCATTGTTCTTCCACCTTATTTATCTGAGAAACTCTCCACAGTCTCAAGGTTATAATCTTATCAAATTAGGACTTTTACTTCTTCCACTCCTTGTAAAAGAATTTCCAAGTTTAGTTTTTGTGCTGCATTATTGTCCCAGTTCTCTGTGTAGAAAATGCTCTGCAGGTTTGGCAATAAAGATAAATTATCTCACTAGCTTTTGCTCATCTCTTTGGCCTAGATTCTCCAATAATTTATTTCAAGGACTGTCACCCAAGATGATTCATTTCCCTACACAGGGTTTTGATAGGCAACATCTCTCCTCACCTTTTCTTTTCTTGGTCCCTCAGTAACCAAAAGAGCTGGTCAAAGTTATGGGGCATAAAGTCATGATGAAAGTAGAGGTTAGAAGATAAATGATAATCCATTTCCAGTGAGTTTTGTGGTCATCCTGCAAACCCATTCAGAGTGCCATTAGGATGCCAGCAGAAGAGATGAAGCCCCATTTAGGTCAACATTCAACCTGTGTCACCAAAGGGTAGTGAATTAATAAAAGCAATCACATGTTGGTCCCAATTTA
Organism: Sciurus carolinensis; assembly: GCF_902686445.1. Taxonomy (NCBI): domain Eukaryota; kingdom Metazoa; phylum Chordata; class Mammalia; order Rodentia; family Sciuridae; genus Sciurus; species Sciurus carolinensis. Next base: position 126,883,758 of record NC_062214.1, on the reverse strand, counting down.
TCAAACTGAAGCAGGACAAACCAATGTCCCTGTCTGCAAGAAGCCTAGGATTTGCCTCTCATCTGATGGGGGCCACTTCATTCTACCAAGGCCTTCAGCACAAAAGGGTAGAAGATACCTCTGGCCTCTGGGTACACCCAGTCATGGAAAGTAAAAAGGACAGAGAAATAATCACAAATGACGGATTCAACCATGTCAGGAAGAAGTAAATCCCAAGTGTTCATCTAGGATCCTTCTAATCTACCTGAAGTTGTGACACCTGCCACAGCCAACCAGAAGCAGTCCTCCTAGCTCCCAGTTTGGACCATATTAACCAATCTCCTTTCTTCCCAGAGCACTGTGGGTTGTGTAAGTCATTGTTACCTCCCTGAATAGCCTGTCTCCAACATACCTGCCCCTAGCCTGGGGTCAATACAGTCTAGTGATATAAGTCACCAGGGGGACACAGGCAAAGACACTGGGACTCTCTCATTCTGCTCCTCATGCAACTTCTGTGCCACTCAAGGGAAAGAAGAAGTAAGAGCCTGAAAAGGTTTATTCAGGGAGAGACTGCAGGGCCAAACAAACAGAACTAAGGGTACTGTCCTACCTCTTTATCTGGTCTTGGACTCTAGGAAAATTGACTATTCTTCCTGGGGGAATGAGCAGTAACATAAAAGTATAGTTTAGGCTACACTAGAAGAAAGACTACTGATTAATACTGTCCACAGGAGGAATGTGCTGCCTCGCAGGGAGAAAATTCCCCAGAACAAGAGGAATTCAAACATACAAGCATTGACTTGTGAGAATCAGGATAGAAAGAGCATGTTACAATGCAACAGTGGGGTTGGTCCAGTGGCTGATCAGATCCTTCCAATTCTGATTCTTCAGTTTTCATTTTCTGGATAATTGGTTCATCTAATAAAACTTCTGTAGCCCTCCCATCTCCACACACCTACACAAAGCAGAACTGTGCCTTGCTTTAGGCAACCTATGTCTTCCGTAAAGAAAACTTTAGGGTCAGATCACATCTATTTTGTCACTGCACGGCATGGCTTCATCAATTTGGTGAATGCCGTCAACATTTCAGCTAAAGGATCTAACCAGGGACTTTCTGACATAATTGTTAATCTGTAAACAAACCCTGGAATGCAACAGGAGAGCTGCCATTTATAGGAACCCTGAGAGTATTTTGGTACTACAAACAGTCATCCTAATTGAACTACCTTGTAAATGTGGACTTTAAAGTTTGCCCAAAAGGGACGCAGCCATTATAGGGCATGTTATACAAGGACACAGTGTTAAAATCTAGGGCATGGGCCCTGGACGTGGAGGACCCACCATCTCTGAAAGTGAGGTTTGCTTAGGGAGCCTGTGCAGCCACAGACAGGCACACCTGAGACTTTGTCTAAGTACTTTTCTTCCAAGGAGCTTTCCTCTGTAATCTCATTTTTCTTCCCAACAGGCAGTTTTACTTCTGATTTCCAGGCAGCAGTAAAGGCCAAGCAGCTCAGTCAAGGTCACAGGCCCATCCCCAACTCAGCCATAGCTCCAATCTCCAGGACTTACCCTTTCCTGCAGCCCCCACTCCCTACAGAAGCCCTGTGCTACAGCAAGGTTGAAAAGTTAAGGCTGAGCAGACCTCCCGAGAGCTGGTTGAGGTCCTCACTTGAGATTGGGTCAGTTTGTGGATCTGCCCCCAGAGGGCCACAGGCAAGAGATATCCCTCACTTAAATGTTCCTCCCCAGTGCTTCCCTGACCCAAATTACCAACTCAGAGTGAGCCTGGGTCAGAGTATGAGCAGCAGAGGGACTCTCCCAGAAGGGGCTGAGCTGGGGGAGGCTGGGGTTAAACTGGGCAACAGCCACGAAGGCAGGTAGGGCTCAAAAGTTGAGACCAAGTAAGGCCTCAGACAGTTGGTTGATGTCCCGACAGTATGGTTCCCGCTGCAGGATGAAGTCCACCTTGTGATCCTGACCCCGGAACACCTCCAGCAGCTGGCGCCGGAGCCTCTCTGTCTCCCGGGTCTTCCGAATGCCACTGCTACCTTTTTCTTCTTCCCTCCTCTGCTGCTGATTACCATGTTCTGCAAAGCCCCTGGAAGGATTCTGAGCCTTAGAAGATCCCTGTTTTCTGGGAAGAAGCAAAAACAAAAAGAGCTGATGAGCATCCTGGAGGGAAAGCAGATCTCAGTGGACCTCCTCCCTCTGAATTGGTGCCTGTTCCTGACTCTGGGAGAACAATCCTGAAGTTCCCTAAGCTGACCACTGAGTGGCAGTATCAATCTACTTCTGAAAAGGAAATGGACCCTTTAGAAGGTGAACCCGGCCACTAACAATGTAGTTCTAGTCCTAAATTAACCACTTATTTAATGGGCCAGCAGAGGGCATAGTGAATACAATTGACTATTAGTATAAAAACCATTTTCCAAAGAACTCCATCAAACACATTGACACTCCTAAAACAGGAGTTTCCCTTCCAACCAGGACTTTTATGTCAGGATTCCCTACAGAGATTTTAAAGGCTGAGTGCAGAACAATTCAAACTACTGTAGAATTAAGCTAGGCCAAACTGAGGTCACCCTCCCAGTCAAGTCTCCAGGCCTACAGAGAGAACAGAGTTAGGAGCTGCTGGCAGGGAGTCTGGGGCATTACCTGGCTGGCTTCTTCAGGAACTCATCCAGGGTGGGGCCATTTCTTCCCAGTGGGTCATCAGGAACCATGAAGAGGTTTCCCGCAAAGGTGAAAGGTAGCAAGCTAGATGAAGAAGAGAAAATGTGGTCACAGAGAGGCCCTTGCCCAACCTCTCAGACAGCTGAGACCACCACTACCAGAAGCTGCTGGCTATCATCCTTTCAAGCAATTCCAAGCCCCTTCCCAGAGTTCTCACCCAGTGGCCAGAGAAGAGCTGCCTTTAGAGAAAGGTCTGAATCCGTGCCCTAGTCTCAAGGGAGAGCTCCCTCACCGCTCTCTGATGATTGCCATCCACTTGTCAGACTCCTCTGCCAAGTCCCGGAACTGGTCATTGGAGACAATGATCCCGTTGGTCTCTTCTGCCAGCTTCACCATGAACCTGTCTCAAAAACCATGGCAACGTTCCAGAATTCTTCAAGGCCCAGAGTATTACCAGTCCCTGTGACTCACTTCTGATGATGGAGATTTGATACCCCCACCTCACCCTGACCTGGATACAGGTGACTTACTAGATACAGGTGCCATGGGTTACAGCAGAAATAAAGATGAATCCTAGGTAGTCTCTGAACAGCATCCCATCCACTAGCCACAACCCTTCACCCAACATTTTATGCTTCCTTCATAAGAGACAGTAAGATCTGGCACTGACTCTGTCTTCTACCCTACCCCAACAATCACTTACAAATCCACTATGTTCATCCTCGGAAAAGCCTTCCACTCTGGAAACCCTCTTTCTTCCTTACCACCTTAGTGATACAGATATTACAGCTGAGCTACCACATAGCCTCCTCACCATTCACCTACCTCTAACCCTTCACCACCCTCCGGGCTCACCTACCCTCCCCCAAGAACACATGCTCTTCCCTTATACAGAGCTCTTCCACACTCACCTTCATCTACTGAGTAAAGTCAACATGCCCAGGCCTGGCAGCTAAGGCCCTCTAGAATGCAGTTCCACACCACTCTTACAGCCTTCTCTCTCCCATTATTCCCTCAATTCCAGGCAAAATCAAAGATCACATTACCCCCTGCGCTCCAAACATGGCCTGCACTGTCTCTGACTTCCATGTTTCTCAAACCATTCCCTCCATCTAGAAAGTGCTCCCCAAACCTTTGTGATGAAGACAATCACCAGGGGAATTTTAAAAGAGTAAGCCAGGTATGGTGGCACACACCTGTAATCCCAGTGACTCCAGAGGCTGAGGCAGGAGGATTACAAATTCGAGGCCAGCCTCAGCAACTTAGTGAGGTCCTAAGCAATTTAGCAAGACCTATCTCAAAAAAATAAAAAATGCTGGGGATGTGAGTCGGTGGTAAAGCACCCCTGGGTTAGATCCCTAGTACCAAAAAAATATCAATGCCTGGGTTCCACTTTAGCAATTCTGATCCCACTGTGTAGATTCAAGAGGTGATGGGAAGCAGTCTTGTTAACAGGTTTAGAAAACGAAAGAGATTCAGCCCATTCACATCCTTCTCAAAAAACAATTCACAAATCCTTCCTGCAAAACACCAGTCAGAAAGGGCTCCCTTCCTCTGAGTTGCTGTAATGTCTGATTTATAAGTTTCTTTTGGCTCTTTGAAGTCAAAGAGTCAGGTCTTGTTCCCTGTGTTCCTTCTGCAGACCATGTACCTAGTACCAAGCAGGCTATTAGTATTCGACAGAATTAGGCGGGAGAAATGTTGGTTCTGAGTTTCTGGCTGGGAAGCAAATTAAGGAGATGATATATTAATGTATAAGGTATACACATGGTATACAAAAGGTATTTTCTGGTTAAGCATATTTTACTATTATTGCATTACATGGCATGTTGTTCATTTGTAGGCCTATGCTATGTAGCACTGTGCTTATTCACTGTTACCAGGGAAAACTTCCAATTTATATTGTTATCTGCTCAACAGTTCCTATACAACTGCACAAACACATGCCTTTAAAAGTCATTAAAGCTGACTCACTCTTCAGTCTCAATTCTGTTTCAATGCTGGTGTGGAAAGAAGGTCCCATATCTTGAATTCACTGTGAAATCTCAGCACAAAACAAAATACCATTGGGAGGAAATGGACTGCCTTTTGTAGAACATTTATTCGCAAGAAGTAAAACTTAAGTTTTGAAAAGACAAAATATACAATCAATGTGGCTTGAAATTAACTGTTTAAAACTAAATAATATCCTAAAGAACAAAAAGCCTATAGTTGTAAAATTTCTAAATTGGTTAATTAGCTTTCAAATATGCTCATTTCCCACACCATGCATGTATACTGCAGCTGGACTATGCCCTGGGTGTAAACCATCTAGCAGTTCTGAGGTCTATTTTTCCTTTGTTAAGGTAGTTCACCATTCTTACCCTTTGTCTCCACAGCTTTAAAAAAAGAGATAATATTTTATGCAACACATAATTTGGTCCATACAAGGAAATGTCATGGACTCTTGTCTACAACGCTGAGTGAGGCAAGAACATACCTTTTCTTCTTTTGATATTCACAAGGAAGATGAATGAATAGAGGAAGAACATGAGCCAAAGAGATTAATTCACTAAGAGATGGGCCCGTAGACAAAGTCACCAGAAGTACAGCTTGAGGCTCAAGTTCAGATCTTCAAATTCTAAGTCCTGTGATCTTCTACCATACCATGTTTTGTACAGTCCTATTGTTCACAGATTGTGTTTCTTCATCTTATTTATTTTAAATGTTTACTCTGGTTTTTCCATAATGTTGGGGGAGTATCTCCACACGTTTGGAAATTTAGGTTAAAGAACACATCTGTTAGCTATTCATGTTACTAGTGTTCCCATCTTTCCAATAAACCAGTATTTTCTAGACTGTAAGGCACTACACAAATACAAGGTGTCATTCAGGTTGACGAATGAAGCAGGGATGATGAATGGTCAAACATGGCTTTCTAAGTCTATCCCATCTCAGCTGCAGGGGAGGTTTACCTAACTAGTCATAAGGGCACATGGAGGAATAACTTTCTGCCCCACTCTTCTTGAGGCTTGGAGACAGAGCAAATGGTCAGGAGCTTCTCTCTCCCCCTCAACCTCCCACTGGATTCCTTAAATAATCAAAGCTCGGGCCAGGAGAGTAGCAAGTACCTGTCATCGTAGGAGGAGATCCTCTTTCCATCCATGACTCGTGAGGGGGTTAGGGAGAGCAAGCTGAGGGAGTACAGCTTTTGCAGGAAGTGACTCTCTATAGAAAAAGAACAAACAGGATTCTCTTCAAGGTGGAAATAGAGCCAATCCCAGGACACAGATGATCAAACACAACTCACCTCTAACCTTGGCATCCTTACTGAAACGCCACTGAGGCACGAAGACAGTTATGTCACGGTGGCCACGGTCCCAGAAGTACTGCACAGCAATGGCAATGCCCCGGCTAGAGAAGTAGTGCTGGAGCCCATGGCTGTAAGGGAAAAGCGTCAGCACTGGAAGCCCAGGTGAGGAGCCTGGCAGCCTTGCTGCAGTGTTAGCCCCTCAGCATGTCCCCAGGGCACACAAAGATGGCTGTCTCATCCTCCCTCCCCAACATCAAGCCCCACTAGGTACTCACACCATGGCCACGTTGCTGCCATCAATGACAATATGGCGGAGGTCTGGCTGGCCAGGCACATTGGCAAGGCACAGGGTGAAAGGATCCTGCAGGGCCTCCTGGAAACGCTGCGTGCCAGTCACTAAGTTGCCCCCACGGGTGCCTCGTTTCCACGGGGACCCTCGACCTCGAGCCACAGCCTGCTGTTTATCCCCCCGGTCTCCCCGGTCTCCACAGGGCCAGGGGGGTTCAGGCGCAGGTGGAGGGCTAGGTACTCTTGGAGGTGAGGCATTTCCATTGTGTAACCGCTGAAGGAGGGAAGCTCCCCGGGGTTGAGATGTCCTCTGACAGAGGCCATGGGCACCAGAAAGCTCACCCTGGACACTGAACCCACCTCTTTCCTGATGCACCCCCTCCTTTCCTAGGGCCTTTCTTTTCAGGGACCCATCTTCCCCTGTCCCTCCACCCGCTGAATATGGCCTGAAAGAAACTTCTCTGTCCCAGGCATCTTCCCTAGGAAGTTCCTTCCACCACAAATCCATCTCCCTGGGACCACCCTGTTTCCCTCGATCCTTCTCTATAGTATGACTCTCTCCCACTGCTCCCTTTGATTCTCTCCACCCCACAGATCCAGTGTGCAGGGACTCCCCACCTTCACTCTGGAGAGCCCTGACTCCCTGATACTGAGTACCCGGCAGGTCTGCGCTTCTCCCCTCCCATGAGGTTAATACTTGTGGCCCCTGCCCACTGGACGCCTCCTGCACCAGACTCAGGAGTTCTTCCTGAACAGCCAGGGGCAGCTGCAGCAGGGCCTCAGTATGAACATCCTCCCAGGTCTGCAGCAGAGCAGAGAAGTCTCTCAGCACTCCAGTACTCTGAGAGGCTCTGGGACATGGTCCTGGCTGAAAGTCCCAGCTCAGTCGCTCCACTAGCTCCTCCACACGGCTCTGAGCCATGACAAAGGCCTCAGTTAGGCCACTGATCATCAGTGAGCCAGGTGCTTGAGGTACCAGATGGGCTGATGTGCTCCAGGCCAGACAGTCAAGGAAGAAGCCCTGGGCTCCCAGGAAGATACAGTGCAGTCTGGAGGGGTAGTGGATTTCATTTTGCAGTTCTGGGCTGCAGAGACCCTTCAGATACTCCTGGAGGGGAATGTCAGAAAAGGAAACTGCTTGAATCTATCTCTCATCACTCCCAAACTATTTATTTCATAAATAAGGAAACTAAGAATCCAATCACAAGGCTGGCAGGTGGTAGAGCCAGATTAGAACCCCTGCCTGACTCAAAAGGAAGCAATGTGGCTGAACCTCCCCACCTCCACCCCACCCACATACAGTGACCTCCCACATACAGTGAATTCCTTGGCAGGGCCCACTTGCTCAGCAGGATTATCTCTGTTCTCCAAAAGAACACAAATAATTCCTTGCAGAACCTGGGCTGTCACAGCAGAAATGAAACCAAAACTCAAAACAGAGCTGGAAAGTCCCTCAAAGCTCAGGGGCACTAAGGTTGCCAGAGGGATGATGAAGTACATAGATCCTCTCCTGCCCCCTCCTTGGACTCTGCCTCTGTGCAGAAGGGCTTCCTGGGAAGGATCAGGGGAGAGTTCACCTTGGCTCTGCTGATGTTCTCCTTGGGGCCCTCAAGCTGCAGCCAGATGTGAGGATTCTCAGGGCAGTCCTTGGGGAGGACACTCATCCCCACTCTGAAGATGCGCTCCAAACGGGCCTGCTGCTCCCGAACCTTATCTTCTGCCTCCGCAGACACCGCAAAGCGGTCAGGGGTTGGGGAACCAGCCCCCCAAGTAGGCATGGCTTCTTCCCTTTGTCCTGGAGGAAGGAAGGCAACTCAGAGCCTCACCATCCCCTCAACCCAAAACCTGATCTCCCCACCTACACCAAAGATCAACAGGTAGCACCTAGTTACAATTCTGGTAAACAACCCCAGGTGCGGAATCCTTCTTTGCTGCAGGGAGGGTGTCAGATTATCCAAACATGGGCCTCCTATCCCTAAGAGAAAGTCATGGTAAACAAGGCTTATCTTGGTGGCTGGCCTTTGGAAAATAACCAAAGGCCTGAGCAGGAAGGGTGGAGGGCTCCAGCTCCGTCTGGAGGTAAGCAGGAATCGATGGATGTCGAAAGAGTCCCTCTCCTCAGGGTAATCTGCAATTTTCAGGTTTCAATCCTCAAAAATGAATCCTCACCTGGGGCTTGAACTGAGTTGTCCTCTGGGGCCCCTCACTGCCATTTCCAAGGCTCTAGCCACTCCCACCTCTTCGCCTGCCCCTCCCCCAGCCATCCACGCCCCGCTTCGTCACGCCACGCGCCCCACCCGGGGACCGCCCCCGCCACAGCCCACTGCGGCCGCTGCCCTAGGCCGGCCGCACTCCCCATCGCCGCCGCGCGCGCCCGGCTGCGGGCTCCCGGGCGCCAGGGAAGGGCGCCTACCCGCCTAAGCCGCGGGCTCCAGCCTCACGTCCAGCTGGCGCCTCTTGGTACCCTAGGCCCCAGCTTCGCCCGTGCCCCCAGCCCAGAGGACCAGGGCACGGGGCCCGAATCTGGGCGGGCCTTCCTGGGTTCCTCATCCAACGAGCACCTCTTCTCTCCACCTCTCAAACTATTTTTTGAGTCACTTCCTGGCCTGGGGCGGAGTCAGCCCCCGCTCCTCCCCCGGCCGCGCCTGCACTGCCCTGGCACGCGGCCCGGAGGCGCGCTCCCTCCTCCTGCGCGCGCACCTGGGCTCCTCCAGCCGCCGCCCAGCCCCGCGTCCCCGACTCCGCCCAGCCCTGTCGCAAGCAGTTCTCCAGGCCACTCTGCCTCCTAGCTTCCCCGCCAGCTCTCACGTTTGTCTGTCTCCTGGCCTTCGGGATTCTTGCGTGTTCTGCGCATTTGTTTCTCGGGAAAGAGAAATCATTCGTTGAAAGTTGATCGCTTGGCATGAACACGTGGAAGACCAAAGACGGAAAGTGACTGGGCCAGGGTCACGACTTTGTGATGCTCTTGGTGCAAGCCCTTTCCACCAAAACAATTGTGAGGAAGGCAGGACACCCCTTTCTTCCAAAAATGGAGAAGGGCTGTTGTGAGAGTTTTTGAAGAGAGGAGGGAAGGAAGGGATTTTAAAATTATCTCAAATGCGCACCTATCCCCTGTTCTGCATCTCCCCCAGGCGCAGCCTCCCGTGCTATCCCATCCAAAGATGTCGACCTGGAACTCTGACTGTAGCCCTCCTGTCCTCTCTTCATCCCTCTTCTCCCTCCCAGAACCCAACTGCTGTCACTGCATGTTCTGCCAAGGAGGAGGGAACTGCAGTGACAGCAGGAGTAACCGAGTGGGAGGCAGGACAGAGCTGCGGGACACAGAGAGGTATGGAGAGGGAGGTCCAGAGGCCAGTTAACAGTGAGACCCAGAAAAAGGGCAGAGGAGCAGGGTGAGGGGTAGTGAGTGCCCAGGGCAGCAGAAAGGGAGTAGAAGACAGGGCACTTGTGGGTCGCAGAGGCGCTCAGCCATGGTGGGAGCAAGGCGACACTGGCTGCCAGATCCCTTACACAGCCTGAGGCTGCCCATAGCTCTGGTGCTTCTGGTCCTGGGAACAGGGCTGGCCCAGGAGGGGTCAGAACCTGTCCTGCTGGAGGGTGAATGCTTGGTGGTCTGTGAGCCTGGCCGAGCTGCTGCAGGGGGGCCTGGGGGAGCAGCCCTGGGAGAGGCGCCCCCTGGAAGAGTGGCATTTGCTGCAGTTAGAAGCCACCACCATGAGCCAGCAGGGGAGACCGGCAACGGCACCAGCGGGGCTATCTACTTTGACCAGGTAACCTCCCCTTTACCCACCTTCACACACCCACCCCCTGCACCCCTGTCCAGAGAACCACAATGACCTGCAATCAACTGTCCAAGCCCACTTTGCTGACCCTCCAACTTCAAGAAAACGACTCCCTGCATTTTCCCCTAATGTGGCCACTGATTGTTTCCCTTCCCTTCACACATACACACACTCCTCCTTGCTCCTTCTCACATTTCTTTTGAATCTGTACATTCCTGTACACTCCTGCTTGCCACCCCTTCTTGTCCATACTCACTGCCCCTGCCCCAATCCCAGCGTTATCCCAGAGAGCCACAAGGCATCACTGAGCCCCACTCAGCAGGATCTACTTCCCCCAGGTCCTGGTGAATGAGGGTGGCGGCTTTGACCGGGCCTCAGGCTCCTTCGTGGCCCCTGTCCGGGGAGTCTACAGCTTCCGGTTCCATGTGGTGAAGGTGTACAATCGCCAAACTGTCCAGGTGATCTGAGTGCTGGGCCCATCCCCAGCTCTTGAGGGAAGGGAGGGGGCATAAGTGGAACCCCACTGAGCCCTGGGCAGACCCTTCACTGACTTGTGTCCTGGTGGCCATGAGCAAGGGAGGAAAGGTCCTGCCCACCAGAGTGTGGATAATCTTCAGAGTCAAACACTGGCCACCCCTCAGCACTACCAGGAGAGTTCATTAAGCCCCAGGTTCTGGAAAGGAAGCCTTAGGCAAAGTGAGGGTCCTGAGCGAGGGCGTGGGGGATAGGTGCTAACTGGGCTCCCCTTCCAGGTAAGCCTGATGCTGAACACATGGCCCGTCATCTCAGCCTTTGCCAACGACCCTGATGTGACCCGGGAGGCAGCCACCAGCTCTGTGCTGCTTCCCCTGGACCCTGGGGACCGGGTGTCCCTGCGCCTACGACGGGGGAATCTGCTAGGTGGCTGGAAATATTCAAGTTTCTCTGGCTTCCTCATCTTCCCACTCTGAAGACTCAGACCTTTCAAAGATAGAAATCCAGTCCCTGACCACTGCCTTCTCTTCTCCCCTCCCCTGACCCAGAAATAGCATCTTTGGGGCAGGATAGTGGTTAGGAGGGTGGTTCCCTCAGGCTGTCTATATCCCACCTCCTTGCATGTGCCAAATACAAGGTTAAGAGTAGAGAAGAGCAGAGTTGGGCCACTCCAGATCTGGCCTTCTCACAATCCACCCTTCTCCCCTGGTTGCCCTCCTAGTCTCCTGCTACATCTCTATGTACCTACAGCCCTAGAATCAGGGCAAGGTTTGGCAGAGAGAGAGACCTGCACAATTTTGCAGTTTCTGTCCTCCTACTCCCCTACCCCAGCTTCCTGCTCAGTGCTATTTGGAGACAGGTGGCACAGGTAAGCTTGACAGGCTCCAACAGGGACCCAGATGGACCAGCCTCAGAGTACGCTGCAGGCTCCTTCCTATGAAGAGTGCCAGCATCATGAGTGTCAGCCAGCACCGTATGGACTGGGGCAGGAGGTTCAGCCACAAGCAGAAGCATGGGGAAGATCACACAGCACTCCAGAGCCTGTAGTTGGTGAGCCAGGAAGGGGCATAAGCCTAGCTTAAACACAGTACATGTTTTCCTTGTACACTGGGACAACCAGCATGCAGGCATCCTGGCTCTCCACTTGTACCAGGTCCCAGATGGACTCTAGCCCTCATCTTCCCACCAGAGATCTGGGTGTGTATGTTTGCTCTGGCTGAGAGCAGGCTGGGAGCTGGTGTACAGAGATGGAAATGGGGGTTGAAAGTCACACATGGAGCATGGAACACATCTATGACTATGTGTCTTTTTGCTTGACCATCTCCTGGAACTACTCTACCTTTGAAGTCTGAACTTGAGTCACTCCATACTCTGCCTACCACCTCCTTCCTCCAGCCCTTCTCTTTCCCTCCCTTCCCCCTTTCTTCTTCCCCCTTCCCTTCCCTTCCCCCTTCTCTTTCCTTCCCTCCTCCCTCTCCCTCTCTTTCTCTCTCTCTCTCTCTCTCTCTCTCTCTCTCTCTCTCTCTCTCTCTTTCTCTCTCTCTCTCTCTCCCTCTCCCTCTCCCTCTCCCTCTCCCTCTCCCCTGACCCCCCTCTTTGTCTTTCTCTCTCATCCCACCATCCCATTGGTCCAGCATGGATGAATCTATCAATATAGTAATTACAGAATGGTAATCACTCTCCCTGTACATAGAAGACGTATTTTGGATCAGGGATTGCAAGATAAAAGTAGGTGTGGTATGTTGTAGAGAAAATAAATGTAAAACTATGTAATACAATCAAATGTTTAAAAAGATAGTAATATTCAAGTTAAATAAGAAATGCCAATGTTAATTTATGATTTTAAAAGAAATAGGGTTATAAAAAGCAATACAGGTTTTTATTTTTAAAAAAATAGGGTTTGGGGTGTAACTTAGTGGTAAGTGATGGTTAGCATATGTGAGGCTTTGGGTTCAATCCCCAGTTCCAGAAAAAAAACATAAACACACAACTTTTTCTTTCACCATTTGGCAATACTTTGTGACCATGGAGGAATAGTTTAAACAAGATAGGAGATTATTTCTGTCTCACATTGAAGAATCTGCAAATAAAGAGTTCAGGGATGAATGGCTATTTTATGATCATCAAAGCCCACTCTCCCTCCTTCCCTTCTTGCAGTACTACTGTCTTTAGCATGCCACCTCATGACCCAAGATGGCTCTGTGCATGCCAGCCCTTATATTAGTCTAACAGCCCCCAGGAAATAGGAAGAAAGAAAGGGCACACCTCTTTCCTTTAAAGCAGCTTTCTGAAAGGTGCACCCAACATTTCTGTTTGTTTTGTTTTGGCAGAGCAAGGGATTGGACCCAGAGGCAGTCTACCACTGAGCAACACCCCCAGCCCTTTTTATTTTTATTTTGAGACAGGGTCTCCCTAAATTGCTGAAGCTGGCCTCAAACTTGTGATCTTCCTGCCTCAGGCTCCCAAATAGCTGGGAATACAGGCACACTATGGCATCTGACCACACCCAATATTTCTGATTGCATCTCATTGGCTAGAATTTAATCACACTCATCCACACGAAACCAGGAAGATAAGCTATGAAATAGTCTTGTTTTTCTAGGTAGTCATATCTAGCTCATAGTCAAGAGTTTTACATTAAGGAAGAAGAGAACAGATATTGGAGAAGACAACTAGAAGTTTTTCAAAATGCAAATAGGCTGGATCAATTTTGTTAATTATTGCAGTAAAATTACTGTACTAATTTTCTATTACTGTGCAACAATTACAGCAAACTCTGTGACTTAAAACAGCACCTATGTATTATCTCAATTTTTATAGGTCAGAAGTCTTGCAGAGCAAGGCTGTATTCTCTACTCAGGGTCAAAAGCAAGGTATATGCAGGGCTGCTGCCTTCTTACTGGAGAGGAAGAATCTACTTCCAAACTCACTTAGAATTCAGTTCCTTACAGTTGTAGGACTGATTCCCTGGGCTCTTCTGTTTTCCAGCCAATAACTGAACCAAGTCTCTTTCAATTTGAATCTTTCTGGCCCACCCTCTGCCACATCTTTCTGCCTTCAGTGGACAAAGTTCTCTGAGTTTAAGGATTCAGATGCTTAGATTGGGCCCACCCACATTATCCAGGATAATTTCCCTATTTTAAGATTCATAACCTGAAATGCATATGCAAAGTCCCTTCTGCCATATGACATAACAGACTTACAAGTTCTAGGAATCTTCAAGTCATTTGCATCATATTCTTTAAATGTAAAGATGATATAGATAAAAAGCATCCAGCACAATACACTTAATGCATGGAAAATGTGTGAGCTTGAAAAATTCAGGTTCTACCCAGAAGGTAAATCAGTTCCCAGGTCTCAACCAAGAGTTCAGTGATTAATAATCCAAAATTTCTTCAGAATTAAGATAATGTTCTTCTGTTTTCTAAATTCAAAAATTGATCTGAAGTGAGACAGTATCTATCTCTGGAATCTATCAACCCATTTTTAAAATAGGTTCAGGTGTAAGATAAAAATTCAGGTGTAATCTTCTTAATGATGTGTTTGCTTTGCCAAAATGTTTAAAACTTTTAGAGGAATTGACATATTAGACTGGAAGTTCTATTGAAATATTTTAGGAAGACACAATTTTTGTGATCAATGATTAAATAATTTGCCTTGTAAATGTATAGATTTTAACTTGCTTATATAAAGTGTTTAAATATTTAGATGATTTTTGCTTAAGAAGGTTAATGAAGTGCATAGTTAATAAGTAAAACCCAGATGAAGGTATGTGTTCCTCTCCAGGTACCAAAAGCTCCTCAGACTTAAAGGATCCTAAAATTGGAATCCCACCGTTCACCTTCCCTATGCCAGCACCATGGCAGCTGAGCACTACAGAGGAGTGTCCCACTCATGAACAATTCACTGTAGCTCTAAATCCACAGCCTCCCACCACACCTGACCCCCATTACTCCAGGCAGTGCTCCTCTGGATGCCTTTGTTAGCTTCTTTCCTCATCCTCCCTGGAATCTACCTGCAACCTTCCATTCTTTCCTTTGACCTTTTGCCCTACTAACGCTGGTCCCAATGTCAGCTGCTGACCACCTGAGGAAACAAACTCACTAGGCAGGAACTTTCCCCCCTCCACACCCACAAACTCACCTTCCTCCCCATCCCTGCTTCTTCCTGTCTGGTTCAGTGGAGGCTGAGTCCCTCCTGCTGTCAAGGCGGCTATCTTCATCCACCAGTCATGAATCCCCTTACCTCCAAACATACTCCCGTCTTTCCTCTCTCCTATCCTCTCCACTCACTCCTTCCCCTCAGCAGTTTAAGAGCTCAAGTCTCTTAAATCTAAAAGAGAAATAGGTATGGAAGTAGATGCAGATACAGATGTAGTTATCCTCAGTTCCGTATGCTCCTACAGCTGGTTAACGTCATCTCACCTCCCCTTTGAACCAAATATCTTAATATACATAACTGGGCTCTCTGGTCACTCATCTGTTAATCATTGGTAAACTTTGGCCTCCACTGCTCCACCTAAGTTGGCCTTCAGTCAGTCACTCACAACTTCTATCTCCCTAAAGTCCACAGAAACCTCCTAGTCCTACAAACATTTGAGGCTATTGCCCACACCCTCATAGGAGATCTCTCTGCCCTGACTCCCTGACTTCCCTACCTGGGTTCTCCCTCTGCCACATGCCCATGCCCCAACTTCCTTTTCAAAATTCTCCACTGCTTCCCTTTTCTTAAATGTTGGTTTTTCTCAAATTTCTGCCCTAGAATTTCTTCAATCCTAATGCACTCCCAATAGCACAAGTGTCCATCCGTACACTGACAACTTCCTCATTGTTCCCGTCCAGGATCTCCCTTCTAAACCTTGGACTCACACATTGACTGTTCCTTATAAAATCAACATGCTAAAACCTGAACTTATAACTTTGGTCACTAAATCTGCTCTCCCTTTCTTTTTCTCTTTGTCTGTCTTTGGAACTTCCCTTTGTCCCCCGTGACCCCCCTCTCTCAACCCCTATATCCAGTCATCCACATCCATTGGTTCTATTCATTGCTTTCCATCCACCCTGGCTCAAACTACCAATCTCTTAGCCAGATTTCTAAAAAAGCCTCCTAACTGGCCCCTTGGCTTCCAGTTTCCCTTCTCAGCCCATTCTCCATTTGGGAATTGCCATAGTGATCTATCTAAACAAACTTTGCTGCCTAAAGCCCTTTAGAAGCTCCCCATGGGCCCTAGAATGAACTCCATATTTCTTAACATGCTCTCAAGGCCCTTCCCAATCCAGCTATTACAATCTGCATTGCTCCATTTCTCATCATCTACAAGAATTGGAAGACCTAAGAAACAGCACCACTTAGCTGAGGGAAAATGGCACTACTTGGAAAAGAAAGTATGGTAAATGAAAAACACAACGGGACCAAGAGAGTTGTTCTTAGACCCAACAGAGGCAAATCAAGAACTGTTTTAGTTTGTGAATCATCTTAATCTAAACCAAACTGAAGTGGAGAATTTAACTGACAGTATTTAATGCCTTAATAAAAGATGGAGAGGACATAGACTAAGGGAGGGGGAGTAACTCTTAACAACAATGTGGATGTAACAGGGTGAGAATGGTGAACACGGTGGTTAAGGTGGTGGGTAGAGGAGGCAGCATTTAAATCCAGCCTCTCTCTTAGCTGCACATGACCCTCAGTGAGTTACTTCACCTCTCCTTGCCTTATTTTCTTCATCTGTAAAATGGATACAGTAATCATACCTGCCCCAGAGAGTGGGAAACATTTAGAGTACTGCTCTGTGTGTACCCAGCACAGAGCAGTACTCAGTGTATCTAAGTATCTGTTCCCGTATGAATTAGTAAACAAGTTGAAACTTACCTATATCCCCCCAGGTCTTCTGCAATTCTAAAAACACAAATAGGATGTTTGTTTTCACTAGTGGCCCTTTACTGTTAAAATGTTTCCATCTTCCACATCATGTTCACTTTTATCCATGAACACAAAAACTTGGTAAATGGTTTTTGAGAAAGTAGAGAGAGCAGACTTAGGCGATCTCAACCT
Source organism: Sciurus carolinensis (assembly GCF_902686445.1). Taxonomy (NCBI): domain Eukaryota; kingdom Metazoa; phylum Chordata; class Mammalia; order Rodentia; family Sciuridae; genus Sciurus; species Sciurus carolinensis. The sequence continues at coordinate 126,867,219 of NC_062214.1, read as the reverse complement.
CACAGATGTTTATGTATGGTTTAACATGGGAACAGGATGTCTTTATAATTTGCATTATCTTATCAGACTGTCCACACACTGGCTACTTTATGATTTCTCTGTTGGAGACCTGGAGAAGCTCACCAGCCAGTGCCTCTGCCTGTGAGAAGAAAAAATTGATAGGTATAAACCCTATGGACCTCATTATTCACCACTTCAAAACTAGAAGGAATCCCATGTCTACTCAGACCTCATAATGTTCAATTGCAAAGAAAAATCAGTGTGGCTAAAATCTAATTATTGCTTAACTATATCTAGAATAGAAAATAAAGGGATTGCTGAGACACCTGTCCACTCAGCCTTCCACTAAGAGTACTGCACCTTTTACTCTCTGACCTGTGCCAAGAGTGGATGTATTACTTTTGGTGAATGAGAAGAATATTGGAATGGGGTGTGAGCTGAGAGCCTGGGCCCCTGCCACACTGTTTCCCTTACTACCCTGTACTGTACTTGTTAGTTCAGTTGTCTTCACCTGACTATGACTCTAACAAGACAGAGACCACATCAATCACAATACCTGTTATCTGCCCACACCTAGACAGAGCCCGGCACTTAGTAGGTGCACTGTAAATACCAAATGAATAATGGTATACCCATGAGCTGGGGAGTTCTCAGGAAAGGTGGTTCCTTCCTGCCAGTCCATGCCAGTGCCAGCACTGAGAAGAAAGGCAACAAAAAGCAGAGACCAAAGGTCAGGAAGCATGGCCAGGGCAAGAAGGTCTCTAAGCCCCAGGAAGGAGTACAGCAAGAGCAGGAAACAGAGTGGCAATAACTCGCACACGATAGGTGCTTACTCCATATCCCGGCAACATGCAATCCTATTCACACAGATTATTTCATGTATTCCTTGCACCATTCCTTAATTTGGGAATTGTTGCCCTGTATTTTACAAATGGGGAAACTGAGACTTCAGGAAACAGGCCACGTACTTATCCTGTTTCAGAATAATCAATATCCAAACCTAGGTCCATCAGGTTTCCAATGTAAGTCAAGCTGGTCTGGCACTAATGCCACTCTCCTATGCCAGGAGCCATGTGTCTTCCTTCTACCCTGCCCATTTCCAAGACATGAACTAGGAGAGTGCCAGCTTGGAGAACTTGGGAGTTGAACTTGGGAGAGTCCTAGGCTCTGGGTCCCCCTCTCAGCTCTGCCATGAACCAGTTGAGGGGGACTTAAACACATCACTCCCTGTACCTGGTGTCCTCATCTCACACAAAAAGCTTGAGCCAGTTGATCTTAAAAAGATCCTATAGAACTCTGTAAGTCCCCCTGGGAAACAGCAGCCATGCCCCAAAACTGTTACCATCTTCCTCACTCCCCAACTGAGTCTGAAGCTAAGAAAAAGAACTAAACGCTGGCTCCAGTTTAATCTGTTTATTGACAAATAAAATGGGGGGAAATCTTGAAAAGGGATATGAGATAAAAATACAGTTAAGAGGGAACGCATACAGCTGGGAGGGTAATGTGAGGTTGGAACACAGTATTGGAAGAAGAGGAAGAGAAGGCACAAGGATGGGAGGCGAGGAAATGGAGTATCTGCTAAAAATTCTGCAGCTAACCTTTCAGTTTCTCAGTTGTCATCCAATCACTCATTCCTGGATAGGATTAACAGCTGAACTTGGTTTAAGGATAAGATTCAGGTAGTTTGTCTACGAGGTTGGAAAATGGGGAGTTTGAAGGAAAGTGGGCTAAGATTTCAAAGGATTCTCTTGCTTGAACCTATTGTCAGAACACTTTTCATAGTGAACTGGGAGTCGGGAAGTTTAATTGTGGTCCAAGCTCCACCCGCAACAAGCTGTGTGACTCTGGGCAAATTATTTTCCTTCTCCGGGTCTCTTTACTGTAAAATAAGTGGATTGAACTCAATGGTAAGTTCTCTTCTGACTCTAGCACTCTGCCAAGTGTCCTGGCAACCTGAGGGAGGCCAGAAGTCTGGCCCAGCTTCCTCAGAAATGAAACCACTCAGAGGCCCAGCCAGAGACATGGTGCTGGCCTTCACCAAAGACTGGTTGTTCAGAGCAGCAGCAATTCAGAGGGGTGAGTGCAGGCACACCCACCTGTGAGGAACTCACTCTTAACTGCAAGAGTGATCCTTGCTGAGAATGGCTCTGAGGGAGCTTGGGTTTGACTCTACCACAGAAGGCAAATCCAGAGGACAGGGCGGTGGCAGGGTGTCCAGACAAAGCAATCACACACTATGTGGGGGTCTAAGGATACAGTGAAGGCAGAAGGAGTGGAAGGTGGCGGGCTTTGGAATGGGGTTGAGAAGTAAAGTCATGTCAGCACCTGACTGTGTGCCAGACTGCTCACTTCAGACACCTCCCCCCCACCTGCAAAACAGAGACCAGGACCCCTTGGTCCAATAGAAGCAGCTCTTCAGGTAGAGATGCCACACTTGGCATCAAGATCCTTGATTCCTGTGGGGTCAACTCCATCAAAGCAGGGGTCAGGAGTTGTCTCCATCAGCTGGAGTCAAATGAGGTAGACCACTCATCCCCCCCCCTGCCTTTCCCACACTGACAAATGGGTGGCTCATGGCTGGCCATCTTCTTAACCTGAGCTGCTACCCTCAAGGCCCAGGAGGACTGCCAGACTCTCCTTAACAGCTGGTGAAGCTGAGCCTGGCCTTACAAAGCTGATCATAGCCAATATGGGTTTACATCAGCAACAATCCCAAGGGCAAAGGCTTCCCAAATGCAGACAGAGGAAAGGCACCCAGATTGGAGGCTTCTGTTTGGGAGAGGACTGGGGTTCCAACTGGGAGGTCCAGAGTCACACCGTTTCACGGTTAAGACAGTCAGGTGTCTTTACACCTGAGTGTGTATAAAGGGGAAAAAGGATACTTGGGGAACAAGACAGCCTGGCCTACTTTTTAGTAAGGGGACTTTCTTCTCCCCAGTGTAAAAGTGCCAGAGGCCCGTATTGAGCAGCCTTTGGCAAATTTTCTGAATACCCCAAATTGGGGGTTCTTCCATAGGGACACTGGCCCTAGTTCAAGGCAATTCAGCAAAGCTTTATGAAGCAACATTTCTACAAAAGGCACAACTGAAGCCCCACAGGGCAAGAGCACAGCTGAAGCAGTGGGGGAGTGGGGCAGGGGGTATGACCTAGCAGCAGAAACCCAGGACCCCTGGGCAGGAACCTCCACGACTGCTCCAGCTCACTGCTCCAAGACCTTGAAGGACAGGGGTGTGCCACTCTTAGCAAAGGCCTTCATCAAACTGCTGGGATAGATGCAGCCCAGCTTCTCTGGGGTTGGGAAGCCCCACACCCTATAGAGAGACAGGCTCAGCCGATCCCCAATGTAGAAAGGACCCACCCATTTGGCACTGCTGCCGTTCCTGGGGAGGGACAGCAAGAGGACCTGGTCACCCACGTTCCACTCCTTCTCCTGGCTCTCCCGTCTGAAGCGCCGGTTGTCAGCCTTTTCACTTGCCTTTTCAGCCACCTTGCAGTGGAGCTCCAGCAGCTCCCCCATCAGCTGTAGCAGGAAGATATCCATCTTAAGCCCTTCGATGTTGGCACTGCTCATCTCCCACCACAGGGGCTCGCTCACCCTCAGCTCACCCCCAGTCAGGATCTGGAAGGGCGTGGCCTCTGAGGAGGCGGTCCGGAAGGCCAGGTGCAGCAAGGGCAGGGAGGCTGCCCACTTCTTGCCGTGTAGGAAGATGAACTCCTTCAGGGCCCTCTTGAATTCCCAGTAGACCTCTGAGCTCACCAGGCAGGGGAACTGCAGGTCCCTACTCAGGGTGGTCACCTGCGCTCCCAGGGCCAGCCCACAGCTCACCAGGACATGCCGGGCAAACTGAGGGCCCTGTGCTGCCTCCAGCCTCACAGGGACACCCCACCTAGCAAACACATGCTGAAGCAACACCTGGGCCACAGCCACATGCGTGTACGGCCTCAGCGGGAAGGCTTCCACCCACCTGGTGTTAGGGTCGGCCACAATGAGCACATGCTTGTGGCCCTCCTCGCTTACAGTGACTGGACCCACCACCTCTATCTGCAGGTTTGACCAAGGGGCCGTCGACCTAAGAGGCCAAGGTGACTCGATAACCTTCAACTCACTGCCTATGAGATTGCGGGGAATGCAGAACAAGCAGCTCCTGCAGTAATCTCTCACATGCTCCTGCATCCCGGGCCACCACCCCAACAACCTCAACTTCTTATAGGTCTCCTCTGGCCTCTGGTGGGCCCCCATGGGGATGTCATGCACAGAGAAGATCAGATCCCTCCGGAGTTGTGTTGGGACTACCCAGACCCTGGGCTTTTTATCTCCCTTGAACATCAGCAGACCACTCTCCTTGTCAAGGCTGAGGGAGTTAAAGGCAGAACTGAAAGGGGAGGAGCCAGATAACTTCTGCCCAGCCTGCAGTCTGGCAATGATATCAGCCAGGGTGCTGTCACTCAATTGTAATGCCAGCAAGTTGGGCTTCTTGCCCATAGTATGGGGGGTCACTACAGGGACTGGCACATCCTTTGGTAAATTCCACCATTGACCAGTCCCTTGGGCACCCTGCTTGGCCAGGGTATCCACTGTCACAGCAAACAGAGAGCCACGGTAGGAGGTTCGGTAGATAAATGGAAGGGATGAGAGACCAGAGGTGAGGGATATGATGTAGGAGAGCAGGCTTGGGTGAGGTAGTGGAGCCCCATCAGAGGAGAGGAAACCCCGGGCCCTCCAGAGGGGCAAGAGCTCCCAGAGGAGACTGAAGATCCAGTTGCAGTGGGTGAGGAAAACCACCGGGAGCTGGGACTGGCCAAAGCGCTCCAGGCCACAGGCCACAGCTGCCAGGTGGGCATAGGTTGGTGTGTAAGGAGAGCAAGAGAAGGAGAGGGAGACAGGGGCGCTGGTGGGAGACAGGACATAGAGACCAAAGCCAGCACACCACTCATCCTCACGGTAAAAGCAATAACCAGACATGTGGATGCAAACAAAAGTGGACAGGTCAGAAAATGGAGGCAGAACCTGGAAGAAACGGGGCATGGAGGAAGCTGGTGTCAGAAGCCGGTTTTCCCTCAGCAGGCCCTGGAGAAGGGTCAATTCTAGGGCCCTCTTGCCTTTGTCCTGTACCAAGAGGGACCATCGGATTAACCATGCTTTGGAAACCCTGCGGCCCTCCCTTGCCTCAGGGTCTGCAGAGGTCCTGGAGGCGTAGCAAAGGTCTAGGACCACTGGGGTGTCTCCAATGCAGCGAGAGAAATGCTTGAGGGCCCAGGCCACTGCGTAGGGGCTGTCTCCTCCTGACTGGGGGCCCTCGCTCTCCTCGTCGGGGAGGAGGGGTTTCGAGGTATAGGCGATGGGGTGCTTCCTCCCTGAGTGTTCCTGGTGGAGGATGGCTGTCAGGGCCACTTGGCTCACCATCACCTCCAGGCGGAAGGGCAGCTGGGAGTTGGGGGCCGTCAGGCAGAGGGCGGACACCAGGGCTCGCTTCAGGGCCAGGAAGGCATTTTCGTGCTCCCGGTCCCACTGCCAGTCTGGCTTCTGCTTGAGGAGGCTGTGCAGGGGGCCCACCAGGGCTTCATAGTCAGGGATGGCATCCCGGTGGGAATCCATAAACCCCACAAAGAAGGAAAGCGCGGTGAAGTTGCTAGGGATGGGCAACTGGGCCAGCTGGGTGAGGACCTGCTGGCAGGGAGCCCCCCCATCCCAGGGAATGCCCAGGTAGGGAGAGGCCACACCTGGCAGGAGATCAATGTCTAGGGCCCCATCAGGGGGGTCGTGGAGACTGAGGCACCGGAGGATTTCCTCAGAAAGGGAGGGGCACTCGACTCTGAACACTGATGCCAGGGAAGAATCAAGGTCATCCTCGTCCTCTGACAGCTTTGGCCATCCCTGCTCCTCCCTCAGCTCCTCTTCCTGCTGTTCTTCCTTCTCCTCCCTGACTTCTTCCAAGTTCTGTGAATCCTGCAGGGGCCCAGTGTCAGCATCATCACTCAGCTCAGAGATGCGGGCTGAGCTGGGAGGAAGGGTCTTCCACACCTTCAGGAAGTTGCCAATGTCCGTGTCCAACCTATACCAAAACAGGAAGAAAAATAAGGGAAGGAGGCAGCACCACCCAGACATCATCCAGGGCAAGATACATCTGTGGATGCCCCACAGAGCCTTATCCCAGTGCCAAGTGTCCCAGAGGCTAAGCTGAGCACCAGCCTCCCACACAGCATGATCTCAGGCACAGCCCTGCCAGCAAATACTTGCTGTAACCCCTGAGTCTGCCCAAACCTCAACTTTAAAGATTCATCTGTGCTGTGATGACTCATCAAATCAAAACCTCATGGATCAAGATGTATTCAGACTAGTTTTAAACCAATAATTTGACCAAAGATGACTGGTAGCTTACAACCTGCCCCAGGATGAGCATTCCAGGGGAAGGTCAACACAGGAAGTACAGCCCAACACTCAGTAGACAAACCTTGGTCTCCTTCCAAACTAATGAAATGAGGGTAGGGGCCTGGCCCAGGAAGCAGTGCCCTGTCCAGAAGCTAAGGTCCCCTAGTGGTCCCAAGGCATTGGAAAGTGGGCAACACAGTGGCTCAGCAGGTGGAGCCAGAAGATCAGAGTTACTGCAAATCAATTCTGTTCACACCAACAAAGTAACCTCCTAAAAGTCACATAAGTCTCAAATTCCTCATCTATAAATTGAGAGTGGTCATGGCATCACTCAAATTGTGAGGATCAAAGGAGATAATAAAGGAAACGGCATATACTTTAGACACAGCTTCCCTTGGACAAGAATGAAGCTGTTCATTGCCACATCAGCACCAACAGCATAAAAGGGAAATAGTCAAATGACCCTCAACCAGAGAATCAATAAATCTGCTAAATGGGGACTTACATAATGGAATACTACATGGTCATTAACATGGGCTACATGATTTAGCATACCTAATAAAACATTGAGCACAAATGCCAGTGGTGGAAGGATGTATACAGTATTAAAGCATCTGTGCAAAATATTAAAACCTTCCTTATATTGCTTATGGATGCATCAGTATATGGTAGAAGTATAAGTACATGAAAAGCAAATCACTCTGTTCATTTTTAAGCAGTAGACAAATATTGGTTAATACTAGAGGGAAGTTCTGGTCAGTCCTGAGAGGACCTGGGAGGCAGGGGAGGCCTCACCTATTACCTGTTTGGCTTCTTCAGAAACTCATCCAAAGTAGGGCCATCTCGGCCCAATGGGTCATCTGGTACCATGAAGAGATTCCCCGCAAAGGTGAAGGGCAGAAGGCTGGAACCCAGGAGAGAAAGGGGTGTGGTCAGAGATGAGCCCTTGACTTACCCACACCATGTTGCTGCCTGGCACAGAGGCTGAGGCCCCCATTCCCCACAGGTGCTGCAAACATACTCCAAGGCCCCTGTCCTTGCCCCAACATCTTCCCTGTCAGGAGCTGCCCAACATCAAGCGGACTGAATGGCTCAAAGCCCTAGGGAGCTGCCTCACCGATTTTTAACCATCAGTTTCTTGGAATTATTCATCAGGATGTGAATCTGCTCATTGGTGACAATGATGCCATCCGTCTCCTCCGCCAGCTTTACCATGAACCTGCAGGGAAAAGGGCCCCCTCACACAAATATTCCAATATTCTTCAAATGCACAACATTCACATATATGCAAATATATATATACATATATATATGCTAACACACATAAAAACACATACCTGAAACATATTTTTCCAAGAATCTCCCCAAAAGAGGCCTATACCCAGGAAAGAAAACAGACTACCTACTTCTACAATGCTCAGACTACCCAAAGCATGCCATTCCACAAGTGCCCAGCAGAGGGGGCCTTCTGCAGAGTAGCCGTCTTCCCTCACACCTAGACCTGAATTTGGAGGCATTTAATTTGGAGGCACCTTTGGCTAACTCCCCAAGGAGGATGCCTGAGTAGTCCTGCCCAGCCCTTCCTGGGACCAAAGGCTGGGTGGATGCCAGGTTAGGAAAAGTAGGGGAGAAACAGAACTTCTCCCTGCCCTTGGGAGGTGCCTAAGTGAATCCAAGGCCCTCTGTCAGCCTGGCATCAACTTCAGTCCCAGAGCAGGACTTTCCTTACCCCAACAGAGACAGGGTTACAGGCTCCCCTAGGCACACTGTTCCCATAGCCATTCTGGAGAGTGGGTGCTTAGGATTGACAGACAGAGAAGCATTTGGGTTTTTTTTTTTTTTTTTTTTTGGTTTTTGTTTTGTTTTTTGCAGTGCTGGGGATTGAACCCAGGACCTTGTGCTTGCGAGGCAGGCACTCTACCAACTGAGCTATATCCCCAGCCCAGCATTTGGGTTTCTGACAGACCAGGTCAGGCTAACTTCATTTCCAGAGCCCTGTCCAGGACACCATCTATATACAGCCATATACCTCCCCCTCATGCCAGGGCTGAGAGAAGGTAAAGGACTGAAGCAGTTCCTTAAACATGAACTTCAACCCAAACTGGTACCCAAAAGCCCAGGGTACCTCTTACTCTCACTCAAAGCACAGGGTTCATCCAATCCAAAGCAGTGGGCATAGGCCCACAGGCCACGGCGGGAGAAAGTCAGTTAACTCATGGAAACAGTGCCAGAGTCCCAAAGCCAAGAGCAACCCTTGGGCTTAGGTAGAGCAAACCTAGAGCCCTCTCCTCTCTCCTTGAGCCCATCCTCTAGGGCATGATTCCCTGACACATTTGCTATCATTTCCCAGAGAAAATGGATTGGGACTCCACCTGACACCCATTCAGGTCCAACCCCGGGTCCCCACAGAGGTCTGAGGTGCAGTGTACCTATAATCGTAGGTGGTGATCTTCTTGCCATTCTCTAGCTGGGAGGGGGTGATTGAAAGCATCTTGAGTGAATGGAGCTTTGTCAGAAAGTGGCTCTCTGGCAATGAAAGGCAGAGACAGAGATGATCAGAGAAGACGCTAGGTGGGAAAGGCCGTGGTGGGAGCAGGGGTAGAAAGGGAGAAGAAAAGCACGGTGATGCTGGGAGAGTTGGGTGGACAGCGGACATCTCACCTCTCACCCTCCGGTTCTTCTTCAGCTGCCAGGTGGGCACAAATACAGTGACTTCTCGGTGTCCACGGTTCCAGAAATACTGCACTGCCATGGCAATGCCTCGGCAGGAGAAGAAGTGCTGGAGGCCATGCCTGTGGGGTAGTGGGAGGTGAGGGAGCAGCTTCCCAAATGCAGGAGAAATGGCTCTGCCTCACAGCTCCTCCCTCAAGGCCAGCCCTGGGACAACGATCGGGCAATGCCAGGGGAGCCCAGCTTCAGCACCAAAGACACCAACAACTCCCTTCTCCCTTATCTCCAGCCTCAAACATTCTGTGAGTGACTACTGGGTACAGGGCACTGCCAAACACTCTGTGTGTGTGTGTGTGCGCGCGCACGCACGGACACAGAGGCACATGTGCATGCACGCACGTATTTACAGACATTGACAAGAAGAGGAAGAATGCTGCCCTTCCATTCAAAGAGTTCAGTTTAGACCTTATAACAAACAAAAATTCCCTGACCACCTACTGTGTGCTGAGTGTGTGCTCAGCACAGATCACTACTCTGCCATGTGGCAAATGAAGCGGTCTGGCATGTATTTATCCTAATATCTCTGTAACAGTAGGCACTGTGCAGGGAGGGCCATCTCTAAGGAACAGCGTGGTCAGGAAAAGCTTCAAAAGGGATCTGTGCTGGGTCTTGACATTTGGGTTAAATGTTTAAAAGCTGGCCTTGGCAGAGCATGGGCCTTGGCAGCGGACTGATCTGAACCCAAAGACAGCTGAGCCCCTGGCTGACTCAGGGACTTGGGGCTCTAAGCCTGTTTCTTCATCTACTATAAAGGAAGAACGGTAACCTGCCCTCGCAGGGTTGCTGTGAGGATTCAATGCACACTGCTGGGCATGCAGCGGCCACTTAACACATGCCACCTCCCACCAATGCAGGCTCCCTTCTTTTCCCCATTTGAACCCTATGCCTCCCATATGGAAGTCAGGAAAGGATGCCCACACTCTGTTGTCCAGGGATATCCTTCCCCAGCTCCCCAGCATTCCCAGGCTACCTTCTGCCCCACAGCTACTCACACCATGGCCACGCTGCTGCCATCAATAACCACTCGCCGCAACTCCTGGTTTCCAGGTTCCCCTGACAAATTCAACTCAAAGGGTGTGTTCAGGGCTTCATGGTACCTCTGGAAGCTGGTCACTGTGCTGCTTGTCTGTTGGTGGCGAAATGGCTGCCTTGGAGCACCCTCCCAAGCCCCCAGGAGTCCCTCCATCTGGAACTGATGCTTGCTGCTGAGGGCTAGGGTGCTACTGGGCTGGGGACCCTGCCTTCCAGCCGCCTGGCCCTTTGGTGAGGATGCACTACCCCTGGATGAAGGGTGGACCTCATTTAGAAGTTTGGCTACATCCAACGTTGGTCCTGCATCTGTGGGCACTTTCTGGGCTGCAGGTGTCTTGGAAGCTCTGGAGGCTTTAGAAGTTGCAGGTGCTTTGGGTGTCACTGGTGTTTTAGAAGCTGCAGGTGCTTTGAAAGCTGTAGACCCTGTTTTAGACATGGGCCTGGCTTGAGCTTTGGCTGTTTGGAGACCTGCAGGCGATGTTTTCATTGCAGGCATCTTCTGAGCCGTGGGAGTCTTTGGAGTGGCAGACAATACTTGAGCTGTGGATGACAATGCCGGTTGTTCCATGGCTGCTTTTTCAGCTGTGGGCACCACAGGAACTGCTGGCTTTGTTGGACCCGAAGGCACTTTGGGAGCTGCAGGCTCTGTGTGTGCCGCCGGCATCACTGGGGCTGTAGGCACTTTGGGAGCTGCAGGCAGTCCTTGGGTTGTGGGTGGGTTTTCAGCTTTGGACACTGCTGCAGCCAGGGGCACTTCGAGAGTTTCAGGCACTGTCTGAGCTTCAGATACTGACTGGGCTGTCAACCGACCTTGGGTCATGGGCCTCCCTTGAGCTGTGGGCACCTTTTGCTCTGCGAGCATCCCTTGCTTTGTGGGCGGTACTGGAGAGGGCCCCTTTTCCAGGACCTTACAATCCAATGGCACACTTCCTTGATTCCCAGGCTCACCTCTAGCTTGTAGTTGGGGTGCAGAAATCAAAGGTGGCCCTATCTGTGGAAGTTCTGGACTAAGTTTGTCCTTTACAGCAGAGCCCACCGGGACCACCAATAAACTAGTGATTTTGGAGGCGGTCTCTGGCCTTGGGAAATTCTGTAGGGCTGTCTCTCCTCCCAGCTCCCCATCTGGTTTACAAGCTGGGCTTTCCGCACTGGGCAAAGGAGTCAGCTCTTTCTGCTTCCACTCCAGATTTAAGGGCAAAGGATTCTGTCCTGGCAGCTTCAGCTGAATGGGGCCCAGTGGCCTCTGCCAAAAGGGGAAATTGAAGCCCGCCTGGGACAGGAGCCAGGCCAGGTGGAGAGAATGCAGTTCATTGATCCTCCAGAAGGTTGCAGCAATAGCCCCCGGCCACAAGGGACCAAAGGCTGGCCCTGGGGCCCAGGCCTTCCAGGACGGACACACTCCCAGCACTGACACAGGAGTCTGGAAGGGGAGTTTATCTTCCACCCTCTGGACCTGTCTTTGCTGTAACAAGGTTTGTGAGTGGTTCGCAGAGTCTTGGCTGCTGCTGGCTTGCACTGGCTCCTCCTCTTGAGTACGGTCCTTACCACCTTGTTTGTTGGAACTGACCCTGGAGAAAGTTCAAGTTTGTTGAAAAGGTAGGAAGGCCAGTTCAATCACAAGCTACCTACTACTATTTCACTGGGGTAAGGGGACAAGGGTAGGGTCAGAGAAGCCAGACTCATTCTCTAGAACTTACCGTACCAGCTGGTTTGCTGTCTCCTGGTGTGTGCTCTGGGGTGGGATCAGTGACCCAGTGGCTCCTACGCTGGTTAATCTCTTTGGACTTTCCAGGCCCCCATTCTGCAGGGTCCCCATTTCCAGAAAGGACCCAGGACTCTCTCCCATGGACACCATGGCCAGGCCTTCCTTCTTTTGCTGGGGAGGGCAGATCAGCACCTCAGGGTTGGAGTGGGTGTTGGAGATGCCAAAGTGGCTGAGCCACTCAATGATGTCCTCCTTGCCTGCAGCATCCCGCACCAGGCTCAGCAGCAGCTCCTGGACTGCTGGGGGCAGCTGAAGGAGGTCCCCTGCATATTGGTCACCACGGATCCACACCAGGGCCCCAAAAGCCCGGGTCACTTCAGCCTCCCAGATACCACGGGGAGTCAGCAGAGGGGCAGGGCCCCAGCGCAGCCGTGCCACCAACTCCTCCAGCCAGTTCTGGGTCATGGTGAAAGACTCAGTCAGCCCGCCCACCATCAGGGAGCCAGGGGGACCCGGCACCAGGTAGGCCAGGGTGCTCCAGCAAAGGCAGTCCAGGAAGAGGCCTTGGGCCCCCAGGAAGGCGCAGTGCAGCAGCGGCGGGTAGCGGACCTCCTTCCACAGCTCTGGGCTGCACAGGCCCTTCAGGTACTCCTGAGCAAAGTGGGGAGAACAAAACGAAGCCAGGCTATTACAGGTGTGCTACTGGCTCTGCCCTCCTAACCCACAGGCCAGCCCCTTGCTAAGCATGTGCCCTCTGTTGCCTTCTTTCCCAGGGCATCCTCTCTGTCCATCCTGCTCCCTCGCATGCCCATTTCTTTCCAGGGGATATGGATAGAATCAGGGAGACCTAGAGGAGAGGAGGGGAAAGAACCCCGACTTGGAATCAAGGGAGCTGGTTATAGTTCCAATGTGGCCTCAGTAGATTAGGATTCTGGGAAATCTGTCATCCTCTCAAGGACTCAGTCTCCTCACCTACAAAATGGCAGGCTAAACTAGATACTTGTGGGTGGGTCCAGTCCTCCTCTGACATTCCAAAATTGTCTAACCATAAGGGGAAAAAGGGTCACACACCACCAAGCACTTTGTCAGGAACATGGGCCAAGTTGTTTGTCCCCATCTGTCTGTGTTTCCCCATCTGTAAAATGTGGGATAATAATGATTCCTGCCTCACTAGGCTACTTGAAGTTTCAGTGAGCTCATACATAAGAAGCGCTCAGCGTGGTGACTGGCACAACCCATTTCCATTTTGCAGCTTAGAGAGCTATGCAGCTTGCCCAAGGGCACCCAGCTCAAAGGTGACTGTGCCAGGATCACAGTCATGTCTGTCTGTCTGTCTGACTCTGAAACCAGAGCTCTTTCCATCTCCTCTGACTGACTGCACAGTGACTACCAGGTAATCCTGTGGGATTCTGCCTTAATCCCCCTCCAGAACGTCTCTAGCACAACCTGTACCCGTAACCATGGTAACTCTGTTCCAGAGAAGAGAGAAGATAAGTTGCTGGGCAGTGTCCAGGGGAGGGGCCCACAGATACATACAACATCTAACCAGAAGGAAGGCCTCTCACTCTCTGGCTGATCAAGTCCTCAGGTTCACAGGGAAAGGGCCTGGGAGAGGTTGGGATCCCCCACTCTCTGGCTGAGTTCCACCAGCAAAGCCCCAGGAGCTCCAAGGATACATGAGGGCTCCACTTAACCCACCAGCCCACGTGGACTGCACTCAGTCTCATGTTCCTCCATATCCCTGATTCTGTTACAATCATCCCTCTTCCTGCTTTCCCCTGACAGTTCTATTAGGAAACAGTTGGTCCATTTTGGATCTCTAAGAGCCATCCTGAAGACCACACCAGCACTACCACCTCTTCTCAGAATTCAGGCCAACCCTCCTTGCTCAGGCTGACGCTCGCCCCTTCCACACAGCCCAGGCCATGGGCCTGCCACTCCTTCCCCAAAAGGTCTGAAACACATAGCCCCTTTTTAAGTCAAAACCAGCACAAAAATCTGATGGACATCCCAAAACAACCCCTCCCATCAGAACCTCAGCTGGTCCCACTGCCCTGCAAGGGAGAATCTGATCAGGTGCAGATAACACTCACTTTAACATATGCCCCCCAATCCTGTGCACCCCACATTCCAATGACATGAAAACAACATGCAAACATGAAGAGGAGTGCTAGGGAAGAATAATATAGATGGTCTCTTTCTCTTTTCCAAAAAGAGCTTAGAATATTTATTGGTTCATCAACTGTTTTATATATGTATATATATCTTTATATATAAAAATATAAAATATATATTATATAATATATAAATGTATATTCATATCATATATTATATATGATATATAAAAAATATATATTATATATACATATTTTGTACCAGGGATTGAACCTAGGGGCACTTTACCACTGAGCCGCATTCTTAGCCATTTTTTATATTTTATTTAGAGACAGAGTCTTGCTGAGTTGCTTAGGACCTTGGTACATGACTGAGGCTGGCTTTGAACTCCCAATCCTCCTGCCTCAGCCTCCCAAACCACTGGGATTATAGGCATGTGCTACCATGCCCACCAATGGTTCAATAATTTTATTTGAAAGATATAGGAACTGGGATAATTTTCAAAATAATAAATGTGAACTAACATTTAGTTGGAACTTACTGTGTGCCAGGTACTTTACATACATTATCACATTTATTCCTCCCTCAGTCCTACAAGAAAATCACATTATCCACCCACACACAACTTTGTGTGTGTGTGTGTGTGTGTGCTGTGCTGGGGATTGAACCCAGCAGGGCCCCATTCTGATCTCTGTTCCCAGTCCTTTCTATTTTATTTTGGGACAGGGTCTCTCCAAGTTGCACAGTAGGTCTCAGACTGTGATCCTCCAGCCTCAGCCCAAATCACTGGGATTACAGGTATGCACCACAGTGCCTGGCACTCTTTATCGTCATTTAAATGAGAAAGGAAGGTCACATGTCTAAGATCTCAGATAGGATAGGATACTAAGTACTGTGACCCCAAAGTCTAGGGTCTTAACAGTGGTGCTATCTGTACTGAAAGGCAAGAGACCACAAGGAAACAACAAGCATTTACAGTCCAGAAAAATACCTGGAACAACTTTCCTGCCTAGACCTCACCCAGACCTTTTTCCTCCAAAATGAGAAAAAATTGAGAAGAGATAGAAACAACTGGATAAATGTTGCAAATGAAGAGAAAAAGAGAGGTATATTAGCAAATCACCCAATGTTCCACAGATCCTTTGTCAATTTGTAAGCTGAATAAAAGATTAACACCAAGTGTTATCATATTGTTCTATACTTGTCAAGGTGCTTTATCCCTTGGCATCTGACTTAGGATTCGCCTTTCTCATAACTCAGTTATCATTCATTGTCTGCTTGCCACCACCCCCAACTGACACTGAAGAATATTCAAAAGACTCAGAAAATGACAGCACCAAGAAAGGAAGCGGAGTGCTCTAAAAGCCCAATCACCCCTACACACACACACACACACACACACACAGGCTGGGCAAGTTCCTTCCCACCTCCTTCCTGGAGAGTTGCTATCTAGAGAGTTAAAACAAGGTCTTAGGATTAGAGGTTGATCAGCCTACATAAAAAACCAGGGAGGGAGGAGGAGAGTCAAATAATGACATAGGTCATGAAAGCTGAATGCAGAGAAACTCATTCTTCCCATTCAGAGATTCAGTAGCCAGACCCTGATCCTCTGGGCTGCAGAAAAGAATACATTCTGAGCAATCTGGCCAACCCAAGAGCAAAGACTTAAGGACCATGACAGGGGTTCTCCAACAGTCAGTTGTTCCCATCAAGCTCCAAATCAACAAGTCTCCTCCACAGCCCCAGCTCCCAATCAGCTTTTTGTCCTTCACTGTTAGTTTCACAAGGATTGCCAGGCATATAAGAAAAACTTCTAATGCAAAACAGAGACACCAAAACATAAAGAAGAAAGAGCAAATTGAAAGAAGAGAAACTAGGCAGGGAGAGGAAAACTTCAAAAGGTTTACTCTCACTACTCTTCTCAGAGAGATACTAAAGAATATGGTAGTGCCAGACACAGTAGTGCACACCTGTAAATCCAGCAGCTCAGGAGGTTGAGGCAGGAGGATTGAAAGTTCAAAGTCAGCCTCAGCAACTTAGTGAGGCCCCAAGCAACTCAGTGAGACCCTGCCTCTAACAAACTCCAAAAATGGGGCTGGGGATGTGGCTCAGTGGTTAAGCATCCCTGGGTTCAATTTCCAATGCCGCCCCCCAAGAAGAATATGGTACACATTAAAAAGAAGAGGATACTACTTTTCAAAGGAGAGAACACAAGTAACTTTTAGATGTCAAAAATACAATAGCAGGGGCTGGGGTTGTAGCTCAGTGGTAGAGCACTTGCCTAGCATGTGTGAGCCACTGGGCTCAATTCTCAGCGCTGCATATAAATAAATGAATAAAATAAAGGTCCATCAACATCTTTAAAAACATTTTTAAAAGTACAATAGCAGAAATGAAAAACTCAAGGTACAACTGAGGAAACCCTCAGAAAACAGAGAAAAAAGTTAGAAAATAGAAAAAAAAAAAATAGAAAAGTAGAGGACCTCCAGTAAGTTTAATCTCTGAATAGGAACTCAGGAGAGGAATCAACAAAGTAGTTCCCCCCAATTTCCTAGATCTTGAGACCATGAAGTCCAGATAGAGAGGCCCACTGAGTTGATGGGGAAAACAGACCCTCATGCAAAGGAGTCTCACTGGGAGACCTCAAAACATGGGGGGAAAGGGAAAATATCTTGTACTAGGACCAGGCTCCAGAATAGCATCAGACTTTTCAAAAGTAAGATGTCGATGGAGTAATGCCTTCACATTTCTGAAGGAAAATAATTTCCCATGTATAATTCAAAAACAATTATCAATTAAGAGACCTTCAGATATGAAACCTAAACATGCAGTAACCCAACATTTTTCCTCTATAAAACCTTTCTTAGGAAGCCACTTCTCTTAGTTTGCTGTTTTCTGCTTCCATAACAGAATATCACACACTGGGTAATTTATAATGAACAGAAATTTATTTGGGTCATGGTTCTAGAGCCTGAGAAGTCTGGGAGCATGGCATTGGCATCTGGGAAGGACCACTGTGCTGTGTTGTAACATACCAGGAGGGCAAGACAGAGAAAGGGGCAAGAGGGGGCCAAACTTGTAGCAAGTTCACCTTGTGATAACGAGTCCCCTCACACAATAAAGGTATTAATCCACTCAAGACAGCACAGTTTTCATGATCTAAACACCTCTTAAAGGGCCCATCTCTTAATACTGTTATAATGGCAACTAAATTTTAACTTGACTTTTGGAGCAGATATTCAAACCACAGCACCACTGCAGAGAAATTTTCCAACAAATCAAGAAGGGAGATCCAATGTAGGGAAGAAGCAAAGACAATCTCCAGAATGATGGTGAAGAGAAATCTGAGTTTATTCCTCCATTTAACAAATTATTGCTGACAACTCTCCACATACTAAGTACTGTTTCAGGATGATGACTGTCATCACAGAGGGCAATGAGTTCAGACTGAGTATGACTCAACAGAGAAGTGTGTTGACAACAATCACCAGCATACCCTTTGCCAGTGCACCATCTTTTGAACCTGATGAAATTACTGATGAATGCATTCCATCAACCCAAAAAAGAGAAAGACATGTGGTCCAGTAAACAAAAAATTTAACAAAGAAAAAAGGCAAAGGGACACCAAACAGGACAGTACACTGAAGTCTCAGGATGACAGCTGCCTGGAAAGCAGCTGGAGGAATGTTTGCCAAAAAAAGGAACTAAAAGAATACCTTGAATGGCTAGATTGACTACTATAGATTGGATCTGTATCCAATGTCTCCTGAAAACCCATGTTTTAAAGGCTTGGTCCTCAGCTTGGAAGCTGTTGGGAGGTAGCTGAACCTCTGGGTGGTGAGGCCTAGTGGAAGGAAGTTGAGTCATTGTGGGTATGCCCTTGAGGGCAATATTAGGACCCTAGCCCTCTCCTTTCTCTATCTTTGCTTCACAGTCACCATGAGGCAAACAAGCTATCTCCACCTGTGCTCCCACCAAGATGCACTGCACTGCCACAGGCCCAAAGCAACAGGGCAAAGCAACTATGAACAGAAACCTCTGAAACTATGAGCCAAAACAAATATTTCCTTCTTACAAGTTGATTATATCAGGTATTTTGTCACAGTGATATACTGGGAGGTATAAGAATTAGCAATAGACACAAAGAAAAACAAGCAAATTGAAAAACAAGGAGTTCTTAACTTCAGTGAACCAAAAGTAAAAATAATATACTTTAATGCATAGATATGAATGATATGGGCATAGGCAAAAGGAAGCAAATAGTAAATACAGATTTGAGAAAAAAATGAAACACAACTATTTTGGGAAGAAAGAGGGACTACAGAGTAAGGGAACTAAATCCTCACATGCAATAATTGGAAGTAAAAAAGAAAACATCTAAATTGATCAAAATATGACAATGTTTATATCTCTCTTTTTTTAAGAGAAGTAGAGATGCATAAATGCCAGAGCAAATATGTCTATGGGAAAGGGCACCAAAGAAGAACAGGGGGGCTGGGGAGATAGCTCAGCTGGTAGAGTGCTTGCCTTGCAAGCACAAGGCCCTGAGTTCGATCCACAGTACCGCAAAAAAAAAAAAAAAAAAAAAAAAAAAAGAGGAACAGGGTAGGGAGCCACTAGATTCTTTTGTAAAATTGTTTTAAATTATTGGGCTTTTAAAATGCATATTACTTGATTTAAAAAAAAAACACTTTAAAGAAAAAGAGGAATTAATTGCTCACAATCCAGTTAGGTGTGCTGATATATGTTTCACAATCAGCTAGGGGCTAGGGGGAATACAGCCCTGATTTGTACATTTGCCAGTTTCCATGGTTGGATACTCCCACCATGGCTGTAAATACTCCTCCCCTGGCTTACCAAGTTCCTGAGATTTTGACCATGGGTCTAGTAGGAACCAAGTCCACCACTTCCCTGACCACAACCAACGTCCATGGTTCTGCTCTCAGTGCAGAACCAGGGCAGATCAATTACCATCTGACAGTAAAGTCAGAGCTGGCAAGCCTCATGATGTCCTGCAGTTCTAGAACCATCTCTAGAAGTCACCTCTCCTCCTGTCAGGGTCTTTGGGCTCCCCATCACCTCCCACTATTCTCTCCTAAAAAGGAAAGAGGCAAACATGTCACTTCTCCTCTCTGCCACCAACCCATCCTCACATTATTGCCAAGGAGGGCAGAGGGAATGATCAGGGCTTGTCCTTGGGTTCTTCTAAACATTATTAAAACTCTCCTCTCCACTTGTTGATTTCACCCAAGAGAAGCCAGGCCTCCCCAGTGTTTTGCTGCCTGGAAATGTGATTACAGTAACATCATTGATATTTTCTAGATCCCACTACTACTACAAAAAAAATTTAAAGGCACTCAAGTTTAGAGATTTTCCTGGAAAACCAAGTGCATAAAATGTAAAAACACATCCTGGCCAGGCCCTTCTCCAGATGATCCTATATATTTCATAATCCCTCCTCCACTCAAACCCAAACAAGATCACACCCCCACACCCCTTCCCCCATTCTGCAACCTCCAGTCTCACAAGTCCTCTTCACCAGCTGACCTATATACAGGAAGGTCATTATCAAAGTCAAAATTTCACATCCCTACAGCTGGGATTGGGGTCAGCCATACCATCCCCCTGTGGAAACCACATGACATCCTTACACTTGGGAAACATTCATGTAGTATTTAATAAAAATAAACTTTACAAACAAAGGAAAGCAAGACCCAGGGAAGGAAAAGGACTTGCTCAGTTATACAAATAGTTAATAACAGTAATACCTGACATCTGTCCCCATAGCTGTCTGCATTTTGCATAAGTTTTTAGCTGTAATTATTTCAGGTGACTCTCACAACTACTGCACAAAGTGAGTATTATATTTTGATAAGGAAAAAGGCTCAAAGGGGCAAATTATTTGACCAGGTAACTCGATGAGGACGTAGCAAACCCCAATCTCAAACTCTCTCCATCATACTCCTCTCTCTGGCAATAATCTGGTGACAGTACATCAAACCCAGATCTTCTAACCCCCAGGACAAAATCTTATCCACCCTATCTTCCTCATTCTCCTGCCTCCAAAGTTTCTTCTTTCTAAAGGACAGAGTAACCCACACTATATTCTCACCTTCAACAGTGCCTTTGCAGGGGGAGGGAGGATTGAGGGAGCCGCTGAATTCATTTAACATGGCTTTGGCATGGGAGCCTGGGATGTTAGAACCTATGACCCAAAGAACACTGAGGCAGCAGTGAGAGCTAGAGCTGACAAGGCCTGGAGAAGCTGACCCCGGATTAAAGAAAGCAGAAGGGAGCAGAGCATCTCAGAAAGTGCTACCCCATAAAGGGGTGAGCTGTGTATTTCATAGTAACCAAAAAGATTAAGAACCCAAGCTTCTTTTGTTAATCTACCCCATCCCAGCTTCTGAAACTTCTTACTCTGGGGGCTCCTCCTGCACATCTGTTGTTAGAGCCAACATCCCTCCCCTTCCCAGCACCTCTGTCTTGAAAAACCTTCCCCTCCCCCAGCACTACTGTCAATTGAAAACCCTCTCCTCCCCCAGCACCTCTGTCTAAATTGGAAGAACTGCTGACACAGCAGCTCAACCAAGGGGCTGAGGGAGGAACTTCCCAGCCTGCCTGCCCTCCAGCTGGCTGTTTGGGGCCTTCCTACCCATGGCCTTGACCAATTAGGTTATTGGGAAAGACCTAGTTACATGCAGGTGTGGGCGTCTGCTGGAAGGTGGTCTGGAGTAAAGAGAGCAGATAGCAGTCCTACCGGGATGAGATAACGTAAGGGAATCTAAGCAAAGAGGGAGACATTGACCACAATTAGAGCATAGGAACGGAGAGGCCCAAGGGGAGGAGAAACTTGTGAGAGAATCCAGGGAGATTGCAAGAGAGACATGCTGTGACCTGGCCTGTCCAACATCCAGCCCACACAGCAGCCACTTTCATTCAAAAGCCCACAGTTCTTCCAATCCCCTCCCATCCCCAAGGTTTAGTGTCCCAGAGCAGTTACAACCCACCCTGAGCCCTACAAGAGCCTGCCTAGGGCACCAAAGTGTGAACCAGGGAACCCAGAATCCTGGGTTCTGGTCCAACCCCCACCATCCCACACCCACTTGACCCTGAGGACTCAGGCAAGCCCCTTGACCTGATTCTCAGTGCCTGAGCTGTAAAATGCCAACAATGCTCCAAAAGTATCTCAAAGGGCCCCCTCTAGTCCCAGTACTCAGAGAGCACCCCAAGGATTTAAGGAGGCAGAGGAATGCAGGCCTTCCAGAGTCTTGGTGGAGAACAAAGAGGTGTGTTGCAGAGGCCACAAAAATGCAGAGCCTTAAATTGCTCCCCAGATGGAAAAGCAGGGCAGCGAATACTGCAGCCTGGTCAGGGAAGGCCTGTGGGGAGACACACCATGCCGACTCTCCCAGCACACTTGAGGAACAGAAGTGACACGCAAGAGAGGGGTGGGGTAGAAAAGAAAGAAAGAACTAGAGGGAAGAGGCTGGTAGGGAAAGATCCAGGGCTGCAGATCTGGAGAGACTGGAAGATGGCCCATTACCTGCAAGCCAAACTGTCGGATCTAGGTCTGGGGACCTCTGAGGACCACATCTCCCCTAGGTGGGGGAGGGAGGGATCTGGCTGGAAGGGACGGGTGGGGTGTGGAGAGAAGCTGTTTACCTTGGCTTTGCCGGTGTTCTCCCGGGGCCCCTCAAGTTGCAGCCAGAAATAGGGGGTGTCGGGGCGGCTCTGGAAGGCGTTCAGCTTGACCCTGAAGATGCGCTGCACTTGCAGCCGCTGCCTCTGCACCCGAGGCTTCGATTTTGTCTGCACCATGAACCATTCCTGAGTCGGGGGGTCACCCCCAGACAAGAGCATGGCTGCCCTTCCCTTCCCTAGAAAGAGGGAGACGACAGTGTCACCAGGGTCCCAGCGCGGGAGGCGCCCCAGCCCCCGGCCTGAGGAACCTAAGCCACGCCCCCTCCCTGCGGCGCGCCCCCCGCCACCGCCAAGGTCCTCCAGGCTCTGAGACCCACCCGCCACCGCTCAGACGCCCGCCCTCCCGAACTCCGTCCCTTTCTGCGGCTGCTCCAGCGACAGGCTCTTCCTTGCCAGGGGTTGTAGCTGGGGGTGGGACCGGTCGGGCTCCCGCCGCCCTTCCCTCCTCCCCCCCGTTCTCCCCTCCACCACTCAGCCAGTCCCTCTGGATAAACTCTCTGTCTGCTGGGTCGCTTAAAGGGGCGCGGGAGACAGAGGGAGGGAGAGGAAGAGCGGACGGGAAGGAGGGGGCGGGGAGGGTCCTGAAAACCTCTGCTTTCAACCCTAGTTTGGGCCCAGAGCCAGAATCCAGGGGTCAAAGTTAGTTTCCTTCCACATTCCCCTTTCCCTTGTAGAAGGAAAGAGGAGGGAAGAGTTGGTCTCGGGGACCCTTTCTTGAGATTTGAAACAGGGCCTCCTCCCCACTATCCCCAGGCCACTCAGGCGTCCCAAGAGAACAGCGTCTGCAGCCACCCTTCCTGTGGAGGAAAGGGTTAAGGGAGAGCAGGGTGGGGAGCCCAGGGAGGCTGGGGACTGAGGAAACTCTGGGCTGGAGACCAAGCAGGAAGCAAAGGGGAACAGCGCTGACTCCCCACCCCCACTCAAGAATGGGACAGCCTGGGGCTGGCAGACAGCCCAGAGCCTCCTGAAGCCCCCCAGGGTAGAGGGGCAGGGGTAGCTGCCAGAGTTTTCAGACTTGAGTTGTTTATGAAAGCCCTTTTTAGCAAGTGTGAGTTATGCTGTGAGGGTAGTGAGAGTGAGGATCTGGTTGGTAACACAACCTCTGAGGTCTCCTTCCACCCTTGACCTACAGCCAGCCAGCGGATTGACAGTGGTCTGGGACTAGACCTGGGCTGGGGGCCACCTTCAAAACCCAGGTCCCAGAGGCACAAAGAATACCTTATACAAACCTGTGCCCTGAAAAGAACCCAGTGCTATGGAGGCAGGGTCTGCATTTGGACCTCAGGGACCTTACTTTTCAAACCAAAATCAAGAGCCAGGGTCTGATAGGCACAAGTGTGCCTATGGGGACAAAGGGGAATGGATTTTAAATTAGGCCTGCTCTGAAACATCTGGGCTGCAGGGCTATCTATGTTGTCTGTATAGGCAAGGGCCCAACTGGGAGTGGGGAGGAGTCTAGAGTTTACACTACTCCTAGTTTAGTCCAGACTCAGCCCACCACCCCCTACCACCAGTTCTGGTCCCCAGATTGGAACCCAGAGAGGGAAAAGGTGATCTGTGTGCGCTCTGGCTAATTGACTCCTAGTCCTGCCCCTCAAGTGGCAAAGAACCTCAGGGTTGATCTCTAACTCTCTCTATCCTTCCCATCCCTAACTGTGGCTCCATATCAAAGAAGCCCTTATTGTGTTTCAGTTTCTCTCCTAAGCAAGGTGAGAGCCACACACCCCTGCTCCGCTGAATGAATGCTTAATTCTTGTTTTCCCCTTGCCACTGACTGTGGACCCCAGGCACAGTGGCCATCATCAAGGAAAACCCCCCAGATTTAATCCTATGTTCAATGAGGCCATGTGGAAGATGGGAAGAGGTCAAGCTCAGGCATTAGGTACTTCATAAATGGGTAAAAGAAGGCAAATTAAACTCTTGTGCCTCTGTTTCCTTAGCTCATAAAAATGCGGGTAATGATATCTACAGCACAAGTATAAATCAGACCACACAGGTAAAGCACCTGGCATAGTGCCTAACATAGAGCAGGTGCCCAATAAGTATTAATTTTTCTTTCCCAAATCTTGTCTCTTCTCTTCTATCTCAGGTCTGGTCCATGGTCATCGTAACTTCCCAAAGATCCCCTCCTCCTTTCCTCACCCTTTCTACAAACTCACCCCCACCTCCTGCCTGTTCGTGTGTATGCAGTGAATATGGCTAGAGAGCCTGGTTTTCACCCAGTTTTGCCAGTAATGAGTTGTGAACCCTTCAGCAGGTCACTAAATCCCTTGAGCTCCAGGTTTTTTCATCTGCATTCATTTATTACACCAAGTTGATTCAACATTCAACACCTATTTATTGATTATCTACTGTAAGCAAGGTCCTCAGAGTGTCTCCTTGCCCTTATGGAAATAGGGAAAGAAAGAAAAAGAAAACAGTGTGACTTAGGGAATGATAAGTACTCTACTGGGAATAAAACAAGGTAGAGAGTGCCTTGATGGGGCCTCTTGGCAAGGGGACATTTCAGTTAGAGGGAAAGCAAGAACACAGGTACTGAGGTGAAAGAAGCTAAATTCTTAACGATTTTTGATCCTAGTCTCTCCTTACTTAGCTCAAATACATTCCATTCAGTGATTCTTGACCTACAATATTAGGCTAAAACTTGTTTGATTGGAGGCCTTCTGCAGCCTGGCCCAAATCTACTTTCCCAACTTTGTCTAGAAGGATTCCGCTAAAGCACAAGTAGAATTAGATATGTCTAGGCATGTCTGGCAACAGGGAGCACACCCTGCTAGGAATCTGTTTGCATAAGAAATGAGAGGCCTTCAAGGAGAAAGCTCATCTCAATTAAAGGAGATGCCTACATTGTGAGCTTGATGGGGCAATGGATCCTATCACTCTGAAACTCCAGAGGGAGGGGCAGTTCTGTCACTCAAATACCTCGCAGTCTAGTTCACACCTATATAAGTTCCTGGATGGGGTGGGAAGCCCTGGGACCCAGACAGCCCTGCTTGGGAATTTTATGTGGGAGTAACCCAGAGAAAAGACAGGCTTCTCCTAGATTTGTCATAGTTCCTGAACGACTTTCATTCCTGGGGTGGGGAGGGAGTTCCCATCAGAGCAGAAGTGGCTTCCCTTAACTGTCAGGACATTAAGTTGATTCAAAATAAGCAGGTGGAAGCAAGAGCCCAGGAAGCTGGAGTTACTGCTCTGCATGTCACTCAGAATGGTAGTTCCCCCAGATTGATCAAGATCAGGGTAGAAACACATGATATGCTCAAAAGGGAGGACTGAAGGAAGTTTAAAGAATAGGTCTTGTAAGGGGATGTGGGCAGGATTAGAGGAAACAAGTAAAAGACTGACTGGTGTAGTGTTCTGGGACCAATATTAGTGGGAAGCTCTTATCACCTGGAGACTTGAAAGGGAAAAGACAAGAATGGTTGCCAACCATAAGCAAGAACTGGATCTGCAGAAGGTCACAAGACTGGAGTTGTGAGTTTAGGTAAAGATAAGCAGCCACTGCCAACCTAGGGCCCCACATGGAGGCAGTCACCTTCCAGATACTTACTAATGCTTACCATTGGCCAAACCCAAGCAGAAGCAAATGGCAAGAAGTCAGGTGGAGGCAGTCCTGTGAGGTCAACCTCCTGGACGCAGAGAGTGGAGAGAGTGAAGAGTGCAAAGAACACTCAGCTCACCCTTTCTCTCTTAACACCCCACAAGCTATAGAGTTATACAGAGTCTCTCCACTTCCTCTCACAAACACTCTCTTAGGAACAGGGATGAATATCTCTGCACACCCATTCAGAACACAGCTCTGTCTCTGTATCTGTTTCCTGACACAGTTTCCTGTTATGCTGCTGTAACAAATTATCACAGAGTGACTTATAACAAACAAAAGGTTATTCTCTCACAGTTCTGGAGGCTAGACATCCAAAATCAAAACATTACAGAACTACTGTGAGCAACTGGCACATGAACAGACAAACCATTTTAATGGAACAGTCTAAAAATCTATAGAATAAGACCAACTATAGACTTAAACATATAATGGCAAAGATAATCTTTCAATCAGTGGAGATATGATATATTTTTCAATATGTGATCTTGGAACAATGGAGTAGCCTCCTGAGATAAAATAAAATATCCATACCTGACATACCAAAACAAATTCCTGAAGGGAAAATACTTAAAAATGAAATCATAAAAGTACTACAACAAACCATGAGAGAATTTTTTTACTGATGCTTTTTTTTTTTTTTTTGATCCTGAGGATTAAACTCAGGTATGCTTAACCACTGAGCCACATCCCCAGCCCTTTTTATTTTTTAGTTTGAGACAGGTTATCACTAAGCTTCTTAGGGCCTCACTAAGTTGCTGAGGCTGGCCTTGAACTTGTGATCCTCCTGCTTCAGCCTCCTGAGCTGCGCCGTGTACCATCATACCCAGCTACTGATGCTCCTTGACTTATAATGCAGTTACATCCCAATAAGTCCATATAAGTTAAAAATATCATAAGCCAAAAATGTATTGACTGCACCTAACCTACTGAACATATAGCTTAGCAACACAGTTTATGGTAGAGAGTAGGTTGTTTGCCCTGGTAATCTTGCTCACTGTCGCTGCCCAGCACTATGAGAGAGTATTGCACCACACATCACTAGCCAGGGGAAAAAAATCAAAATGTGAAATATGGTTTCTACAGAATGCATGATATTTTTTCACTATCATAAAGTCAAAAAATTGCAAGTGGAACCATCATAAGTCAGAGATCATGTTATTATATTTTAGTAAGGCAGGCATTTCTAAGAATGACACCATTTCAGAAGTCATTTAAAAATTATTTTACATTCAGTTATGTAAACATAGAACTTTCCCATGGAAATATAAACACCATAAACAGAATCAATAGACAAATGACAAACTGGGAAAATATATTTGTCAATTATATCATAGACTAATTTTCTTAACATCTGAAAAGCTCTTACAAATCAGTAAGAAAAAGACTAACCCAATAGTAAGATGCTGAGGATGAAGCTCAGTGGTAGAGTGCTTGCCTAATGTGTGCAAGATTCTGGGTTCGATCCCCAGCTCTGGAAACACACACACACACACACACACACACACACACACACTTCTAAAATGTGAAAAGTTGCTTTACTTTACCCTTAATAACAGAAACACAAGTTAAAATTATAGCTAAATATTATTTTTCACCTACAGAGTGGCAAGAATCAGCAACATTTTTTAACAGTCTTGATCACTCTCCCAACCTCCAAGGACAGCAGTTGACAATATCCTTCAAAGTTTTAAGTAGACATCCTCTATGACCCAGTAATCACACTTCTAAGAATTTATTTTATAGACATATTCTCACCAGTGCTAAAATACATCTGAGCCAGTCACCTGTAGTCCCAGTGACTCGAGTATCACAGGTTCAAGATATCCTCAGCAATTTAGTAGACACTGTCTTTAAAATAAAAAATAAAAAAGACTGGGAATATAGATCAGTAGTACAGTGCCCCTGGGTTCAATCTCTACTACAAAAAAAAAAAAAAAAAATCTTAACTAGAATATTCTTTTCAGCACAATTATAGTGGATAGAAAGTGATCTAAATGCCAATGTTCATACAATGGAATACCATCATTCAGAAAAAGTAGAGAATAGAGTTAGCCATCTCTCTTTGTTCTAATATGGAACTATCTCCAAAACATATGTAGGTGAACTTGGGGAAGTCAAGTGCAAGGAAGGAGGACTGGAGGGAACTGTCTAGCTGCTGGCTGCTCCAGCCACCACCCAGCACCCCATACTCACACCCATAGGCATAACTACAGTGTCACTAAGAAAGCTTAAGAAGCTGGAGAGCCCCCCTTGCATAAGTCCCTGCCAAAGTCCTGGAGGGGCCCCAGTAGGGTGCACCATCTTGGGGGACTTTTTCTTGTTATTTTTAGTTTGCATAATAGTAATAATAATAATAATTTTTCAGAACCCAGGAGTACTCTAACACTGGAGTTACATCCCCTGCCCTTTTTATTTCTTATTTTGAGATGGGCTTATTAAATTTCCCTGGCTAGCCTGGAACTTGTGATCCTCTGGCCTTGGCCTCCTAAACTGCTGAGATTACAGGTGTGAGCCACTGTACCTGACAAAAGTAGGAAAGACAAATGCACTATATGATAATGGCCTCTACAAATACCTGTACCTAACTGGTTGGCTTCATCTCTCCTCAATTGCATCACAAATTAACAGATTTATCTCGTGACTCACCACTGACAATCTTATAATGCACATTCATGTACATCCAGTCTTTCATACTAGTGTAAGTGTTTTCAGAGAACAAGTTTCTACAAGAATTGATGCATTAGAGGTTATGCACACTCGGTTGTTCTCCATCATTACAGTGCACCTATACAGTGGGAAATTATGAGGCCAATAGAAATAGTGATGATAACAAGACATATTGGCATGATTTTACAATGCAAGTGGGTAGGAAATGCAAGAGGAGACTTCCTCTTCTTGCTTTGGACTCCTTTTCATTTTTTATTTTTTAGATTTTTTTATAAGCAGGTACTGTTTTATAATTTTTAAATATTAACACAAATATGCCAATCCTTGAAGAGGAAACTCTGTCTCTTGCTATTAATAAAGTTCTAACTAGCTGGGCATGGTGTTGCATGCCTATAATTCCAGCTACTTATAAGCTAAGGCAGGAGCATCACAAGTTTGAGGCAGCATGGACAACTTAACAAGATCCTGTCTGAGAACAAAAAATAAAAAGGACTGGAGATATAATTAAGTGGTACAGTGCATGCCCAGCACCGAAAAAAAAAAAAAAAAAAAAAAGTTCTAACTAACATAAAGGTACTGTTTCCACCTCTGCAGGATTCATTTCTGAAATAGACTCCATTCCTATAACTTTAGAATTACTATTTTTCTTGGCCTGCACTGACAATGAGTGTCTCTGTCCCTGACATCTCACCAATTCAGTGATTTCTGCCTTGCTTCAGCCCTGGCACATTTCTAGCCCTTCCTAGAACAAGCCTATGGTCAGGCTCATAAGGATCTACCTCTGGCTGCCTAGGATACTAGAGGATCCTAATAACTCCATATTTGCTCCCTATTTACTACCATGAGGCGACAGTGTGCTTTGAATAATTGATGCAAGAAAACCAAGAGGCCCAATTTGTAAAAGTTCTGTGGGTCCTGGGCTGGGGCTTTGAGGCTAAGAGAAGGACTTTTGGTGAGTAACTGTGGGGGGCTGGAGATCTGAAGAGGAAAAATGGGGGAACACTGTGTGCAGGGCATCACACTGATAGTGACCCAGAAGCTGCTGAGAGTAGGTGAGAGGCAAAGCTCGTCAAATGAGGGCTCCAGAGGTCAAAGACATCACAAGTCAAGCAGAACAGAATAGGGAGTGGGGAGTTCTGCAGACATCTCTAGCAAAAATATGACTAATTAAAGTCACTCTGAAACTAAGGCTCTCCCCTCACCTCTCATCCCATCAATCATTAAGTCCTGCAGACTGATTTCTCATTCCTTCAACCAATATGTACTGAGTGCTAGCATGTGCCAATCTCTATTGTAGGCACTGCTCTGACAGAGCCTATATCTGTACTTGAAATGATAGTGATTATGTAATTATTCCATTTATAACTGCATTGTTATAAATGTAAAGTGGTGCTGTTAAGTCCTGCAGTTAAAAAAAAAATTTGTTTACCTGTGTTTCCTAAACTTACCTCACAAATGCCTCTCCCAGCCCCACTGACGTTACTTTTAGAGTAGTTTTGTGTCCACAGCAAAGTTGGGTGGCATGTGCCTTCTGCCCGGACATGTGTGCAGCTTCCTAGACTCTCACATTCTGTTCCAATGCGATACTTTTGTTACAATAGGTGTAACAATCTGTCTTTAAAAATAAGATATAAAGGTGTCTTTAGAAATAAAAAATAAAAGTCTTTTTATCAATCAGTCTACAGCTTTCATTAGGGCCTTCTTGTTTGTTTGTTTGTTTGTTTGTTTTTTATTGTAAACAAATGGGATACATGTTGTCTCTCTGTACATGGCGTAAAGGCATACCATTTATGCATTCATAAATCTACACAGGGCAATGTTGTTTGATTCATTCTGTTATTTTTCCCTTCCCCCCCCCCACCACCCCTCCTTTCCCTCCACACAGTCCCCCCTTCCTCCATTCTTGCCCCCCTCCCTAACCCCAACTCTAACCCTAACACTAACCCCTCCCACTCCCCATTATGTGTCATCATCCACTTATTAGCGATATCATTTGTCCTTTGGTTTTTTGAGATTGGCTTATCTCACTTAGCATGATATTCTCCAATTTCATCCATTTGCCTGCAAATGCCATAATTTTATCATTCTTTATGGCTGAGTAATATTCCATTGTATATATATACCACAGTTTCTTTATCCATTCATCAATTGAAGGACATCTAGGTTGGTTCCACAGTCTGGCTATTGTGAACTGAGCAGCTATGAACACTGATGTGGCTGTATCTCTGTAGTATGCTGATTTTAAGTCCTTTGGGTATAGGCCAAGGAGTGGGATAGCTGGGTCAAATGGTGTTTCCATTCCAAGTTTTCTAAGGAATCTCCACACTGCTTTCCAGAGTGGCTGCACTAATTTGCAGCCCCACCAGCAATGTATGAGTGTACCTTTCTCCCCACATCCTCTCCAACACCTGTTGTTGCTTGTATTCTTGATAATTGCTATTCTAATTGGGGTGAGATGGAATCTTAGGGTGGTTTTGATTTGCATTTCTCTTATTACTAGAGATGTTGAACATTTTTCCATATGTTTGTTGATTGCTTGTAGATCTTCTTCTGTGAAGTGTCTATTCATTTCCTTAGCCCATTTGTCGATTGGATTATTTGCATTCTTGGTGTAGAGTTTTTTGAGTTCTTTATAGATTCTGGAGATTAGTGCTCTATCTGAAGTATGATTGGCAAAGATTTTCTCCCACTCTGTAGGCTCTTTCTTCGCATTGCTGATAGTTTTCTTTGCTGAGAGAAAGATTTTTAGTTTGAATCTATCCCAGTTGTTGATTCTTGCTTTTATTTCTTGTGCTATGGGAGTCCTGTTGAGGAAGTCTGGTCCTAAGCCGACATGTTGAAGATCTGGACCTACTTTTTCTTCTATAATCTGCAGGGTCTCTGGTCTGATTCCGAGGTCCTTAATCCATTTTGAGTTTAGTTTCGTGCACGGTGAGAGATAGGGGTTTAGTTTCATTCTGTTGCATATGGTTTTCCAGTTTTCCCAGCACCATTTGTTGAAGAGGCTATCTTTCTCCATTGCATATTTTTGGCCCCTTTGTCTAGGATGAGAAAATTGTATTTATTTGGGTTTGTGTCCGTGTCCTCTATTCTGTACCATTGATCTACCTTTCTATTTTGGTACCAATACCATGCCGTTTTTGTTACTATTGCTTTGTAGTAGAGTTGAAGATATGGTATTGCGATACCCCCTGCTTGTTTGTTTGTTTTTAATACAACAGGAATTAACACTGAGACAAATATGGGGAGCCTTCACAGTTTCTAAGAGGAAAGTGACAAGGAGGAGGTTTATTTGGTCCAAATGCCACAGACACCACCCTTGCCCAGGCAAGTATGATACAACATTTAAACTGGTCTGACAGCTACCACAATATCCATCTTCCTCATCCCACGTACCCTAAATCCAGACCCTGATTAATTGAAGACCATCACTTTCTCTGTATTTCCCAAATGTATTCAATAACTCTGGAAGTGGTTTTCCAATACTACCATGACAGAGCCCATTTGGTGATGGCAGTTGAATATAGTGGTTAAAGTTATCAGCTCTGACACCTACAGCCCAGAGGCTACATCCAAACTCTAAAAATCTCAACTTCTTCTTTTAAAGAGTGTTGATGAACTAGAGGTGAAATATCCAGTCTAAATAGGCCAGCATCTACTCAGCTCTAGAGGCTTGTTGCCATGTCTCCCCATTTTTAAGGAAAACATAGTAAACCTGATATATATGTGAAAACTAATTTTGTGTTTAAGTTAACAACTATGATAAACTGCAAAACATGGCCCCACGTTCCTTCCATCCCTGTGTGCACACCCTTCGCAATGTGATATTGCTGACTCCCCTCAGGTGAAGTCTCTCCTCTGCACACTCCACTTCCCATGCTGGCCTGGACTTGTGGCTTGTGATAATTAATATGGTGCATTGGGAGTGATATTTGCAACTTTGAACGAAGACCTCAAGAGACCTTGCAGCTTTGGTGTTGACCCTCTCGGGAGTCTCTGCCCTCATGTAAAGGACCCCAAAATAGCTTGGATAGCTTGAAAGAAGATGAGACCCTGTATGGACAGAGGTCACATAGTCACAGAAAAGCAAAGTCATCCCAGTCAGCTGAGGCCACTGACATGGAAGGTAGGACCAAGTAGCTCCCCAGTGAATGCAGCCGCATGAGTGTGCCCAGGTGATACCAGCAAAGGACCACCAGGAAAAACCACAAAACTGTGAGGAAAAGTCAACTGTCGTTTTAGGCCACAGAGTTGAGATGATTTATTACACAGTAAGAGATAACAGAGAAATCATTAAAGCACTTTGACAACCAAACAAATGCCTCACATGGCCAGCAAGTTACCTCTCAAGTGTGAACTCCTCAAGGACAGGAAATGATCTTTATTGATTTTGGTATCCCAGGTCCTTTCTGGCTGATACTTACTATTGAATAAATCCTTTGTGAACAAACTAATGTAGCCACATGACACTCAGGACACAGTCACCACATCCTTGAGGATGGGGGTTTGTCCAACATACCTTTTTGATGCCAACAGAGATCAATATTTCCCCCTGCGGTTCTATATTCCTGTATTAGTCAGAGTTCTCCAAAGAAACAGAATCAATAGGAGATAGAGATGAGAGAGAGAGAGAGAGAGAGAGAGAGAGAGAGAGCGCACAAGCGAGCTACTGACTCTGAAACTTTTCATGGGAATTAGCTCACATCATTATGGAGGTCAAGCAGTCCCATGATCTGCCATCTGCAAGCTGGAGAACCAGGAAAGCCAGTGGTGTCATACAAGCCAAGTTCCAAGACTCAAGAACCAGGAGCCCTCATGTCTGAGGGCAGAAGAAGGTGGGTGTCCTGACTCAGACAGAGAGAGAATTTGCCCTGCCTCCCACTTTTGTTCTTTTCGGGTCCTCCATGGATTAGATTATGCCCACCCACATTGATGAGAGCTGATTTTCATTAGTCAGCCTCTTGATTCAAATGCTAATCTCTTCCAGATACCCTCACAGACAGAGGCACCCAGAAACATTTTGCCAGCTATCTGGGCATCCTTGACCCAGTCAAGTGGACACATGAAGTTAAACAACCACAAATTCTCATAAAAAGAAAATCTGTTCAATTAATTAGTAGTTCTAATTGAATGACAAAATGGGTGGCTAATTGAGTTGATGGTAATTTTGGCGACAGTGTGCTACATCTGGGAAGAAAAAGAAAAGGTTGTCCTGACCAAATACAGCCTCAAAGAGACCATGGGGGTTCTTGATGGAGACAGGAAATGAAGTACAGTGAGATCCACCCCAAAAAGGGAAACTACTAAACCCGGCAAGACTATGAACATAGCTAATGTGTGGTGCTAAGGATGTGTTAGAATTTTCAGGATGGAGAAAATAATACAAAAGTAATCCAAAATGAAATTGAAACTTATCTCCTCTGTCTTCAAAAACCTTTTGTGCTCTATTTCATCACTCATGTTAGCAGTACTAAAGTGTTTCATCTTCATAGTTGGTCATGGGGAGTGACCATGTACCAGGGCAGGTCAAGGCTGTGGTCCTCTCTCTTCCTCTGCCCTTTGCCACCAGAGGAGACAAGGGGCAAAGTAGACGTCTTTCCAAGGCTGAGCAATATCCTTAAAAAAACTAAAGAATGGCCAGGTGTGGTGGTGCACGCCTGTAATCCCAGAAGCTCAGGAAGCTGAGGCAGGAGGATCGTGAGTTGAAAGCCAGCCTCAGCAAAAGCGAGGTGCTAAGCAACTCAGTGAGACCCTGTCTCTAAATAAAATAAAAATATAGGGCTGGGGGTGCTGCAGTTGTAGCTCCATGGTAGACACTTGCCTAGCATGTGTGAGGCACTGGGTTTGATCCTCAGTACCACATAAAAATATAAATAAATAAATGGTATTGTGTCCATCTATGTAGGGCTAGGGTTGTGGCTCAGTGGTCAAGTGCCCCTGAGTTCAATTCCCGGTACAAAAAGAAACTTAAAGAATGGACTAGGGGAAGGGGTCAATGGGGACTAAAAGCAAAGTCTACCCCTATTCTACATACACCCAGTCCATATTCTCCTTCCCTCACTCTATCCTTTTAGGGCTGGGTGGTAGGAATTGGTTATCCTGTAGCTGGCAACCCTAAGAAGGAAGATAAACAGTATCCAAACAGAAGCATGAATCCTAGGACCTTTGATTAAAAGTCTGAAGTTCATTCTCTGGACTGTCTGACTGCCTCATTTGAAGGCTGCCCTGGATGTTTACTTTTAATTTGATTTCACCCATGTGATAAGGAATCAGCTGCAATGTGGTGGAAAAAGTCATTGAACCTGGAGTTTGGAGATAGATCTTCAAATCCCAGTTCTGTCCTTAGCAAGCTGTGTGACTCTAGACTTTACTTAGGTAAAGTTTCCTCATCTGGGAGGACCAACTTCCCAAGATCATCAAGAGAGGATTAAATGGGATGAACTATGGATGAAATGGGCTTGTTGAGGTGCCTGGAGTATCTCTCCACTACTGCCTTCTTAGAATCTCCCTGAGCTTTGGTTTGTAATTGCAGCAAACTTGGAGTTAGAACACGTGAAGCACCCCCCTACTGTGCATCACAACAGTGGCAGCTTTTATGATTAGCTGCACAAAGAGATATAAAGAGTCATAAACCCTGCCTCTGCTCCTCAGGATTTTGTAATGTAGCAGAGGAGACAGGGAGAGTTCCCTAAAAATACAATTAATGATGCAAATCTATGACTATTAAGGGCCAAAAGACTAACCATACTGAAAAGGAGGAATGCATGTGTGGTCTGAGAAAATGCACGAGGCCATGGACTGTGAAGTTCGGGCAGGAATGGGGAGTTGCTTTTTCCCACTTTCTCAGATCTCTTTCACTGCCTACCCCTCCTCCACCTTGTCACTGCTGCCGCCTGGTGTCAGTCACCTTCCTAGCACCTATCTGGGTGATAACCTCTGGGGCAGTCTGGGGAGAGGGGCAATACCCTCCCCAGGGAACATACCAAGTAGGACCCACTGAGCCAGGTCCTGCTGGGAAGGAAGGGGTCTCTCTCCTCCAGATTCCCCTGCCAACGGTCTGGCTGGAGGGAAGGGAAGAAGCCAAGGGGAATTGCTGTGCAGAGAAAACCCTACATCCTGTGACACATGCAAATGGACACAAGGCCCCACCTCTCCCAGGCAGTGCAGCAGACGCAGAACTGTGTCTCCTGAAAGTCACAGATCCACAGCTTTAGAATAACTTGCCCTTCCCCCTGCCAGAGCTCCAGCTTCTCTCCCTTGTGGGCTGCTTCCCTTCAACATAGATGTATACTCATATCTTCCCACATAACAAAAGATAAAATCCCAGTGCTTTTCAAGATTCATGGTTAGGTGGTTAGTAGAATGTCCCCCAGTTGGGGTTTGTCTGGTGTTTTCTCACGAAAAGACTAAGGTTATAGATTTGAGGAAGAGGACAATAGAGGTGTGCCCTTCTCATCACAGCATATCAGAAGCCACATGATGCCAGCATAACTTATTGCCCATGATGTTAACTTTGACCATCTCATAAAGGCACTGTGAGTGAGGTTGCTGTACTATAAATTTGATATTTTCCCTTCCCATACTCTATTTATTAGAAGCCAGAGAAATTAATTTCCACCTCCTGGAGAAAGGGTATCAAAGAATGTGTGACAGTGTGTTAAAACCACCCAGTAAGTAGTAGATGTAGAGGCAGACCCTTGAAGTCTGCAAATATCCTGTTCTTCCTTCAAGCCTTATTTAGTGATTTAGCATCCATCGATGGAGCTCATCTCTAGCAATCATGATTGTGATAACCTAACAGTGATTTTCTACTTCCCTCATTTCTTCTATACTTATTAATTAGAATTCTTTTGCAAGGAAGGTTTGTCCCTCCTCCCCCATTTAGTTATTTATTTAATCATTTATTTATATAAATGCAGATTCACAAAGATCTATTTTATTCTTGGCGTTATAATTCAATATTATCATAATTTATTACGCTGCTCTCATTGCTTCAGCTTGGTCATTGGGAACTCCTTCGTGTTGGCTCATGTGTCCTTTCTTTTTCTCTTTTGCTCTTTTTTAATATTTCCTTACTTTATGACACTTCAGGTTGCTCCAGGATCATCTTGTATGTTCCCTGCCTGTATTAGTCCATCTTTTGTTACTATTATGAAATAATTTTGTAAAGAAACAAGTTTATTTAGTTTTGGAGGTCTGAAGTCCAAGATCAGCTGGTTCAGCCTCTGGTAAGTCCTCATGGTGGGAACACACTGGAGAGGGCAGGCCTTGAAACAGGAAACCAGAGAGGCTGGTTCGCCCAGTCCCATCAGAGGGCATGCCCCCAGTCGAGAACCTCCCACTAGGGCCCACTTCTTAAAGATTCCACATCAGCTATACTGAGGACCAAGTCTCTAACACATGAACTTTGGGGAACACACCTAAACCATATCCATATCTTAGCACTGCTCCAGTTCAAGAACTAGTCACTTTTCCAAGGAAACTTAGTTCGTTTTATTGGGAACCAAGGTCTGAAGTGTTATGTGTGCTTGATGCTAATGGAGTATGACACTTAATATCAGGCCCTCCTATCAGACAAAGCTAAGAAAAATAAATTCACACACACTTACCCACATTAGTATCTATATTTCTTCATTTATTTGTATGTGCATATATGCACATACACCCACATATACAGAATTCTATGGATTATAAATCTATATATAGAGATCGCTATTTAAATCTATTACATGTATAGTATCATATATGTATATCTGTATTTAAAGGGAGCATGAGCTCATACTGATGTCTACAACTCAAACCCAGCTACACAGGGTTCCTTCTAGCCCCGAGACCCCACCACCATCCCAAAAACCTCCCTCTTTCTCTGACAGTGAGAAACTTGTCTCCCATTATATACAATTTACTTGTTCAACACTAGAGTTCACATAAAGTAGTTTCAATATCACTAGCCATAACCTGCAACAAATTTACCATTGTTTACTTATGAGTCTCTTTCTCTTTAGACTTACAGCATCCAGGTAAAACATTGTTTTCCAAAATTATTTGGAAATAACTCCTCCTCCCACTACCACCTTTTTTTTTCTTTTTTTTTGCGGTGCTGGGGATCGAACCACTACCACCTTTTATAAATATATATGTGTGTTTGTGTGTGTGATACAGTTAGATTCACATATTACTTCTGTTAAATTATATGCTAATTTTATCCTAGAATTGAATGATTTTGTCTTTGTATACTGTTAGGTTCAGTCTTCAGAGAGTTCTGTGGGTTTTAACAATTTCTTAGTCTTGTGTTCACTACTGTGGTACCTTACAGAACCAATCCATTGGCTCTACAAATTCCCATGTGCTGTCCCTTTGTGGTCAACCACTTCCTGTTCCCTAACCACTTCCCTGGAAACCACTGATCTATTTTCTGTTTTTATCATTTTGCCTTTTCAAGAACGGCATATAAATAGAACCACACAAAATGTAACCACTTTGATCTTGTTTCTTCCATATTTTATATATCTATTTTTTAGTCCATTCATGTGTGTGTGTGTGTGTGTGTATGTGTGGTACTAGGGATTGAAACCAGGAGCATTCTACCTCTGAGCTACATCTCCAGCCCTTTTTATTTTATTTTATTTACAGATAGGGTCCTGCTAAGTTGCTGAAGCTAGCCTAAAACTCATCATCTTCCTGCCTCAGCCTTCCAAGTAGCTGGAATTACAGTTATGTGCCTGCATGCCCAGAAAATCTATCATTTTTATTGCTAAGTAATGTTCCATTATATGAATATACCACAGGTATTTTACTTATTAATTGAAGAACATCTTGGTTGTTTTTCAGTTTCCAGTGATTGTAAGTAAAATTCCTGTAAATCTTTGAGAACAGTCTTTTGTGTGAACCTAAGTTCTTGATTAACTGGGGACAATACCTAAAAGGAGATATTGCTGATGGTATTGTCTGGTAAGCCCGTGTTTAAGTTACAAGAAATGGCTAACCAGGCACGGTGGCTCATTCCTATAATCTGAGCATCTAGGGAGGCTGAAGCAGGAGGATTGTGAGTTCAAAGCCAGCCTCAGCATCTCAGCAAGGCCCTAAGCAACTCAGTGTAGACCCTGTTTCTAGATAAAATATTTAAAAGGGCTGGGGATGTGGTTCAGTGATTAAGTGCCCCTGGATTCAACCCCTGTACCAAAGGGGAAAAAAGAAAGAAAGAAAAGAAAAAAATGGCCAATCTATTGGTATATTCCTTAAGAATCTTGATCTAAATGTTTCTTTTTCCATCTATTTTCTTCTTCCTCTTGAAATGAGCTTTCTTCTTAAAAGAAACCATGTCATTTTTTCATTAGAGAGTGTCATGATTTTAAGTAGCTGGATAATTCTCCTGCATGTCAAGGTACAGTAACTTATTTAACCACTCCCCAATATCTAAAAACTGGAGGATGTTATAATAACTGTATACTGATAATGTTGCCAAGAACCAATTTCTTAAAACGTTTTTCTCTCTAGGAGTCTCCATTCTTCACTTTTCAATTGTTCATCACTCTATTTTGACCTGTACCAGACAAAATCTACAACCACTAGCTAATCACTATCTTTATGTCTCCCTCCTTCCTGGCACACTCCCTTCCCGAATTTCCCATAACCCATACTCTCCTAGTTTTCCTCCTACCTCTCTAGATGAGCTATCCTCTTTTGTAGCATCTTCTCTCCCTGGTCACCCCTTCAATATGTCTCTTCCTCATGGTGGTGCCCTGAGCTCTCTCCTCATTCTCTGGATCACACACTGGGTAAGCTCAGATAATCTTATGCACTTAATTGTCTTCTCGCTATGTGTAGTATCTGCATCCCTCTTTCCTGGGCTTCAGATCCTCTGCTTTTCTCTAAACAGTGAAAAATAGCTACAATATATTTACTGATGTTTTTTTCAACTCTACTAAAGCAGTTAAAGAATTGCTAACCTGTAATGGGTACATGGAAACCCCAAAGCAGCTCATACTCAGGCGTGAAAAGTTTTTCATCTTATAACCAATATAAACCTCTCCTCTCCTCTCCACTCCCCTCTTTCTACACAATCACTATGGTTGACACTGCCTCCCTCTACCCACCCATGTGTTACCTACCAAAAACATGGTGGACACTATCATGGACTTTTTTTCTGTCCCTTCACTCCCATGGTGTATCACCAAATCTAGCCTCATTTTTCAACACTTCTCCCATCACACACACACACACACACACACACACACACACACACACACCTCGCTCCTGCCATACTTAAGTACTTTCAGTTCCCCAAATATATCAAGCTTTGAAACACTCTTTCCTCATCCCTACTCCTCTTCTGCTCTATAGTTACTTATTCTAAGAAATCATCCCTGACCATCCCCTAAGCCTAGGTCAAGAGCTCTGGTTCCTGCAGTAATGTGAGTTCTCTCATCTTAGTATTTATTATTCAATATTCATAATCCTTACTTACTGATCTAAATCCCTGTGAAGCAGGATTTTCTAAATTGTCTCAAAAGAATGTTAAGTAAGGTGTCACTAGAATGAGCTCCATGAGGACAGGGATGTGTTTATTGTGCTGGTTGCTGCATTCTTGGTGTCTAAAACAGTGCCTGGCTAGTTAATATTTGCTAAACAAATGAAGAATAGTCATATCGCTGGCACTCAGCCTTCAAGATGGCCTCACATTACCCTCACTTCCCGGTGTTACCACAATGAATCTGGGCTGGCAACAACAACAGGGTATGGTAGAGGTGATACTACACGACTTCTAAATGTAGGTTGTAAAGTTTCCATTGTGGTTTCTTGGATGTCTCATGCCAGAGAAAGCCAGCCGCTCTGTCCTGAGGATACTCAAGCAGTCCTGTGGAGAAGTCGAGGAGGTAAAGAGTTGAGGTGCTCTGCAAAGAGCAGAGGTGCCTTGCTAATAACCAACACCAACTTGACAGCCACATGAACAAGCCACGTAGAGAAGAGATGCTCCTGTTTCAGCAAAGCTGTCAGTGACTGCAACCTCATGAAAGATACCAAACCAAAACTGTTCAGCCAAGTCATGCCCAAATTTCTCACTCCCAGACACTAAGAGATGATTTTTCTTGTTTTAAGCCACTAAGTTTTGGGGCAATAGGTTGCACAGGAGAAGATAATTAGTATACTCTTGTCCTTTGGAAAAGAGCTTCATGATGAAGTCAAGTTTGGGAAGCACTGATTAAATAGTCCAAAGTATTTATTTGCTAGAGGATTCCTCAACACTTCCAATACACAAATGCTCACTGAGAATCCTCTTTAATGGTTTATTCCTGTTTCATCTTGCTAACTTTTTCCAGTTTGAAAATATAGTTGTAAATAAACCTACAATTGACCAGTATCCCAAAGAATAACACCAAGGTTGTCCTAGGACAGCAGGAGAGGGAGAATCTCCTGAAGACTTGGTCTTAAAATTCCTACCCTTCCACCTTTGAAGTCACCTTTCCCTTGTGACTCCCACAAACCGTGGTTATATTCACCAAGCTGGGATCAGAGGGTAATGCTCTCCCTGTGCTGCTCAGATTCAAATGTAGATATCTTTACCTAACTTTCCACAGCACAACTGGGGTCAGAATGACTGATAAAATTTTGCAAGAAACTCAGTGTCGTAGATTGAATCAGTCCCCAAAAGACTTATGTTCAAGTCCTAACCTCCACTACCTGTAAATGTGACGTTATTTGGAAACTGTCTTTACAAAAATGATTCACGTTAAGATGAGATCAAGCTGGATTAGAATAAGCCCTAAATCCAATGACTGGGGTCTATAAGAGAAAGGAGAGGGAAATTTGGGCACAGAGGAGATACAGGGAAGGGTGCCATGTGAAATTGAAGGCAGAGATTAAAGTGATGCTTTTACAAGCCAAGGAACACCAAGGACTGCCAACAGCCATCAGAAACTGGATGGAGAGCCTGGAATAGATTCTCCTGCAGAGTCTCCAGAAGAAGCCCAGCCCACCAGCAGCTGGATCTCATTCTGGCCTCCTCAACTATGAGACAATAAATTTCTCTTGGTTTAAGCCACCCAGTTAGTGGTGCTTTGTTACAATAGACCTAGGAAATGATGACTCTCAGGAAGGACTGTAAGAAATAACTCAAAGGAACATAGAAGTGGAGTGTTTCCTAGCCACAGAAATGTCATCTTGCCCAAACCTGGCCCTGTTTTCCTGCTGGGTCAGGATCCAGTCTCACTGTTGTAGAGGGTGCTCC
Organism: Sciurus carolinensis; assembly: GCF_902686445.1. Classification (NCBI taxonomy): domain Eukaryota; kingdom Metazoa; phylum Chordata; class Mammalia; order Rodentia; family Sciuridae; genus Sciurus; species Sciurus carolinensis. Next base: position 126,826,064 of record NC_062214.1, on the reverse strand, counting down.
ATTGCTCTCAGGCCTGACTAGATCCCTCTGGTTCAGGACCAAGAGAGAGAAGTATGGAGAAATGTTCCTTCCAGCTCTACTTAAGGCCTGAGAAGCAAATCTATGTTCCTGACCCTGGATGCTCTTCATTTTAGGATGCTGACATTGGGAATATCTATTCTTTTCAGAGAACATCTTGTTCCTCCCATAAGGGACGAATCCAACAAGTCATCTCAAAACATAGTCATCTACCATCATTATACACAAGCAGCAGGAAAGGGCAGGTTATGTGGCCTTTCTCTGAACTCTCAAAGCCCCTAGTGCTGTCCTTACATTACACATTATTCTGGAAGAGTCTATTAAACTTTAAGTTCCAGGAGGGATGGAATTTTGTTTGTCTCATCCAGTGTTCTATCCCTGGTAACTACACAGAGGATGGTACCTAGGAAGATCTCAATAAGCATTTACAGATGAGGCAGCCAGGGCCCAGTTAGGTCTAGTGATGGATTAAAGATCACAGACTGTTGATGGCTGAGCAGGACTTCTGCCCAAGACCTTTCCTATTCTGATCCTCACTTTAGCTCATCCTGCTTAGCTGAGCAAAGCAGTGGGTAGAACGCAGACTCCTCTTGCCTGAATTACTATAAAACCCTTCTTTCTGGTCTCCCTGCCACTATCTCTTCACATAGATTCTAAATCTTAAATTACACACACACACACACGTCCCTGCCTCTCCCAGCCTCCCTCTCTCTCTCTCTCTCTCTCTCTCTCTCTCTCTCTCTCTCTCTCACACACACACACACACACACACACACACAAACACACACATACACACACACACACACACGTAGATAAAGTCTCTTACAAAATGAGTAAATGGCTTCCTATTATCACAGAACACATGCCACACTTCTTAACATGGCTGATTATAAAGCATCTCAAGTCTGATTCCTTCCCACCTGTCTGACCTTGACCTTATACACTTTAACCCTCAGGCACAACCCTCTGTCTCTCTCATCTCTGTCTTGTTTACTCAAAACACTCCCATTCCTCCTTTAGCATCCAGTTCAAAATCATCCACCTTGGCAAGATGTTCTTTAACACTCTCCCTCTGGCCAGGTTCCCAATATTCCAATAGCAATATGTCATTTCTGCCTCTCAGACAGTTCTGATCAAAGCGTCTCACCCCAATTTCCAGGCAGGTAGGTCTCTCCCTCTAGTGACAGGATTGTACACTCCTTGGGTTCAAGGCCTTGTGATGCTCATGTCCCCATCATCTAGTATGGGACTTGGCACAGAGCAGGGGCCCTGCAGGATTTTGTATGGAGTTGGTTTAGTCAACAACCATACACTGAGGCCACTAAAACAGATTCCCAAAGAAAAATGGTCAAACCCCTGTTTGCTCTTCCTTCCTTCCTTCCTTCCTTCCTTCCTTCCTTTCTTTCCTTTAGATCTCACCAAGTTGCTCTAATTGCCCAACCTGCCTCAGCCTCCTGAGTAGCTGACATTATAGGCATGTGCCACAGTGCCCAGCTCCCCTGTGCACTTTCTGCACCTGGAATTTCCAGGTTGTGCATGAGATGTTGTTTCTCTGTGGTCTTTTTCTCCATCATATCTCAGAGAGTTCCGACATCACAGAACTCACTCCAAGGATGGCCCAAAACCCAACTGGAAGGCAGCCCTATGTGCTACTCCCCAAGCATCTTGAAGGACCAGAAGTTATCCAGCCAGAGAAGGAGATTCAATAAGTCCCAAGAGCAGCTGCTCCTGCACCAAGACTCCAGGACAGAGTCAGGCAAAGGGAAAGATGAGTTGCAATACGAAACATGTGCCTCCTCTCCCCTTGCCCAAGTTGTTTTCCAGGTGACACCCAACCCCACCCCCAGCCTGCCACAGGGAAGCCCAGACAAGATTTAGAAAAGGGAACAGAGAAGCTATTTTAGAATCTGACACTTAGTTGGCAGATAACTCTTCTTAAACTTTCCTGTGCTGAAGAATAATGTAGGGTACTCTTTAAAATGCAAATACCTGGGTCTACCCCTCAAGAATATAACCAAATAGATCAGGGATTGTCTAGGAGTCTGCATTAAAAAGAAAAAGACAAGACAAAACAAAAAATTCGCCAAACCTTGGTAATGCCAATACAAGTAATCCTCAGACCACACTTTTGAGAAACCCTGGTGAAGGGCTTTCCTGGTCTCAGCTGAGACCCAGACTCTCTCTTCCTCTCCCAACTACAGCTTCAGGGAGTTAAATGTCTGTAGGGATACTGGGAAGAGACTATGGTTCTGGAGTCCCAGAATGACAACTTGCAAGGGCCCCAGGAGGCCAACACACATTAGGATTCTACTAAATAAAAGGACCAGGCCTGTACAGTGACATTCCAGAGGGCAGGTCAAGGCCCTGGCAGAGAAATCACAAGGAAGTGGATATGAGCCCATGTGGGGAAGAGTTTTATGGCAAATCTATTGTGTCACTCCCATCTGAAGGTCTAGCAGGAGAGCTCCCACCAGCAATGGACAGCTAAATCCCCAGTGAGCTACAAGGCCCTTCAGAATCCAGCCCCTGCTTCCTTCTCTAGTCTCTTCTTACAACACCTGCCTTTCAGAACTTCATCTGCCCCAGCTTCCCCATGCTGACCCCCTCTTAGTTCACCAAGCATGTCAGGCCCTCAAGATCTGTTAACCTTCCTTGTTTGCCTGTCTACTCCAGGACTTTGCCTATTCTGATAACTCTACCCAGCTTATCTTTTCCCTACTCATAGCCTGGTCAATTTCCAGTCACAGTTTAGAAGTCACCCTAAAGTTCCCTAACCCCCACAACTAAATGAAGTACCTCTGTTCTTTGTTCCCTCTATACCCCAAACAAAAATTGCTCTGACCTCCATCCTCAGGTCTGATGTACTCTCTGTACAAGAAATATCTACTGAGTTGAATTGTTGAATTATAATGCTGTTTACTTACTGTTGCCCCAGGAAGTTAAGTCCTCCAAGCCCCATAGGCTGGAACTTGAGAGCTGCTCAATAAACATCTGACAATGAAGGAATGGTAGTGCCCAGACCTAAAGTGGAACAGTCCACCTCGGGAGGAAGTGAGTTCCCATTGTGACAGTTTTTTATTCATTTGGAGTCTGACTCAGCCCCTGTCAGAGACATTGGGAGTGAGCTGAAAAATACTGGATGTGCCCCATGTGCCCCATGGTCCCCTCTGACATCAAGATTATAGGGAAATGACTCTAGATGGGGCCAGAAGGGATCTTTGATAACTTCTAAGGCCTGTTGAAGTGATCGCTTGGTGTCAGTTTGGTTTGCAGCAGTTCATGTTCAGGGGAATTCATTCAAAGCAGCAACAGGTATGGGGGGTAGTCAGGTCACCCAGGTTCTCTTGTCTTCCAATCTCTAGGCAGCTTCTGTCATATTCTGCTATGCACTCCTGGGAATTGCCAGGATTGTCTGGCTCCTCTGAGTGTAGAGGGCCCACCAGCATTGAGGCGAACCCAGTTTCTTGAGCACTAACTCCCTGAATGTCTTTTGGGTACAACATTCTGCAGCCAAAGCTAGCTGGTTGTACTCAGAGCCTACTGTGTGCCAGGCTCCAGCAAGCAGAACAGATACAATCTGACTTTCCCCAGCTCACTTGAACTTGGCCTCATAGGCCATCAAGATGGGGGCAGATCGGGTTTCCAGCCTGGGCCTGTCATGGTGAGGGATTTACCAGCTAAGCAGAAGGCCAATAAGGTGTGTGTGCAGGACAAGCCAGGAGCTTACACGATGCCCTGAGCCCTAGGCAAGTGGCACTCAGAGCCACTGGGGAGGGTGCTTGGTTTTCTGTAGTCTACCCCTGAAGCAAAAATCTTTCAGAATGCATTCATAGTCTCCAAGAGTAGAACTGTTGAATTATAATGCTGTTTACTTACTGTTTCCCCATGAAGCTAAGTCCTCTAAACCCCCATAGGTTGGAACTTAGTAGCTGCTCAATAAATGTCTGACAATGAAGTAATGGCAGTGCTTAGTCTATACTTTGCAGAATCCAGCAGCACCTGATCTATACTTTGGAGAACCCAAAGTACAGACAGGCTCATGCCAGCTCTTCCTCATCTCCCTCACTACAAGGGATAAGTCTCAGGGGCTTGTGCCTCCAAGGTCAGAGAGTCCAGAAATGCAGCAATCAACATGCTATTAATTAGTTGTGTGGCCTTGGGCAAGTCCCTTTCCATCTCTGAACCCAAATTCCCTCTCTGTAAATGAAGGAATGACTAGACTTGTGTTTCCTCACATTGTCTATGAATCAGAATCATCTAAGTGGCAGCAAGACAAAAGAACTTGAAAAAAAAAAAAAAAAGATTCCTAGGCACCATCCCAAAGCTCCTAAAGGAATCTGAATCCCCATAGAAATGAGGATAGAGAGGCCTACTGAAGTCTTATTCCCCAACCTCAGTCCCAGTCAGGGAGCCTCTGGAACCCCTTCATGCCTCCCCTTTTCCCCCAGAAGCTCCTTGGCATGCAATGTTCCCAGTCATCTCTTTCCTTCTTGGCCTCCTTGGGCAAGGACTGGAGTAAGCTGTACCACCCTCTCTTTAAAGAGCTCTGGAGCCTGAAGCACTGGTCAGTGAGCAGTTTATTACCCATCAACCTGTCCCCAGCCTCACAGCACCATAGCCTGCACACAATCTAGACATCATCTCCACCCGTCAGTTCTGGCACCCAGCCTCGTTCTCCACCCGCATCCCCTGTCCTCTACACAATCCCTCCCCAAGTCCTTTGAGGCAGCACCAGGCCTGGGGGCCACACCTCAGCTGATGGGAAAAGAGGGGAGACAGGCAGAAGCTGGGGAAAGAGAAACCAGAGTTGGCCCCAAGCTTCTGGAGCCAGCACCCAGAAAGGAGGGGAAGCAGGCAGGATGAGGCCAGGGCTGGGGTTGCCAGGTGGTGATTCAGGCAGGAGGCTCTTCTCCGGGAGGTGCAGGGAAGCCACTCAGGTCTCGGCCAATGATCTCACTCACTGTAAAGGAGGGGCAGTTGAGAGACTAGACTGGGGCAGGTCCCCTCCTTTTCCAAAGATCCCCAATCCATTCCAGGCAGGCCTCAGTCTAGAACATCTCTAAGCTCCTTTTCCACTGGCTTCTCTTTCACTGAGCCTTAGTTTCCCCAATGTGTCTTGACACCTGCTCCTAACCAAATCTTGCTCAACTCCATCCATGTGAACTCCCAGACCCATGTGAACTCCCTCCTATTCCTGCTGGCATGTAAGGGCCATCAGTATCAGAGGGTATAGCCACTGGGGGAGAGAAGATACAAAACAGGAAGGTTCCCTCATCATCAATGCCAACCAGTCACCACACTGGGGGAAAGTTGAGGCAAGGAAAAACTATGCTTGACTGGGACCTCAGTAAGCCACGGTCCCCACCTCCCGGATCTGCAAATTCAAAGATAGAAACGGAATGGCCTTGAAAATACTTCCTGCTTTGAGATTTTGTGATTTGGGCAGAGGGCAGAGGCAGACAAAAGGCTGGGGCAGGGACTCCATGCATCCTTCAGAATTAAGCTAACTGAATTCAAGTGGTCACACACACCAAGATCTTATTCCTGTGACCTTCCAATTGGCCCTGAGAGACCAAGGATGCCCGAACTCTGCAAAGCCAAGCTCCAGCCCTCAGCAAACATGCAGAGCAATCTCTTGCACCCACTCACACTCACAGTCCCCAGTCCCACACCCACCTTCCTCCAGCGTGATACCCTGGATAGGGACACTGTCTCGGAAGCCGCTGCTGTAGCCACCCCTGGATTTCTCCTGCTCCGGAGCCCCCTCCCCAGGGCCATAACCTGGCCCTACCTCATTGTATCCCTCAGCAGGTAGGGGATGAACACTACTCTGGGGAGGGAAGGGGCCTTCAAGTGGTGGGGATGAAGGTAGTGGAGGCCGAAAGGGGGTTGGAGGAGAGAATGGAAGCCCCAGGGGAAAAGAGGAGCCCCGTGCTCCATATGGGTCACTAGGGAAGGGGCGGGGAAGGAAGGAGACTGGAGGAGGGCGGGCACAACCTGTGGTACCCCCAGTTTCAGGGAACATCCGCAGGCCTGGTCTGTAGGATGGTGGGGGCCCGGTCTGGGGGTACAAAGGGGGTGTGCCATAGCCAAAACCTTCTGACAGGTAAGGATTTTCATAACCAGGGTCTTCATGGGGATAGGAGGGGTAGGGGGGCCTGGGTGGTGAGAAGTCCATGTCAGTGCCAAAAGGGGGGCCCGATGCTGAAGGGAAGCCCCGGAGAGATGAATCTGGTAGGGGCTCCTCCTTGAAGATCACTGGGAAGATGGGAAGCAGGAGGACATGCTGGTGAGAATCTGTCAATGTCCCCTCTGCACACCTTCCATTCACCTTCCCTTCTCAGGTTTCATCCATCCCTTGACCCCTCAGGATGGGGCATAGTATCCCTCTACCCCTTCCTCAGCCCCCACCATAGCTGTTCTAGAGCGTACCAGGCAGAAACTTGAAACTCTGAGTAGGACTGCGCTTCCTCCGCCCATTGGAGACATAAAAGTAGACCTGGACTGGCCGGGACACACGCTTATTGCTGTACTCGGGGACAGTCAGGGTCAATGTCACCTGTGGAAGAGCAGAAGATGAGGCAAGGGGCCCTCAGGGATATGGGCTCTACCCAGTCCTTCCAAGGTCCCAAACCTCATCTCCTAGTTTTTTTTTCCATTTGCTGAGGAGCAACGTTCATTCCTTAGAGATGAATCTGCTTCCAGAGTGGCCAGACTCCTCCAGGAAAGAATAAGGAGTTCTGGAATCCACTCCCATGGGCAAGGGGACCCACTTGAGAATTTCCTGACTTCTCCCACCCTACACCCTCCAGGCTGGGTTCCCCAATGACACTGGTACCTCATTGCTCTGCAGTCGATTCACGGTGGCCTCCTCCTCCCATTGCAGCTTTCCATCTGTGCAAGGGGAACAGAGAGCTCCAGCCAAACTCCAGGCCCCTGCCCCTGCCCTAGTCACCTGCCATTTCCCCTTCTGCTGGAGCCAAGTGCAAATCCAGAAGTTCTTTAGAAGATCTGCCACAGAGTCCACTTTGTATTTACTCAATTGAATGGAGAAGGTGGGTTTAAAACTTCTCTAAGATGCAGAGAAGCAAACTAAGACCAGAGGAGATGGCAGGGCCAGTCAAGGGACTAGAAGAAGTTAGTGACAGAAGCAACTCTGGAACCCTCCCACCCAAATCCAAACATCCTCTCCAGTGATAATGCTGAGAACATGATAATGCTGAGAGGGAATGTCAGCACAGGAAAGGATCCTAGCCTGAAGGAAGGCAATGAGACCCTCAAGTCTCATGACCAGAAACTTTGAAGATGCTCTAACATGGTCCCAGGTTGCTAAATGTGGGTCTAGGGGCTGAGAGTCTTGGTGAGCAAGATTGAGGTAGGGGAAAGGCCTCAGTCTTCCCTTTCTTCATGCTGAGTTCCTCTTGGGGTACCGTATAGGCTCTTATAATCATAACTGTGCATATGTCCCATAACTCAGGAAGAGCCCAGGGGAAGCTGTGAGGGTGAGTCACCCTTTCTCCTTATTTACTGTATCTATATGGGGGTAAATTATCTTAAAGTTGACTCCTTTTTAATAAACAGGAAGTGTATTTCTTATATTTGCTCAGCATCCTCAATGTTTTAGATTGCTATTGTAACCATCTCCCATGGGAAGCAGGCAGTACAGTGGTGGGGTTGGGGGAGTCCTCTGTTCAATTCCACAGGCAAGGAAACTAAGGTTCAAGTGATGAGCTTAGTGACAATGCCAGAGATCTTGCACCTGCCAGTTCCAAGCTCTTCCTGCCTACTCTCCCCTCCCGGGTAGGTACTCACCAGGGCCCCTCTCAATGAACACGACCTTGGAGTCTGGCAGGAAGTTGGAGCCATTCAGCACTAGTTCCTCTCCTCCTCTCACTGAGCAAGCACTGGGACTGTAGGCCTCCACCTGGGGCAGCTCCTGGGCTGAGCGTTGGGCTACAGAGCAGTGCAAGGAAGAGGACTGGCTGGGCTAGGTGTGGAGGGGACAGCCTCCTCTGCCCCAACCCTCTTTGGAACAAGTGCCACCAGACCTGGGGGAGCCATCCTCAGTGGAAGACACACAAGTAAACAAAAAGTATCCATGAGATCACACAAATCATTGTAAGGGACCACTCCTGGAGCTAAGAGAGGTGAACAGGGTAGGCTAGGGAGTTACCCAAACAAGTGCACAGGCCATTTGACAGGTAGATGGGGTGCAGGGTCACTTTGGGCCAGCCCAGAGACAGAATCCATAGCAAAGACAAACTAAAACACCACTCTCACCACTCCCACATTCACAGTAAAAATAAGGGTTGAGTCTCTAAAGGTTACCCAGGACAGGCAGCACACAGGAAATAGATGACAGACAAACACACAGTCATAAGGGACAGAGAGATGGCCAGGGATTTTTTGCTCACAGCACTCAATGGGCACAGATGCTGCCTGCACCGAGACGACCTTGCCTCCGCCCTGGGGCACGTGTACCCGGAACACCAGTCGAACACGTGTGTTTTTGCGCCCGATGTCTGTCTCACCCTTCCGCAGCTCAATGTCTGAATTCCGAAGCTTCAGTATTCCAGCACAATCAATGCTGAGGGCAAAGGACAGATGGCAAGTCTTTCTGGCTAAAGTTGGGAGGGAAGCCCCTACCCTCCATCCAAAGCTTGTGACCTTCTAATGGTGTCTAGGGGGACTATTTTCTAACCCAGAGATGTCCTCTCCTGAGTGCTTCCCAGACCCAAAATCTAGAAAGATGATGAGAAGGTCAGAAACCAGCTCTTAGGGGATAATGTCTATCTCTTCTGGGAAGAGGAGGAAGTAGGCCTCACTGGTCCTAAATCCTGCAGATTGACAGGAAGTTGAGTGGGAACTTACTTGGCAGCCATGTTATTCTCAGGGAGCAGGGTCATTTCCAATACTTTGGTACCACTGACAACAGCTTCATAGCTGGCAGTGGCCACCATCTTGCCAGTAATACGGTGCACCTGATAGAAGGCATGAGGCCGCAGGTTCCTTTCATCTGCAGTGCCAATGAACATCTGAAGGGTGAGTGGTTTCTCACTGTAGCCTAGGAGCTGGCAGAGGGAAACAGGCCACCTAACTGAAGGTCCCACTGTCCACTGACTCATCCTTTATCCACCCCTGGATTTTTAGTCCGCCAGGAGTTGGGGACAGTGAAAGATAAAGGATATCCTGTAAGGGATCTCCTGGGGGAACTGGGCACCAGTTGTGGAGAAAACATGGCCTGGAGTTCACAGTGTTATTCTTGGAATAAGGCCTAAACAGAGCTGGGCAAAAGGAGGACAAGCTTCTAAGAGAGACTGACCAACTCAATATAGAGAAAACCTAAGGCCCAGTGACCTTTGACCTCAGCTAAACCCCTCCCCGACATCTGGCAAGCCACCATTTTCCAGAGTAGACATGAGGCCAGTGTCCCATGGGATGAGTTGAGTGGGGGTTGGAGGACAGAAAAGTAGAGAGTATATCCGGGTCCTTGAAGTACAACCCTCCTCCCCCAAACCCAACCCCTCCCCCAGGCTGCCTGCAGGGTCAGAGCTGAGAGGGAGTGTGGGAAAGGGCAGTGCCATGGGTCTGTACTGCTAGGGCCCATCTGCAGGGCTCTGAGATGGGAGAAGAGAAAGGATATGGGAACTGCCCTCTGCCCCTTACCTTGACTACAGGGTGACCACCAGGAGCAGCTTTGACAGCTCCTCGGCTGCCCTCTGTCTCATAGTGAGCCCTGTGGTGGGCTCTAGGCTGTACTTCAATCCTTAGCTCCAGCTGCTCATACTGGCTGGGCAGAGGCCAGTCCAGGGGGGGTAGGGCAGAGGTCCTGGGTAGAAGAGAAGAGCACTGATCATTTACAACCTCAGATCCCAATTAGGTTCCCACTGGGTCTGTGAAGGAAGAGTGGATTCAGGTGTAGGGGAAAGAGGAAATTACAGTGAAGTCCAAAAGCCCAGAACAGGAGGAAATAGGTAAGAGAGTCCCTTGAGATGAGGAATGCAAGATGACAATAGTCCTTCTCCCCAGTTCTGAATACAGGGTTTGAGTTTGGGGTGACGAGGTTTTACCTGGTTACAAAGGAACCCCAAGTTCATCCTAATCCCCAGGCCGAGATGAGCAGAGTAATATACAGAAGTGCCAGTTCAGATCAGAAAAGGCATCCGACATGTATCCCCTTGTTTTACAAATAAAAGATGGAGGCCAGCAGTCACTGACAGTCCTAGGACTACTTTCTGTTCCAGGGTCATCTCCCTTTCCACTAGTTGAGGCTGGTAGGCAGAGTTAGAGAGCTGAGGCCTTTCACATTGAGCAACTTTTCTTATAGTATACTCCCAGATACCCTAAGCCAGTCACTTTCAACTGTTAATATTTGGTAATTCCTGGAGACATTTTTGGTCATCACAACTAGTGGAAGGGGTGTTTATAGTGTTTCATGAGCACAAGTTAGTGAGGCTGCTAAGCCATCCTACAATGTCCAGCACAACCCCACACAACAAATTACCCAGCTCAAAATACAAGTGGAGCTGAGGTTGAGAAACCCTGTCTTATGGGCATGTTAAGGTCTCTTTCCTCTAGAAACTTTTCAAGATGGAACCAGTTCAGTCCAACATTTCAGGGTTTAGGATCATTGAAATAGTCAGGGTTCTTTGAGAGTGGAAGGGGTAGAACTGCACGTTTTAATGGTTGACTTTCCAACATATGCTATTTTATTCAAATTGGCAGTTATGAAGCCATGAGGTCAAACCCTACAAATTAAGAGTTAGAGAGGGAAAACTTTTGTAACAGAACATAGGGCTAGCAATTTAAGTATCTTAAGGACCAGAGAAAAGACCTAAATCCAGCCTGAGTTCCACACCCAGTTAAATCAGGACAGAGCTGGGGTTGTTGGGTATCCTAGCAGAACTCTGCCTTTACCTAGAACTTTGCCTGGTCCTCCTAGAACAGCATGGGGGAGGGGCTTTTTGTAATTGGCCTACAAGGTTCTTCAAACTGTCAGTCTGGAGAGGCTCATATTCTTAATTGTCCCTAAAACCAGATAAGGTGTGTGGTGTCCCAGACATTCTTTTGGAAATGTGAAAGGCACCAAGAACTAGAATCTCTTAAAACTCATCCTCTGACCATTCTGTTTCCCTAATTGGGTTGGTTGAAGTGAGGGGTAGTGCCAGATGCAACCCTCACCTGAAGATTGGGCTGTGTCCCCCAATCCGGGCCTTGGACCAAGCAAGGGGAGACGGTACTGCCAGGTAGTCCATGCCAGCCACCTCCTTCCGGGAACTCCCTGAAGGAGCCACAGCCTCTTCTGCTCCCGAAGGCAGCTTCCCATTGCACGGGGCAGGCTCCTCAGACCGAGACAGAGCCACTGCCTGCTCGCTTGAAGTCCTTCGGGTCTTCTGGGGGATGCTTTCTGATGTTGGGGCCCCCACGTAGTCAAAGGGGCCAGGTGAGCCAGGGTCCCGGGCCAGAGGCAATGGGGGTGGAGGAGGTGGCTCAGGCCCCTCTTCCCCCAGACTGCCACGGCGGGACAGGGCTGGAGAAGCCGATGATGGGGTTCCGGAGCTGGAATAGCGCCGCTTGCCACAGGGAGAAGCAGGGCGCGGGGAGGCTGGGGTGGGCCCAGGAGCGCTGAGGAGTAGCCAGCTATCCTCAGGCCCCCGCCCTCCGGGGCTTGGACCATACAGGCTCCAGGGATCCTCAGGGGTCCATGGCCTAGGGGAAGCCCGGGGCGAGGGCAGTGGCGAGCCCAGGCCAAAGCGGGAGGCCGCCTCATTTAGCTCAGACTCCACTTCATCGCATGCGGCATACAGGGCTGCCTCGTCCGAGGCATCGGAGAAGAAGCTCCACGAGGACAGACTGCTGCTGCCCGGGCTGGGGCTGAAGAAGCCCCCCCCACCCTGGCCTCCTGCCTCTCGGTAGCCCCCAAAGCCTTCTGAGGGGGGATAATCTCTGGGAGAACTGTCCCCCCAAGCATCAGGATTGTCTTCTATCGGGGCCGGTGGGTCAGGCGTGGGAGAGATGGAAGTGATGCGAATGCTGGGACACTCAAGAACACGGCCACCCCCAGCACCCCCAGCACCCCCTCCTGGCCCTCCCAGCCTCACCGACCGGGCAGGCTGGCTCTCCCAGGTGCCAGGTGAAGGGGCCGGACGGGGCGGTGGTGAGTGCATGCCAGGCCGATGGGGTGGAGGTCGGGGAATGCCAATAGGGGCAGCGCCATAAGGAGGCGGCTCCCCCAGAGCCAAACGGCAGCATGATGGGGCATCCTCAGAGTCCAGTTCTGTCAAAATAGGAAGCGGGTAGAGAGAGATAGGGAGAAGCTGGTGAGATGTCTATGTTCTTCCAGTGGTCAGTCTCTAAGTCCTTCTATGTTTCCCCCTCCTCAGCTATGAGGGGTCTTTAAGGAGCCCTTCGGAGCCACAAAACAAAGGCAAAATTGGACGTCAGAAGATAAAAAAGATAGGTGTATGCGTGCCAGGCCTTTTCCCAGTCACAGAACCTCTCACTCTAGCGCCGCTGGCCCTGGGACCTAGGGTACCAGAGGGGGCGGGTCTTAAGGTGAGGGAAGTGGGTTGAGAGGGATTGGACCCAAGCCTGGAGGCGTGTTTAGCGAGGCTAGGGGCTGGACTGGGGGCGACTC